>NC_053025.1:238814525-239161098 GCF_003073215.2 Triticum urartu | reverse complement strand
GATCTTTGGTCTCATTATGGCCTCAAGGAAACTGCGCCACTACTTCCAAGCCCATGAGATCACGGTTGTCACTCGTTTTCCATTGCAAAGGATACTCCGAAACCCTGAGGCTACCGGCAGAATAGTGGAATGGGCTTTGGAGTTATCCAGCTTCGGTTTGAAGTTTGAGAGCACGTCAACTATTCAGAGCAGGGCGCTGTCAAAGTTTATTGCAGAATGGACGCCAACCCCAGATGAGGAAGTGACAGAGACATCTATCCACGGCAAGGAATCGCCCCAAGAATGGATTATGTATTTTGATGGTGCTTTTTCCCTACAAGGTGCAGGGGCTGGCATGCTTCTTGTTGACCCCTTCGGGGAGCACTTGAAGTACGTTGTCCAAATGCACTTTGCCCAGGAAGAAGCCACCAACAATACAGCTGAGTATGAAGGGCTCCTTGCCAGGCTCAGAATTACAACAGAATTGGGAATGAAGAAGCTAATCATACTAGGAGATTCACAGCTTGTGGTGAGACAATTCAACAAGGATTATCAAGGCCCATTGATGGAAGCATATGTCGAGGAAGTGAAGAGATTGGAGGAGCACTTTGATAGGTTGCAAACAGAGCACGTACCCCATGCGGAAAATAGCATAGCTGATCACCTGTCAAAGTGTGCTGCGTAGAAGCTTCCTGCGGAACCAGGAACTTTTGTTCTCCATCTCTCTCAGCCCTCCGTATCACCAGCCACAATGGCTCGGAAAAGGAGAAAACTGGACTACAGTAAGCCTCTCCCGGTCGAGTCGTCCGCTCCCGGCAGAGACCCTGCCGGAAACAACTCCTCACAGCCTGTCGGACCACCCCCTCCAGCTGGGCCCATGGACCCCGCGGACGAGGCTGGTGCTCCCGCATAGACGAGGTGCCGCTAGTCCTTGTTGCCGAACCCCAGGCTCCAACTTGGACAAGGCACATCGTCCGCTTCCTCCAAACTGGAGAACTTCCCGGTGACCAAGATGAAGCTGAGAAAGTAGGCCGGAGGGCCAGTATCTATCAGTTTGTCGATGACACTCTATACATAAGGAGACCCAATGGTATGAAATTGAAGTGTGTCTACTGGGAGGATGGAAAGGAACTGCTGGCTAAGATTCATAGAGGAATGTGCGGCTCACACCTTGGATCAAGGGTGTTAGTTGGGAAAGCATTTCGGCAAGGATTCTATTGGCCCACAGCCCTCCAAGATGCAGTCAAACTCGTCACGACATGTGAAGCCTACCAGTTCCATTCCAAGAGAACACATATGCCTGCCCAAGCCCTTCAGACAATCCCTTTATCATGGCCATTTTGGTCTAGGGCTCGATATCCTCAGCCCCTTCCCCCGAGCAATTGGGGGCTTTGAATTCTTGTTCATCGCTATCGACAAGTTTACAAAGTGGCTGGAAGTGACTGTTGTCAGAAAGGTGACTGCTCAGTCAGCTATCAAGTTCTTGAAAGAATTGGTGTGTCGTTTTGGAGTTCCGGCAAGGATCATCACCGACAACGGCACCCAATTCACGAGCCACGCCTTCATGCAATATGTTCATACCCTCGGATGCAAGATCTCATTCGCTTCTGTGGCACACCCCAAGAGCAATGGACAAGTTGAGAGGGCGAACGCTGAAGTGCTACGTGGACTCAAGACAAGAACTTTCGATACGCTGCAGATGCATGTTATGCGGTAGATCGAGGAGTTGCCGGTAGTTCCCTGGTCCCTCAGAACGACACCTAACCGAGCTACCGGGCAGACTCCCTTCTCCCTGGTCTACGGGGAAGAAGAAGTTATCCCCACGGAACTCATTTACGGGTCCACTCGAGTGCTTGCCTATGATGAAGTAGCGCAAGATCAGCACCGACGTGACGACGCTGTGCTACTCGAGAAGAACCGTCTCCGGGCTGCTACGTGTGTTGCATGCTACCAATAAGCCCTACGTTGCTATCACAGAAGCAGGGTTCATGCCCGGTGTGTTCAGGAAGGTGGCCTTGTCCTTAGGCGCGTTCAGTTCGCCAAGGGTACAAACAAGTTGTCACCAAAGTGGGAAGGCCCTTACCGGTGGTACGAGTCACCAGACCCGGCACAGTGTGTTTGGAGACCGGAGATGGCACTCAGTTGCAAAACTCATGGCATATTGAGCATATCCGCAAGTACTACCCGTAAGGCGCGAGGTTGTTGGGCACTGCCTGGTAGCCACCCTTTTGTACAGGCCTTGCCTTAGCTGCATGTAACCCCTTGTACAAAGCCGGTGCGATGACCCCGTGCAAGAGAAAATAAAGAAGCGCTGTAGGGGGGCCCCCAACTAAGATTGCATGCATGCATGTGCACACCAAGATCACTTCATAAGCATTTCATGAGCATTTATATATGCATATAGATAGGATCACATCCTGCATTCATTCTCATCTACATGAAGTTGCAGGTTCCTGCCGTGAACTTGGCTTCGACAAGGGGCGAGAAGATTGCACGGCACAGCGATCCCCGGCAAGCCTAACAGATAAGTTTTACCTCTTTTCCATCAGTGTTCTGTAAACCTATAACTTTGCATGAGAAAACCTTGCCTCTCTTTTGAAACTTAGGTGCTCCCATCCATGACTTGAACGTTGCTTCAGTCGGGATGGTCACAGTAGCCTTTGGTAAAAAAGGAGCTGGCGGGGGGCTGGCCCCTCTGTCTGTCCCCCGGCAGACATAGCTCTCCGGCAGACAAAGAGGGTGCCGGCAGGATATCCTGCCAGGGAAAACTCGTTTATTTTCATTAAAGAGGCACTCCACCTCTGCATGGACATACACATGCACAGGTTCCCGGCAAGGTTCATCTTTTTCATTCATATGCTAATACAAGTACAAGCATTACAGAACATAAAGATGGACTCGAGAGATTACATTATTTGAATTAAAATTTGGAAATTGCCTACAGATTTAAGATTGAAAAAAGATAAGTGCTCCGTAATGCCCTTTCTTGTCCCTATCCTCCTACGCTCGATCGTCGAAGGCGAGGAGGGTAAAAGGAGCGCCCATGCGGGAGCCCAGGCTGCTCCCATCGGGCTCCACGAGAGGTAGCCCGGCGGGAATGGGAGCGCGAGGGAATGCCTCGATGGAGAGCACGGCGGAAGGCGGCCCTGTCAACCACTGTCAGCAGGGCCAACAGGACTCGGCAGGGCTAACGGAGCTGCAGCCCGGCAGGAAGCCTGCCAGGGTCTAGCTGGAAGGCTGTTGGAGGAGCCTGGTAGCACCATCCGCACCTCTGCATCCAAGTCCCCGGCAAATCACGATGCCGGGGAGGAGCGCAGATGCAGATGATGGTGCTGCCGCCAGATGAAGATGGTGCGGGCAATGATCAACCAGAGTCAGAGTCGCCACTCCTCCGCCCGATGTCATCAGCATCACCGTCACTGTCCTCCTCGTCGCTTTCGCTGGAGGGGGAGCTTTTGTTGTAGGTCAAACTCTCCGCGCAGGACCCTAAGCGACCTCCCGAGCGCCCAAAGATCTTGACGGAGAGCAGGCCGCTCTCCATTAATTTGAACTGGAGAGCATGCCCCTCCGAGAAGCCATGGGCATGGGAAAAAGTCTTCCAGCCATGGTGACGGTACATCACGTGAGGGGCAGGGAAATCGACATCAACCCACATGCCGCCATTTCCAGAACCCCTCATGTGCAACCTCAAAGCGCGTGGTTGCTGGCACTCCATCTCCCGTGCAAAGGGAGTTGGAAGACGAAGATGACCAGACAAAGGCTTATACAGCCTGGTGAGGAACTCTCGAGGTTGGTCCCCGATGTGGCCTTCAATCGAAGGGGGAGCCGCCGGTGGGGGCGCAGCCAAGGCGACACCCCGCCCTACTCCTCCTCGAGCACCATGGCGGGCTCGGCCTCGCCCCCTCCTCCATCCTCTCATGACAGGTTCCACCACCTCAGGCTCCGGAGGAGGAGGGATGTGCTGCCGAGTGGAAGCCCTCGTCGTCGCTGCCGGAACACCACCACGCCCTCGCCTTCTTACCATTGCCAAGAGAGAAGAATTGCGGAGGAGAAAGAGAGGCGTGTGTAGAGAGGTACTTCCTTTGTCTCTTTTTATCGAAGGTATGGGGAAGGGGGTTGGCCCCTCGCGCAGGAGATGGCCATCCCGCTCCTCCAATACGGCCTCTCTTCACCATCAGCAGCTTTGGGAATCAAGGCCGACCCTCTACTCCAACCATAAACGCTCGATTTTCATCCATGGCGCTCCTCCCCATACCCTCCATGCCCACCACCTACCACACCCAATGCATGCAGAACACGTGGCAGGTGCATGCGGAACGGGGGGCAAGTGGGATGGTGGTTTCCACCCCGTGATCATGGGGCGAGGCGAGTCCACAAGCCACGATCAAAGTTCCCTTGCGGTGTTACGCACGACGCGTGGAGAAATCAGAAACTGGCCCGAAATCAAGGCTAATGAAGCAGCAATTGAAACCTCAAGGGTCCAACCCCTTCAGCAACCCTGCTTGTTCACTTATTAGGCCCTACCCCGACGATGCTCTGCAGCACGTTCCGGGCAGGCCCGGGGGCTTCTGTCGGCGCGACAGACCCTGGGTTCGTTGCCCAGACTGTGCACAGGCACAAGAATAAGATTGAGGCACCAACTTAAGTCAGAGATTGAGGGACCAAGAGATTTGAAGAACCAACATATAGCTCAGAGGGACCAAGATCAACCTAGAGGAGCAATATATCGGCAAGAGAAGGGCCTCCCTTGCCGGGCAGGCGAGCTCAGCAAGGCGCGAAGCGACCACTAGAAGCAGGCAACCCAGGCACCCCGACAACGTCTGTCAGGGCTCACGGGGGGAGAACCACCCCACCAACCACTCAAGCATGACCCACATCGTCAATCAATGTGGTGTCAAGCCGCAAGTTGATTAAGTGGCAGCCATTCGCCACATGGCGGCCATTTTCTACAAAAGGAACCCACAGATGACACCCGTCCTGCAACGTGTCAAGAGAACATACGCGGAGCTGGCAAGATAGCCCAGCAAGCCTTGTCGGGCGACCAGTGATGTGACACTAAGTGGTGCATTTAATGCAACCTGTCAGCTCGCAGAGTTAGGTATGGTTGCACTCTTTGCTATCATATCAGTGGATAATGACTACTTTGCCATTGTGATGACCCCTTGATTTATAAAAGCAGGCCCATGGCACCCGTGGGAAGGGTTGGAAAGTTGATGAACCCACACCACCATAAGCGTACTCGCTGCCGCCCTAAGGCAACCCCTGCCGGGCAAGTGTACTATGCTCCACCACCTCCATTCCACCATCAATCCACCAAAGCAGGAGTAGGGTTTTACGCCTCACGGCGGTTCGAACCTTGGCAAATTGCTTGTGTGCTCTCTGTCGTGCTGCCGTGTGCTGGTCTGCTCTTTGCGCAACGCGACATCCCCCTGCCGAACGAGCAAGGGGCCCCCTAGTCCCATAGGTGGCCATGGATATTCCGCGACAGTCATGTACCAACCAAATCGCTCTGCTTCCTGAAAGTCCGGAGTCAAACAAAAACAGTGTCCTTCCTGTTCGAGCGACCATACCTCGCCGAGATCGCAAGGAAAACTAATGGCATCGACGCCTCAATTTGATCTAACTGGAAGACAAACTCCTCGCCGAGACGCAGATCCAAGCACGCTCGGCCCTCACAAATTTGCTGCCACTAATCTCCTCGCCGAACAACAATTTGCACCGTGGTCTACAAGAACTCTCCACAGAAAAAACTGGCGGCAACGATGCAATCTCAACAGGGTAAACTCACTGTGAGAAACCTAGTAATCTGATACCACATAATAAGGATCAATGTGATGATACTACTATTTTTGCCCAATCTTTCACTTCAAGACAACCTGATTGCAAACCTTCTAATCACGGGATCAATCCACACAACCTGAAGATGAGGAAACGAATCCAACAAGAAACATGGAGATGAACAAAATGCCTCTAACCTTGGCATGATAATCCTTGATCACACAAGAACCTTCACGCCATCATCACTTTTATTTGATAAACAGCAGCGCCGTCCCCATAGGGGTGATTCAGCACGTGGACACAATGTTCAAAACTCAATCTAGAAATTCGACCCCCCCTAAACCTAGCCACCGGCCACCTTATATAGGCATCTAGAAAACTAGTCGGTCGGACAAGCCCACATCGAAACACACAAAATAAAAATCCTAAGTGGCCCATAACATGACCTGGAAATAAAAATAGATCAAACTGCTATAGACCAAGTACATGGTTCGGTCACCCCCTTTGGGAAGCCTCTAACTTGCTGGAGTCCTGAAGTTGGGCTTCACCTCCTCCTTCATGGGAACAATGTGAGGTACTCGGATGCCCTGATCAGAACAATGGCATAGAATTGAGCAACAAGCTCTATATCATTGTCCTTGTTTAGTGTGATGATAGGAATGAGTCCCCACTGGTGACAAAGAGCAAGAGCTTCTCCAAAGTAAGTTGGGACCTTCTCCATGCGAGTGATGTCGATAGACTTGACCACAACAAACAAGTTCTTCTTGGACTTTAGAATATCCACAAAGATAAGAGACTGCTCCTTTCTCCAGAATGGGCGACAAACAAGAGCAACATCCTGATCGCGCATATGCCACGTTGCAAACTCTTTCCCATACGTCTCATCCGGAGGGGTGTACTTCTCCTTCTCCTTCGGCTTACTGGCAGTTTTCTTCACATGCTGTTGTGGAGGACTCTGGAACTGGTTGGTGTACCATCTTCTGTACGGTACCACTTCGAACCACCAGGACGCTCTAGGTTCTTGCGACGAGCATGATGAACGGAGCTACCATCACTTGGAACCCACAAACACAGAACGAGGGAAAAGCAGGTGTAAAGCCATTGCATAAGCCAAGAGATACAAAATGAGAATAGAAGTAAGTGGAAAAATTCTAAAAAACAAGGTCACAACGGTAGTACCGTGCCCAGCAGCGGTAGTACCGCTGAAGGATAAGCGGTAATATGGCTGGACACAAGTGGTAGTACCGCTGCAAGCGGTAGTACCGGCCGCATCCCAGCGATAGTACCACCCACCCTACGGGATTACATCTGCGGCATGGATCTGGTAGTACTGGTGATGTAGAAGTGCAAAACTTTGGCAACGACCACTATACTCCTATCTAGCAGTCATCCCGCACCCTACTCATGCCTAGATTTAGCCAAAAATCTACGAATACCACATGCATTGCCCTAGAACCAAGATTCAAAAAATAGATCCGTAGGAGAGAAAAACGAAGGCAATACCGGTATCCATGGCAAGAGGAGAAGGTGGGGATCGATCCCACCAGTCGAAAATGGAGAAGACGACGCGGATTCAGAGGGCCGGAGCCGGCCAACGGAGCAGTTCTTGGCCGCCGGAGAGAGAGAATGATACGTCTCCAACGTATCTACTTTTCCAAACACTTTTGACCTTGTTTTGGACTCTAACTTGCATGATTTGAATGGACCTAACCCGGACTGACGCTGTTTTCAGCAAAATTACCATGGTGTTATTTATGTGCAGGAACAAACGTTCTCGGAATGACCTGAAACTTCATGGAGCAACTTTTCAGAAAATATGAAAAATACCTGCAAAAGATGAAGGCCAGGGGGCCCACCACCTGCCCACGAGGGTGGGGGCGCGCCCCCGTACCTCATGGGCCCCCTGTTACCTCTCCGACTCCAACTCCAACTCCATATATTGAGTTTTGGGGAGAAAAAAATCAAAGAGAAGAAATCATCGCGTTTTACGATACGGAGCCGCCGCCAAGCCCTAAAACCTCTCGGGAGGGCTGATCTGGAGTCCGTTCGGGGCTCCGGAGAGGGGAATCCATCACCATCGTCATCATCAACCATCCTCCATCACCAATTTCATGATGCTCACCGTCGTGCGTGAGTAATTCCATCGTAGGCTTGCTGGACGGTGATGGATTGGATGGGATCTATCATGTAATCGAGTTAGTTTTGTTAGGGTTTGATCCCTAGTGTCCACTATGTTCTGAGATTGATGTTGCTATGACTTTGCTATGCTTAATGCTTGTCGCTAGGGCCCGAGTGCCATGATTTCAGATCTGAACCTATTATGTTTTCATCAATATATGAGTGTTCTTGATTGTAACGCCCTCGATGCGGCTATATCTCCCACGTGTCGAAGCACGACTTAGAGGCATAACCGCATTGAAAACAATGTCGCAAGTGAGGTAATCTTCACACAACCCATGTAATACATAAGGGAAAGAGATACATAGTTGGCTTACAATCGCCACTTCACACAATTACATGAATAAAGCATTACATCATCCAGATACACTCAAGGTCCGACTACAAAACCCAAAAATAAAAGAAGACTACCCCAAAAGCTACACAGATCCCCGATCGTCCCAACTAGGCTCCCCTACTGATCAACTAGAACGGAGCAACACAAAGGACAAGATCTTCATCGAGCTCCTCCTTGAGCTTGGTTGCGTCATCTGCACGGTATCATCGGCACCTGCAAACTGGTTTTGGAAGTATCTCTGAGTCACGGGGACTCAACAATCTCACACCCTCGCGATCAAGACTATTTAAGCTTATAGGTAGGGTAAAAGGTATGAGGTGGAGCTGCAGCAAGCGACTAGCATATATGGTGGCTAACGTACGCAAATGAAAGCGAGAAGAGAAGGCAAAGCACGGTCGAGAAACTATGATCAAGAAGAGATCCTAGAACAACCTACGTCAAGCATTACTCCAACACCGTGTTCACTTCCCGGACTCCGCCGAGAAGAGACCATCACGGTTACACACGTGGTTGATGTATTTTAATTAAGATCAACTTCAGGTTTTCTACAACTGGACATTAACAAATTCCCATTTTCCCATAACCGCGGGCATGACTTTCGAAAGTTCAAATCCCTGCAGGGGTGTCCCAACTTAGCCCATCACAAGCTCTCATGGTTAATGAAGGATATTCCTTCTCCCAAGACAATCCGATCGGACTTGCCATCTCGGTTACAAGACATCCGCGACAATGGTAAAACAAGTCCAGCAAAGCCGCCCGAATTTGACAACAAATCCCAATAGGAGCTGCACATATCTCATTCTCAGGGCACACTCAGATGAGACTAGCTACGAGTAAAACCAACCCTCAAGTTTCCCCGAGGTGGCCCCCAGGCAGCTCAGTTCGGATCAACACTTAGAGAAGCACTGGTCCGGGGGGTTAAAATAAAGATGACCCTTGAGTCTGCAGAACCCAAGGGAAAGAAAAGGCTAGGTGACGAATGGTAAAACCAATGTTGGGCCTTGCTAGAGGATTTTTATTCAAGGCGAACTATCAAGGGGTTCCCATTATAACCCAACCGTGTAAGGAACGCAAAATTCGGGAACATAACACCGATATGATGGAAACTAGGGCGGCAAGAGTGGAACAAAACACCAGGCATAAGGCCGAGCCTTCCACCCTTTACCAAGTATATAGATGCATTAATTAAATAAGAGATATTTTGATATCCCAACAAATATCCATGTTCCAACTTGGAACAAACTCCAATCTTCACCTGCAACTAACAACGCTATAAGAGGGGCGGAGCAAAGCGGTAACATAGCCAAACAATGGTTTGCTAGGACAAGGTGGGTTAGAGGCTTGGTTTAACAATATGAGAGGCATGATAAGCAAGTGGTAGGTATCGTAGCATAGGCATAGCAAAAGAGCGTGCAACTAGCAAGCAAATGTAGAAGTGATTTCGAGGGTATGGTCATCTTGCCTGAAATCCCGCAAGGAAGAAGAACGAGTCCATGAAGAAGACAAACGGACGTAGTCGAACGGGTCCTCACAAACGCGACGTTATCGGAACCAACCTGAAGAAGCAACACCGGAATGAAGCACACAACATAGTAAACAACCAACACATGAACATGACATGATATGCGGGATGCGGTATACGATGCATATGCAAGATTTGAAAAGGAATGATTGAACCTGGCTTGAACTTGGAAATCCAAGAGTGCCACTGGAAAGGGGAGGTGATTTCTGTTGAAATCGATATAAAGATCACCGGAATCGGATGCACGGTTTGGAAATGGCAAGCAAAACAAAAATGGCACCGGTCTGCGATTAACAACAAGTAGCCATCTAAATGCATCAAGTTAAATATGCTACAGCACTCAAACATGGCAAAACAATACATGGCAGGGATTCACTCATGGTGCTTGACAAAATATGAACACTGAGCTATAGGTAATTCACTCAATAGCAGGTTCAAACAAGCATGGCAAGAGTGCAAATGATAACAGGTTTGAGACTTAGTGAAATTCTAAGTTCCTGAAATCAGCATCATTGAGTAAGCTACTTTGCATGCTTGTGCTAGTCACCACAAATATCAAAAAAATACATGGCATACACCTCTGTAAAGATGGCATGTCATATAACAAAACACATGTAGAGCTCAGGATCATAGCATGCACACATTAATCATGGCAAAAATGACAAAAGGCCATTTGCTAAAACAGATCTGACATATTCCTCACATAGCCCTCTTCCAACAACATTTCAGGCATCAAGATGAGCTCAAATGAAAATGATGCAATGAGATGAAATGATGTACTCGTCGAGACGAACATTTTGATATGCTACACACGCGAATCAGAGCTACGAACAGAGATATGGCATCTCAAAGTATGCATGAAAATTAGGGTTTAGGGAAGACAAAGTCAACCTCTGAGATTCCAGATCTCAGATCCAGATCGGGGCGGCACACGGTTCGAGGTTCGCCGGCTGGGCTCGCCGGAGATGAGGACAGGGAGGAAGCCGGAGGAGGGTCGGGCCGGACCGGAAGAGCGGGGCGCCGGCGAAGGGCTCGGCGGCGGCGGCGGCGAGGTGCTCCGCGATGGCGCGCGCACGGAAGCCGAGGTCAGCGGCGCGGCGAGACGCAACGGCGGCCGGAGAGGGTGGAGAAGGCGGCGCGGTGGCGGCGGCGGGCGCGGGCTTCCTCCGCGGGCAGGGCGCGAGGCGGGGATGTGAGACGGGGTCCCGGCGAATGTCCCGTGAAGGTCCGACGAAGGTGCGGCGCGGGCACGCGCCCGTGGGCGGATGCGGCGGTGATCGGGCCCATGCGGGCCCGCGATGGGCTCCGCGGGCCTGCGCGGTGGTGGATCGGCGGTGGGGACATGTGGCGCAAAACGATAGGCCGAGGGCGGCGGCGGAGGCGATGTGGCACGATGCCATTGGCTGGAGCGACGTGGAGGGGCGTGGACATGTATGGCGGCCCGAGGAGAGGGAGGGGGCTAGGGTTAGACCGCGAAATTTGGAGAGGGGCACATATTTATAGGTAGAGGGAGCTAGCAGAGTCCAAATGAGGTGCGGTTTTCGGCCACGCAATCGTGATTGAAAGACCGAGATGATGGAGGGGGGTTTAGGTGGGTTTTGGGCCAAATTGAAATGGTGTTGGGCTGCAACACACACGAGGCCTTTTTGGTCCCTCGGTTAACCGTTCGAGTATCAAACGAAGTCCAAATGGCACGACACTTGACAGGCAGTCTACCGGTAGTAAACCAAGGTCGCATGACAAGTCTTGGTCCAATTCGAAAACGTTTAACACCCGCACACGAAAAGAGGTAGAAAGGGACACCGGATGACATAGGAGCGCCGGATAGCAAAACGGGCAACGGGGAAAATTCTCGGATGCAAGAGACGAACATGTATGCAAATGAAATGCACATGATGACATGATATGCAATGCATGACACGCAAGCAATGATAAGGCAACAACATCGAATAACTGGAAGACACCTGGCACGTCGGTCTCGGGGCGTTACATTGATCCTATCTTGCAAGTCTATAGTCACCTATTATGTGTTATGATCCGTTAACCCCAAAGTGACAATAATCGGGATACTTACCGGTGATGACCGTAGTTTGAGGAGTTCATGTATTCACTATGTGTTAATGCTTTGTTCCGGTTCTCTATTAAAAGGAGGCCTTAATATCCCTTATTTTTCGTAAGGACCCCGCTACCACGGGAGGGTAGGACAAAAGATGTCATGCAAGTTCTTTTCCATAAGCACGTATGACTATATTTGGACTACATGCCTACATTACATTGATGAACTGGAGCTAGTTCTGTGTCACCCTAGGTTATGACTGTTACATGATGAACCGCATCCGGCATAATTCTCCATCACCGATCCATTTCCTACGAGCTTTCCACATATTGTTCTTCGCTTATTTACTTTCACGTTGCTATTGCTATCATCACTACAAAATACCAAAAACAATACTTTTACTACTGTTACCTTTTGTTACCGTTATCACTACTATCATATTACTTTGCTACCAAACACTTCGCTGCAGATATTAAGTTTCCAGGTGTGGTTGAATTGACAACTCAACTGCTAATACTTGAGAATATTCTTTTGCTCCCCTTGTGTCGAATCAATAAATTTGGGTTGAATACTTTACCCTCAAAAACTATTGCGATCCCCTATACTTGTGGGTTATCAGAGCACACGGGAGGAGAGGAAGTGAATGGGTATGGGGGAGTTAGAACTCCCGGTGCCCAACACTCAACCCCATCGCGGGTCCTCGAAGCGGTAGTACTGCCTGGGCGGTCGCACCGGTCGCTGCCAATGGTGGTACCGCCCCAGTGCACCAACAGGAGGTCGGTACACTACACCCAGCAGTAGTACCATAGAAGGGCGTGGTAGTATCACCGGAGCAGTAGTACCGTGCCTATCAGTGGCAGAACTGCTTGCTTCCAGAAAAAAACACTAAGATCAAATTTGAGAGAAGGGGCTTATGCAACTATAAGAGGTTTGAGATAGGGATGGCTTGGGTTGAAGACAAGGAAACACCACAAATGGAAAGGAATACTCCAAGGTCAGAAGGCAACTAAATCAAGAGCACACAAGGAGTAAAGCAACACCCAAAAGCCTAAGACAAAAAAATATAACTCAAACCAAACGGAGCGAAGCCTCTCAACGAGAGGGCGGTGACTGATGTCACCTATGTTTGAGTCAATTGGTATGGCATCACGGAGATTTTAACCTTGGACCATGACCAAAACTCATCTTTGAAGCACAAGTACCATCAAGAATGGCTAATGTGAAAGACTTGGTCAATTTATGCATAATGGGGGGAGGAAGAATTTATTGAGAGAACAACACTCCCCCTATGTCTATGCCTACATCTAGAACAAGATAATATGACGAATGTAGTGGAATGTGCCTAGATTCAAGCCACATTCCTTGAATCAATGATATTTAGCTCATGCCTTAACTCGCAAAATCTTGCTTTATCGAAAGGCTTCGTGAAGATATCCGCTAGTTGCTCTTGAGTGTTGACATAGATAATCTAAATCTCCCCATGATTGATATGATCCCGAATGAAATGATGACAAATCTCAATGTGCTATGTCTTGCTATGTAGCACCGAGTTGCGGGAGATCTTGATTGCACTTTCATTCTCGCATAGAAGAGGCACTTTGTCACAAGTGACATTGTAATCCTTTAAAGTTTGCCTCATCCATAGCAATTGCGCACAACAACTTGCGGCTAGTTCATACTCGGCCTCGGTGGATGAGAGGGACACAATTTTGCTTCTTTGAAGACCAACTCACCAAAGAGCGACCAAGGAACTGGAACCCTCTAGAAGTTGACTTCCTATCCACAACATCTCCCGCCCAATCCGGGTCTGAGTTACCCATGAGATCAAAATTGCTCGTTTGGGGTACCATAGGCCAAAGTTTGGGGTATGAGCCAAATACTGAAATATTTGTTTGACCGCCACATAGTGGCTTTCCTTAGGTGCGGCTTGGAACCTTGCACACATTCCCATACTCAACATAATATATAGTCTCGATGCACAAAGGTAAAGCAAGGATCCAATCATGGAGCGTTATACCTTTTGATCCACCGCTTTACCATTGGGATCAATGTCGAGCTTGCATTTGGTGGGCATAGAAAACTTCACTGGCTTAACATCATCTAGCTTGAATCTCTTGAGCATGTCTTGGGTATATTTGTCTTGGTTGATGAAGTTTCATTCTCTTCTTTGCTTGACTTCAAACCCAAGAAAGAACTTCAACTCTCCCATCATAGACATCTCAAACTTCTCGGTCATTAGTGCGGGAAACTCATTATTGAAAGATTTGTTAGGAGAGCCAAATATAATATCATCAACATATAGTTAGCATATGAACAAATTCCTGTTGACCCTCTTAGTAAAAAGAGTGGGATCGATTTTCTCAATTTCAATCCCATGATCTTGCAACAACTCAGTAAGGTGCTCATACCACGCACGTGGGGCTTGTTTAAGGCCATAGAATGCCTTGTTGAGTTTGTATACATGATTGGGGAGCTTGGGATCCTCGAATCCCGGGGGTTGTTTGACATATACCAACTCATTCAAGGGACCATTAAGAAATGCACACTTCACATCCATTTGTTTCAATTTTAAATCATGATGAGCTGCATATGCAAGAAACATGTGAATGGATTCAAGACGAGCAACGGGGGCAATGGTTTCACCGTAGTCGATACCCTCAACTTGGGAGTAGCCTTGTGCCACCAATCTTGCCTTGTTTAGAACAACCACACCATTTGCATCTTGCTTGTTCTTGAAGATCCATTTGGTTCCAATGACACTGTGGTCCTCCATTGGTCTTGGTAATAATTCCCAAACTTTGTTGTCCTCGAAGTTGTTGATTCCATCATGCATGGCCTCAAGCCAATCTGCATCATCAAGCGTCTCATGTACCTTCTGGGTTTCAACACATGAATCAAATGTGTGATGCTCACAAAAGTTTGACAATTGTGTCAGATCACGGGTTCCGAAAAAAACCCTTAAGGTTCGAACACTAGGGTGCGTGCGAAGATCTCCCCCCTATTGATCCACGTCCTAACTTAGCTAAGATCTCACGAACTAACTCGACGAACTCGCAACACAAAGGACACAAGATTTATACTGGTTTGGGCCATCGTTGTGCTGTAATACCCTACTCCAGTGTGGTGGTGGTGGATTGCCTCTTGGGCTAAGGACGAATAGTACAAGGGGAAGAACAGCCTCCTGAGGTTGAGGTGTCCTTGTGCTTGATGAACTAGTGTGGTTGGGTATGACCTTCATGATCTGTCCCTCCCTATGGTGGTGGCTAGTCTTATTTATAGAGGCCCTAGTCCTCTCCCCAAATATTGAGTGGGAAGGGAGCCAACAATGGCCAATTTGAAAGAGGACAGCTAGTACAAGCTATCCTGACAAAAGGTGGTCTTCGCCTGCCAAAGGTTCTGGTGGTGACGCCGTCCTGGGATCCATGGTGACCTCTGTCTTGCTGTCCTTCTGGTCTTGGTCTCGTTGCACCAATATGGAAACCTTTGCATGATGCCTCGGTACTCCGCGCTTGCGCTTGCCCCCTCAGCACCAAAGAGGAAACAAGGACACTGCGTACACTGGCGCCCGCCTGGTCTCAATCGTCATGGCTTACATCATGAGAACCTTGCGAGGTTTGCCCGACCTTGAACTCTCTGCCCCTCACGAGCCAGCCTGGTGAGGCCTCTCGTGAGGAGGTCTTGTGTCATCCGCCTCAAGGCTTGGACCCTCGCGAGGGTCTTGATTACTTGTTGATGAAGATGGGCCGTACAGGCCTGGTAGCAAAGCCACGCCGTGGGCCGCTGGCAGGCAAGTCTGGGGACCCCTGTTCCCAGAACGCCAACAGTAGCCCCCGGGCCCAAGGCGCGCTCGGGCTTGGCTTCGAGGCGAAGCCAATGGTCAAGTGCGGAACGCCGCGGGCCCCAATAGCATGCGGCCTCGGTCGACGCGTGGCGGTTGATTGGTCGTGGGCGTCTCCACTTCCCCATGCTGCCTTGATACCCGCCTGGCTAAACGGCCACCGCGTTCTACACGGTTATTCCTCCATCGCTTGCGCCATTCTCCTCCAATTCCTCTGCTTCCCCCAGACTCTGCTCCTCTTTCCAATCTGACCTTAGCTCTTCTCGCCCCATCGCCATGGCACCGACGCAAGCGGATAAGGGGAAGAAGCCTCTGTCTTCGGCTAGTGCGCCCCCGGCCGCCGAGCCCGCGGTAGGCCAATCGCGGGTGCTCAACGATGAGGCCATGGGCAAGGTGCATCCCATGCTCGCATCCAGCTTCAACGAGTGGGGAGAGACGATGGCCTGGCCTGCTTCCCGTGCTCGCATTGATTGGACGGCCACTGAGGTCCCCTTCTTCATCGACGCCCTCTGGGCCGGCTTGGTCCCTCCTTTCTCCGCCTTCCTCAACGCAGTGCTTTCCCATTATCAGATCCACATGCTGCACCTTGATCCCCAATCCATGACCCTGCTTGCCATCTTCGCCTTCGTTTGCGAGGCCATGGTAGGCATTGCTCCCTCCGTGGCTCTTCTTCACCACTTTTTCTCGCTGCACCTGATTGATCCTCGACAGAGCTCCGGATGATTGAGCTTTAAGAGTGGGATCGACTTCGAGCTTCCACCATCCACGAGCGGGTTCCGGACACGGTGGGTGTTTGTTGACGCCGGAGTGCTCACCCCCCTACTCTCCTCTCCGTCAGAGCCCGCCATTCCTAACTCTGGTTGGTGCCACCGGAGGCTCGCCGATCCACGCCTTGTCCCCGTCTGGCTCAGATTGAGATGGCTCAAAGACCTTGGCGTGACTGCGCCTATGGTGGTGAGGGAGTTCGTTCAGTGCCGAATTTCTCCGCTTCAGCGCCACTCTCGGCCGATGTTGGCCTTGCTCAGCAGCCAGGACCACATGAGACTTCAGGAGTCTAAGCTCCCCCATGAGGCATGGCGAACGGTGCTTGAGGTCTTGATGGGTGTCCCAGTGCCCGACGACTTGCCGAGGAAGAGTTGTGTTTTGTACCGCTGCTCGAACAAGATTACCTTCGCGGAGCGGATGCCCTCCTTCAACGAGTGGGGGCTGCGCCTAGCTGGCCTCGTGGGGCCTCGCAACAACCCCATCATCGTGGTTCCTTTCCTCGACACTGGCACCGAGCTCGCCCCAAGTGTTGGTCCAGGGGGGCGTACACCGCTGGGGCCGATAGTGAAGGTGTCAAGATACCGATGCCACCCAAGGCTCCCGAAGCGTCAACCTCGGGGTCTCGTGACTCTTGCCCTGGGGTGGCGGTTGAAGGGGCGACGCAGCCCGCGTCTCCCGCGGTCGGGGCTCCTAAGGCCTCAGCAAGTCACAGCGAGGCAGAGCCGGCCAGCTCTCCTCAGCCTGGCGCTTCTGAGGCTGCCCCTCCGAGCACTTCTCCAGTCGCGCCTCGTGTCAGCCCCCATGTCCAGCACTTCGGCCGACTGTGCGTGGTCTCCTCAGAACTCCGCAAGAGAAAGGGGTCCCCGAGCTACGGCAGTGGCACCTTCGGGCCATTGAAACGGAGGAAGTATATCATTGTTGACAAGTAAGTACCTTATCTTGGTGATCTTCTGTGTGCCACTTTCCTTCCTGACGATTGTCCCCTTAGGACCCCTTCTGCCAAGGCCATGAAATCTCCTGAGAAGCAGCTCCCTCTTGTCCCGTTGCACCCGCCAAGCTCGAGCGCTGCAGGCTCATGCGCCGCCCACGGTGTGGGGTCAACCGTGGGAGTTGGTCCGTCATCAAGGCGCCTTGAGCTTGCACCTTCGCCGTCCTTTCTTCGCGGCCTTGCTCGGAGCGCAGCAAGCGTGCCAAGGGCTCCTCCCCTGGTCACGGTCGGCAGCTGGCTGGCTTCGATCCTGGGGTCTTCTTCAAGCAGCGGGCCCCATTCAGTTCGGGCCCCTCGCGAGGGCCGGCTGGCGCTTGGGGCTGCGCCAGCCCCAGCCCCTTGCTGAGAGGGGGCGCACCGCGTCGGGCGTCGCCCACAGCCTCCATAGCGGAGGGCGAGATGGGTCGTGAGCTTGAGTTCGAGCGCGGGTGGAGCGTTGTTCGTCATGAGCTCTTCCAGAAGGCGATGGGCACGATGAACCGACTCGGTGAAGAACTTGTGGGTGTCGACGCGCGCCTTAAGGCCGATGGTCTTTGGTTGGCGGAGGAGTGGCACAAGCTGAAAGTGGCCATCAACCTCGGGCGCCACCAGTGCGAGCTGGATAACATGAAGGCTAAGGCTTCCTTTGTAGCCTCCCGTGAGGCCTGCTCCCGAGCTCCGGAGGAGGCTCGTGAAGCTGACCGCCGTCGCGAGGCCGTGGAAAAATGCGCGTGGGAGCTCCAAGCCTGGAGCGCTGTATTAGGTCAGCAGGTGGAGACGCGCAGGGCTGCCCTTGCGTCATTGAGGGGGTCGCCCGCCGAGGAGGAAGAGATCCGAAAGCGCGAGGAGGTGATGGCGCTGGAAGCCGTGCAGTGCAGCCTTGAACTTGAACGGCTGGAGACGAGGGAGCGCCAGGTTGCTCAGGGAGGACGACATTGGTGCGCGTGAGGTCAAGGCCCAGGAGAAGGTTGACCACCGGGTGGACGAGGCTCGCACGGATCTCGAGAGCAGGCACATCCTAAAGCTAAAGCTCGTGGAAGCCGGGGCCACTTGTAGGACTGCTGCCCTCAAGTCCAGGTTGGTCAAGGTGGAGCGGCGCAAGGAGGACGCCGCATTCGCCTTGGCCTCGGCGTAGGCCGAGCTGGCTTCCGCCCACGCCGAGCTGCTCTGTCTTCGGCAGCGGGTCGCCGACGCCGAGTCCTTTACGCGGCAGAACAAGGACGAAGTGCTCGAGCGGCGGACGTTGGAGCGCGTGCATGCCCCCATGCTCGAGGACCTCAGGAACAGGGCCAACACTGACCTGGGCCATATCTGCGATGAGAATGCTCCTCATCCCCATGCAAACGACTATGCCAGCCACCTCCGCTTCTTTGGCGATGTGGTGATGCGCCTGCAGAACCGTTCCGAGAGGGCTTGCCAGCTTGTTTAAGAGAGGAGTCGCAGTCTTCTTGGGCGCGCGTTCTCCCGCTCTTCAGCCACCTCCGGAACATCAATCCCAACTTCGATTTTGACGCCGCCATTGCTCCCGTACCGGAAGCCATCCGGGGTGATTGGCGTGATGGGTTGAAGACAACGTGGATGCGCTGGTCAGGGCCTTCGCTTCTGACAACGACGGGGTAGTGGTTGCGGCGGACGAAGGTGACGTGGTTGATGATGGCGACGCCGGCGCTGGTGAAGGTGGAGGCGACGCCAACGATGGCGACAGCGGCGCCAGCGGCGCGTCTGAAGATCACATGGGTGACGCGGCGAGTGACATATCCGGCTGATCCCTCGTTTCCCTGCTCTTTACACTGTGAAAAACTTGGGCGTGGCCCCGGAAGATTGTAAGAGCATTTTGGGAGGGGGGGCCCTCTTCTAAACAAGTCGCGGCTTTTATCCTTCCGTGTCAAATTGAGTATGCATCTTCACGAGCTTATGTATGCTGGGGCAAGGTTGTTGTCGCGGTTTACCTTAGCCTGGACCAGCCCAAAACCGGCTCAAGAGGTTGTGGGTTTCTGAGAAGCTCCTAAGGAATTCGTCGACACGCCTGAGAGGGCCGTGTCATAAGCGAGCGCCAGCCATGGCCCGACACATGCATGGCTCGTGCGCTTCATGCCCAGCCCGGCTCGCGAGGAGCCCGCGAGGGGGGAGCGACTGGCGAACTCTGAAATAAGGCAGGAACTAGACTGCGAGAAATAGCTCGAACAAGAAAAAGCATTCCCCCCGCGCGCATCAAATGAAAATTCCACTTCAGCTTAAATCCAAATCCAGAAGGCAGGGTTACAGAAAAGAGATCCAAAGCAAATGGTCGCGTCTGGCGCCTAGTCTAGTCTTCGACGTCTTCTCACCTGCGTGGAGCTAAGTGCTGCCACTTGGCATGGGAGGGAGGCCCCGAGGCCCGAGGGCGGCTCTCCTGAGGCTCCGGGGCGTGTACAACCCCACTCATTTTACATGAGAGTGTCACGGGCGGCGATCTTCACAGACGTGAGCCTTACTTAATATCGCCTGACGAGGGCCCCTCCTTGCGCCACCCCCTACCACCGCTGGGGCGACCGAAAACCAGGACGGCCCAACGAGGGCAGAGGGGACGCCAGCGGCGCCCCCCGCGACCACGGGTCCTCTGCCGGGGGAAAGGTCACGGACGCCACCCCGACAGAAGGCCTACCTCCGGGCATTGCCTTGCTCCGTGCGACGCGGGGAGGGGCCTTGCTCCTGGCCCCTTCCACGCAGCCCCCAATGGGTCTCTCCTATCGGGGAGGGCATCGCCGTGTCGGAACCATCGTTCGGCGTCGTGACCTGGTTCATCTGTGACTCATGGTTAGCGTAAGCTTGCCCCTGAGGGATTAATGGTACCCTGTATCTGTCATCGACGGCGCAGCTGACGGGGCTCTCCGGCGGCTCCTGGAAGGCTTCAGCTCCTAACGCCTCCTCCTCCCATCCTGGCCCAAGGAACGAGCCGGGGTCATCCTCCGGCGTGTACTCTTGATCCATCATGCGGGGGATGTAGGCCTCCGAGGCCGCCGCCCGAAGACCTTGCCGAAGTGCCCCACGCTCCACGTCGCTCGGCCCATCACGATGTCCTAAGGATGGCGGGGCGGTCCTCCGACGGGGCTGTGCGTGATGACGCTCGTGCCCGCGCCCATCCGAGGTGGCCCGGATGTGAGGGGGCGCCCTCCGCCGTGGACCGTGCTGATGTCGACGAAGCCCCGGGCGCACTTGGGGGTACGCGGGCGCGGCGAGGCCCGCCGTGGGATCCTGCCGCCGCCTGGGGCATGAGCTGGTAGCAGAAAGGCAGTGCTCCTGTGGCCGCAGTGTCCAGGAGCTCGACGACGTGTTCCAGCAGTGCATCCCGGCCGCTCTCCATCAGTCGGCATTGCAGAAGCTCCCGTGCCACTGTGACCGCGGCCCGCATGTTCTCCTGCTCCCTCCTGGTGTGCGGCAACGTCGTTGCGTGGTGGCTGGCGGCCCTTGCAGCGGCTTGCGTCTACCGGGGGTAAGAGCAGAGGGTGAGTGGCCGCGCCGCCCCTACCCCGCGGTGTTTGGTGCGCGCGCCGCCTAAGACGCGGGGTTGAGGTCTTCCTGGGCAGGCGGCACCGCCAAGGCGGGCCAGGCTGCCCATCGGTCGTCGCCAGCCCTCGGGTCGCTGGACATCGGAACTGTGGAGCGTCGGCAGATCGTCTGGTGGAGAAGAAGCTCCGGTGCACCCCCTACCTGTTGCGCCAAATGTCGGATCATGGGTTCCAACAAAACCCTGAAGGTTCAAACACTGGGGTGCGTGAAGATCTCCCCCCTATCAATCCACGCCCTAACTTAGCTTAGATCTCATGAACTAACTCGACGAACTCGCAACACAAAGGACACAAGATTTATACTGGTTCGGGCCACCGTTGTGGTGTAATACCCTACTCCAGTGTGGTGGTGGTGGATTGCCTCCTGGGCTGAGGACGAACAGTACAAGGGAAAGAACAACATCCTGAGGTTGAGGTGTTCTTGTGCTTGATGAACTAGTGTGGTTGGGGATGGCCTTCATGATCCGTCCCTGCCTATGGTGGTGGCTAGTCCTATTTATTGAGGCCCTGGTCCTCTCCCCAAATATTGAGCGGGAAGGGAGCCAACAACGGCCAATTTGAAAGGGGACAGCTAGTACAAGCTATCCTGACAAAAGGTAGTCTTCGCCTGCCAAAGGTTCTGGCGGTGACGCCGTCCTGGGCTCCATGGTGACCTCCGTCTTGCCGTCCTTCTGGTCTTGATGCCTCGGTACTCCATGCATGCGCTTGCCCCCTTAGCACCAAAGAGGAAAGAAGGACGCTGTGCGCGCTGGCGCCCGCCTGGCGCCCTCCTGGTCTCGATCGTCATGGCTTACGTCATGAGAACCTTGCGAGGTTTTCCCGACCTTGAACTCTCCGCCCCTCACGAGCCAGCCTGGTGAGGCCGCTCCTGAGGAGGTATTGTGTCATCTGCCTCGCGAAGCTTGGCCCCTCGCGAGGGTCTTGATTCCTTGTTGATGAAGATGGGTCATACATGCCTGCTAGCAAAGCCTCGCCGTGGGCCGCAGGCAGGCAAGTCTAGGGACCCCCGTTCCCAGAACGCCGACAAATTGTTTACATGTAGTTACCCCTTTCCTCAAGCTTTCAAGCACATTCTCGATGACATGTTGTTGACGTTCGAGCTTGGAATCCACCTTGGCTCCACGGAGCTCCAAAAGTTCCTCAATAGGCATTTGAGTGGATTCATCTTGAGCACTGTCTTGAGCTTGTGCTTGATCTTGAGCTTGCTCTGAGTCATGAACTTGATCTTGGGCATCATTTGGTGTAACACCATCTTCATGAGGTTGATCTTGCACTTGATCTTGTTCATTGGGTTGATGGCCTTCACTTTGTTCTTCATATGCATGTGGGTCTAGCGTTAGTGATGGCTCCACTTGATTAGAGCATTGTCCTTCTCCTTCGGCCACAAGGGGTTCCTCAATTGGGAGTATTTGACCAATACCCATTCTTCTTATGGCTTCAGGAGGAATTTCATCACCTACATCACAAAGACCACTTTGATCCACTTGGGAGCCATTATTTTAATCAAACTCCATGTTACACGTCTCCTCAATGATTCCATTGGACTTGTTGAGAACACGGTAAGCATGAGAGTTTGTAGCATAACCAACAAATATACCCTCCAACATATCTATAATTTTTGATGGTTCCATGCTGTTATATTATCAATCTTGGATGTTTTATAATCATTTTATATCATTTTTTGCTACTAACCTATTGACATAGTGCCAAGTGCCAGTTGTTGTTTTTTCCATGTTTTTTACATTGCAGAAAAGCAATATCAGACAGAGTCCAAATGCCACGAAACTTTAAGGAGAATTTTTATGGGCCAGAAGGAACACAACGGGCCCTGGTTGCGCCTAGGGGTTCCCCGAGGGGGGCACAACCCACCAGGGCGCGCAAGGAGGCCCGGGCATGCCCTGGTGGGTTGTGCCCACCTCGGGTGCCCCGGGATCACCTCCTTGCTCTATAAATACCCCAAAAATCCCAGAACCCTAGGGGACTTAACGAAATATTCATCCAGCCACCACAGAGTCCAGAACCACCAGATCCAATCTAGACACCATCTCGGATGGGTTCACCACCACCATTGGTGCCTCTCCGATGATGTGTGAGTAGTTCTTTGTAGACCTTCGGGTCCCTAGTTAGTAGCTAGATGGATTCATCTCTCTCTCTCTTGATTCTCAATACAGTGGTCTCTTGGAGATCCATATGATGTAACTCTTTTTGCGGTTTGTTTGTTGGGATCCGATGAACTTTGAGCTTATGATCCGATCTATCTTTTTATATCCATGAAAGTTATTTGAGTTTTTTTGATCTCTTATATGCATGATTTCTTATAGCCTCGTATTTCTTCTCCGATAATTGGGTTTTGTTTGGCCAACTTGATCTATTTATCTTGCAATGGGAAGACGTGCTTTGTAGTGGGTTCGATCTTACGGTGCTTGATCCTAGTGACAGAAAGGGAAACGACACGTATGCATCATTGCTACTAAGGATAAAATGATGGGGTCTATCTCCACATAGATAGATCTTGTCTACATCATGTCATTGTTCTTTTTGCATTACTCCGTTTCTCCATGAACTTAATACGATTGTTCAAGAAATCGGTAACTGGTAGCTGCTTGGCCGACTTGGGAGTAGCGATTAATCGATGATTCGGCCTATTAATCGGATTAATCAGTCATCCATTAATCGGTATATTAAATAGGAACTTACCAACATATATCTATTTTTTATGTATTATACCATACTCTCATGCTCTCGGCTATGTACTATACAAAAATATTCTACTGTTTGGTCAAACTTGAGCTATTAAGGAGCAAGAGGGGGATGGGAGGGGTTACGGGGCAAAATTTTTGGCTTTGTTTGCCCACAAGTTAATGGGCCAGCTGCGATTAATCGGCCTAACAACCGATTAATCGGTCTAACAGGCCAATTAATCGGTCTGACAAGTTAACACGATGAATACATGTTATTCGATTCGGCCACCCAACGAGTAGCGACTAACTGGCCTATTAACTGATTAATCGGACGAATTCTTGAACAATGCTTAATACACTAGATGCATGCTAGATAGCGGTCGATGTGTGGAGTAATAGTAGTAGATGCAGGCAGGAGTCGGTCCACTAATCTTGGACGTGATGCCTATAAAATGATCATTGCCTGGATATCGTCATAATTATTTGAAGTTCTATCAATTGCCCAACAGTAATCTGTTCACCCACCGTTTGCTATTGCCCAACAGTAATCTAGTGCCCCTTAGTGATTTTGGTGTATTGAAGACTTATAGGTTAAGGGACTAATGCGTGTGTGAGTGTACACAGGTCTATAAGTCTATGAGGAGTTTGATATTTATAGGAAAAGTCGACCCCTAAAAATGAATATCTTCGACTGAAGATTTTGGTATTTCTGAAGACTTTCATGAAGACTTTGACAGTGAAGAAATTGGTGTGTCCGTGAAGACTTGATATTCATGCGAGAAATATGAAGCTTGAAGACTTTCGTTTTCATAGTTTTGTTTTTCTCTTTCTTGAGTCATAGGAAACACCGTACTGTTAAAGGGGGTCGAGGAAATACTAAGGAAAAATTTCCATGTGATGCTCAACTCAAATCCTACACCTACCAATCCCTTCGAGTGAAGCCATTGGAAATCTCATACAGTTTAGTCAATTTCTTCAGTGACAAAGACGAAGTTCTTCTGGTCTCTGAGGAATTTGTCCTGACTGAGGAGTTAGGAATTCGCCAGTGCAGATTGCCTACACAGTGAGGAACATGATAGCCCTGAGGATTTTGCTACTCAAAATTCCGACCGTTGTTGTGCTATGCGCCAGCTGTCCCAAAATATCTATCCACCTAACGGTCATATCATTGAAGGGCATTTATGTCTTATCATGTCGGGCTGCTCCCTAGGCTATAAATAGCCGCCCCCTACAACCACTAGCTGGTTGGCTGCTCCGAGAGAAACTGACACTTGTCATTTGAGAGCAACCCATCCTCCGAGGACTTTGAGCGAAAATCATCAAGTGAGGAAAAACCAAAAACCCAAAACCCAAACACCTACAAACCCCAAGTGATTAAGCATCACTGAAGAGATTGATCCTGAGTGGATCCGACGCTTGTTACCTTTGAAGACTGTACTTCTTCCAGACGGTTAGGCGTCATGGTCTAGAGCATCCAAGAGGAATAGTGGATCACCGAGTGACCAAGTTTGTGAAGGTTTGGATGTCGCCTGAAGACTTACCACGAGTGATTGGACGAGGTCTGTGTGACCTTAGTTCAAGGAGAATACGGTGAGGACTGGGTGTCTTGGACTAAGTCTCCTTGACTGGGTGTCCGGGACTGTGTGTCCTCGAGTTTAAATACTCAGCCGCTCCAACCAGACGTACAACTGAGACAGCAGTTGGAACTGGTCTACCAAATCATTGTCTTCACCGAGCTTACTGGTTTTATTTCCTCAACTCTTTCATTTCCTCATAACTGTGCTGTATGTTTGTTCATATCTGTGTTTGAAGACTTTGACTGAAGATTTCTCAATTTCCTCAGTTCAATTTCTTCAGTCTGTTTGTCTTCATCCCGAGTTATCTTGTGATTATGCTTCTTGTACTCTGTGCCTGTCTTCATTTCATCATGATGACTATGCTTGTATTCTGTTGTGTTTACTTTTGAGTACTTATTCCGCTGCTAGTAGTTCTTCGCTAACGAATTTCCTCACCAGCAAATTCCTCAGTGAAGAATTTCATAAAAATCGCCTATTCACCCCCCCTCTAGTCGATATAACGCACTTTCAATTGGTATCAGAGCAAGGTACTCCCTTGTTCTGTGTGATTTTGGTTTAACCGCCTGGAGTTTTAGTTATGTCGACCGCAGGTATGATCAAGGTCTCTGCTGGGTGTCCTACCTTCGATGGGACGGACTACCCCAACTGGAAGAATATGATGCAAATGCATCTTGAAGCAATTGATAACGATCTCTGGTATGTTGTGGAAAATGGTGTTCCCTCAGTCACACCTTCTCTGAATGCTGCCAATGTGAAGAGATTCAAGCAAATCGACTCTCAAGCAAAGAATATCATATGTGGCCATCTGAGCAAAGGACAGTATGGCAGAGTGAGTGCTTTGGAAACAGCGAAGCTTATCTGGGACAGGTTGTCCAAAGTGAATGAAGGAGTCTCAACTCAGCGTGACTCTCGAGTTGATGTTCTTCGCAATCTCTTCAACTGCTTCAAAAGACTCGACAATGAAAATGTTCAACAAACCTTCAATTGCCTCACTGACATCTCAAATGAGCTTCAAGCACTTGGTGCCACTGACATCACCGACCATGAGGTGGTGAAGAAATTGCTGAGATCGCTTGATTCCTCATTTGACACTCTGCCATTGATGATACAAGAATGTGCTGATTACAAGTCACTTGATCCCGCTGATATTCTCGAGAGGCTAAATACTCATGAGTTCCAACTTGCTGAAAAGAGAGATCTCTATGGTTCAAGCTATGGCAGAACACGTGCACTGAAGGCCAAGGCAGTATCTGAGTCCGAAGATGAAGACTCTGGTAGCAGCCTTGGTGATCCTGAAGAACTGAGCCATGATCTGGCTCTGCTCGTGAAGAAGTTCCAAAAGTTCTCAAGACGTGGTCGCCTTGGAAGATCCTCAAGGAGCAATGATTCCTCATCAAGTGACTACAAGAAGAGGCTTTGTCACAAGTGCAAAAAACCTGGACATTTCATTCAAGATTGTCCTCAGTGGGAAAAGGAATCAAAGAAGAAGAAATACAAGGATTGCAGATCTGATGATGCAAAGAAAAAGAAGAAATCCACAAAATCCTTATCATCAAAATCCTCAAAGCCTTCATATCACAAGAAGAGCAGCTCCAAGAAGGCCAGGGCATTCATTGGCAAGGAAATGGACTCTGAGGCTGAACCTAAAGAAAATGAGGAAGAGGAGTCATCTGAGGAGTCTGAATCCGGAGTGGCGAGCCTAGCTCTCGCTACTGCATTCATCAGCAAGTCTATCTTCAACACTGAAGAAAATGACCTCACCAACAAGGCTGATGAAGGCGATGATGACTACGCTCCCACCTATTGCTTCATGGCAAAGGGTGCCAAGAGACTTCAGTCCAAGCTTGACAAACTTCAAAGTCATCATAACACTCTCTTATCGGATCATGAGAAGATTTTTTATGAATTTCTTCAAAGAAAGCAAGACCTTGAGAAGCTAAGAGTGAGTTATGAAGATCTTCAGAAGGAGCGTGATTCATTACTTGCTCAACAAATCAGCGCATCTCAGGAAGAATTTGTTCCTCCATGCTTGAAGTGCATTGAACGTGAATCTGCTAATTCTTCACCTGAATGTTCAAATTCTGCTAATGTTTCAAATTCTTCACCTCCCTCTGCCATCACTAATTCCTCATCTGAGGACATTGCTAGTATCACTGACAATGCAGGGCTGAAGGAATTGTACACGACAGGCATGTACAAAAGCCTCAAAGGGCATCAGGCTCTTTGTGATGTGCTTAAAAAGCAGATCCTCAACAGGAACCCTAGGAAAGAGGGTATCGCCTTTGAGAGGAAACTCAGTGCTGATGGTACATATTCGAAGCCTGAGCAGTACCCCAAAACTACATGGGTTGCTGCAAAGGGACCTCTAGTTGATCCATCTAACTTATCTGGATTTGCATGTGAATCTCCTCATTCTGATGATGAGTCAATTGACTCCAACTATAAGCTATTCAAAAATCAGAATGGTGAAGATTTGCTAGATATGTTGGCACTAACTGCAGGAACGGCTCCCCTATGCAGAAAATCTGGGTTCCCAAAAGATGCCTTGAAAATCTTCAGGTGAATGTCATCATGACGCCACCTATGAAGAATAGGAACCCCAGATCAAATTCCTCATACAGACCAAATTCCTCATATGGATCAAAGTCCTCATATGAACATCATCATGCTAACCCGTCTATTCGCAGGGAAGATCTAAGGATTATGGATATGTGCATTATTCTTTAAATCATTATGTCCATAAGTCCTCGAAGAATTTCTCTGCTTACTCATATGCTTACTCTAACCCATCTTATGTGAAACGAAATGGATTGGCTTCTAGGCTATCCTTCTCGTATGGAGCTCGCAGAATGATGAACTCTTTGCCACCCCTTCAAATGTGGGTGGTGAAGAAAAAGAACTAATCTCTTCTGCAGGGTCAGGTCTCCAGACGCACGTAATCGTCTGAAGAATTTGCTGGAGACCTGAGCATGCCTGATAGGACGCAGGGTAATCATGAAGAAATGAACTTTCTTTTCCCATGTCCTCATATTGCTTTATCAGTTCTTTTACTTGATGAAATTGATCTGATGAATTGATGTCATATTCTTCACTGATGAAGTATATGAGTTTGTAAGCTGCACTAATTCATCTACAAGATGATCAACCCAAAGCCACTGAGTGGGTCCTTGATAGTGGATGTACAAACCACATGACTGGTGACAAGAATCTATTGATGGATGCTCCATTATCTCTGTCGCATCTGAAGCATATCATCTTTGCTGACAAAGGCAAAAGTCAGGTATTGGGTCTAGGTAAGGTTGCGAATACAAAGGATCCACACATGGACAAAGTCATGCTTCTTGAGTCCTTAGGATACGTTGTCTCAATGCTTTGTGATCTTGATATGGTTGTTGTCTTCGGCAAGTACCGTTGTGTTGTGGTTATGGAAGCTGACAATCCCAAAGTCTTCGAAGGCTTTAGGAGAGGAGACCTGTATATTGTTGATTTCTCTACAGGACCACAACTAGCCATGTGCTTACTTGCAAAAGCTTCAGAAGGCTGGCTCTGGCATCGACGACTTGGTCATGCAGGCATGAGGAATTTGCACACGCTTGCAAAGAAGAAGCATGTCATTAGCATCGAGAATGTCAAATTTCTCAAGGATCACCTATGCGGAGCCTGTGAAGCTTGGAAGATGACCAAGGCCAAGCATCCAGCGAAGACTATCATGACCACCACTCGCCCATTTGAATTGCTTCACATGGATCTCTTTGGTCCTAATCATTATTCTGCTATCTCAAATGAAGCATCTCAATATGGCTTCGTTATTGTTGATGATTATTCCCGTTACACATGGTTACACCTTGTTACTTACAAACATGAAGTGCAGGAAGTCTTCAAACGATTTTCCTCGAGGGCTTCAACCAACTTTGGTGTGAAGATCAAGCACATCAGAAGTGACAATGGCACTGAGTTCAAGAATTCTGGTCTCGATGACTATCTTGATGAACTTGGTATCACATATGAGTTATCTGCTCCTTACACTCCTCAGCAGAATGGCATCGTGGAGCGCAAGAACAGGACTCTTGCTGAGATGGCTCGCACTATGCTTGATGAATACAAAACGCCGCGTCGTTTCTGGACTAAGGCAATTGATACTGCGTGCCACATCATCAACAGAGTATATCTTCACAAATTCTTCAAAAAGACTGCCTATGAACGCCTCACTGATAAGAAACCCAATGTAAGTTATTTCAAAGTCTTCGGTGCTAAATGTTGGATTAGAGATCCTCATCACAACTCAAAATTTGCACCGAAAGCACATGAAGGTTTTATGCTTGGTTACGGAAAGGACTCGCACACCTACAGAGTCTTCAACAATGTTCTTCACAAAGTTGTCGAAACTGTAGATGTGCGGTTCGATGAAACTAATGGCTCGCAAAGAGAGCACCTACCTACTGTGATAGATGAACCAGCACCTAAGGAAACTATCAAGTTCAAGGCTACTAAGGATGTCATTCCTACTGAAGAATCTGCTAAAGAATTCATTCCAGAACTTGAAGAACGTCGAGCTAATGCACCTGGAGAAAATGCTGAAGAAAATGGTGCTGAAGAAAACACTGATCAAATTCTTCAACGACAACCAGCTCATCCTCGCATTGCAAAAAAGTGCAAGTTGAAAAGATCATCAATGACATCAAAGCGCCAGGTCCTCTCACACGTTCAAAATCTTCACATTTGTCTAACTTTTGTGGGCAGTATGCTTTTGTCTCTAGTACAGAGCCCACTAAGGTAGATGAAGCATTTCTGGAGCCTGAGTGGATTCAGGCCATGCAAGAAGAATTACATTAGTTCGAGCTTAACAATGTCTGGGACTGGTCAAATGTCCAGATCCTCGCAAGCACAATATCATCGGCACAAAGTGGATCTACGGCAACAAGCAAGATGAAAATGGCCTTGTGGTGAGGAATAAGGCACGACTTGTAGATCAAGGCTACACACAGGTTGAAGGAATTGATTTCGATGAAACTTTTGCACCTGTTGCTAGACTTGAGGATATTCACATATTACTTGCTTATGCTAACAATCATGATATCACTCTAAATCAAATGGATGTGAAAAGTGCATTCCTCAATGGTAAGCTTGAGGAAGAAGTGTATGTTGCTCAACCCCCAGGTTTTGAAGATCCAAAGAATCCTGACAAAGTCTTCAGACTCAACAAGGCCCTCTATGGCCTCAAGCAGGCCCCACGGGCTTGGTATGATACTTTGAAGGAACTCTTCATGAAGAAAGGCTTCAAACCCGGTTCACTCGACCCTACTCTTTTCACTAAATCTTATGATGGTGAATTGTTTGTGTGCCAAGTATATGTTGATGATATTATCTTTGGCTGTACTGACCAACGTTATAGTGATGAATTTGCCTATATGATGAGTGAAGAATATCAAATGTCTAGGATGGGAGAGTTGAAATTCTTCTTAGGTCTTCAAATTCGTCAACAACACAATGGCATATTCATATCTCAGGAGAAATACCTCAAGGATGTACTGAGGAAATTCGGCATGCAAGATTGCAAAGGCGTCAAAATTCCTATGCCCACAAATGGCCATCTGTGCACTGATGAAAATGGTATTGACTTTGATCATAAGGTATACCACTCCATGATAGGTTCCTTATTATACTTATGTGCATCTAGGCCAGATATAATGCTTAGTGTTTGCATGTCTGCCCGATTTCAAGCTGCACCGAAGGAATCACACCATAAGGCTGTGAAGCATATTCTTCGATATCTAGCTCACACACTAACACTTGGATTATGGTACCCCAAGGGCTCGGCTTTTGATCTTGTTGGATATTCTGACTCTGACTATGCTGGTGATCGTGTGGATCGCAAGTCAACATCTGGTACATGTCATTTCCTCGGACGATCTTTGGTTTGTTGGTCCTCGAAGAAACAGAACTGCGTATCACTATCTACTGCTGAAGCTGAGTACATTGCCACTGGTTCTTGATGTGCCCAATTGCTATGGATGAAGCAAACTCTCAAGGACTACGGCATCAACATGAAGAATGTACCTCTCTTCTGTGACAATGAGAGTGCCATCAAGATTGCACACAACCCAGTTCAGCACTCGAAGACAAAGCACATTCAGATTCGTCATCATTTTCTTCGTGATCATGTGTTGAAGGGCGACATTTCTATTGAGCATGTGAAGACTGAAGAACAGCTAGCCGATATTTTCACAAAGCCCTTGGATGAGAAGAGATTTAGCAAGTTGCGGTGTGAGCTAAATATCCTAGAATCTTCGAATGTTCTTTGAAAAGGACACTCATCCTAACACTTATGCAAAATTGATGACTTAGATGTGCAACACATGAAGAAACGTTTTTCTTCAATCAATGAAGAATAACACTCTTAGTGTGAAGAAATTAAAGAAGTATTTGATTCTCAGAACCCTACGATAATTGTACGCGGTGTCTGAAATCATCATTCTTATACGGTGGGTCACGCCACCACCAAAAGTTGAAATTCCTCAAATTATTCATATTCTTCAAATTTGCATAGTCTTCACTGGTTCCGTCGTTTTTCTTCATTGGATATAAATATATGAGTTTATGTCCTCTACAACATGCACTTATTGCTATTTCTTCAAGTTGGTTTTCTGCTAAGTGAATGTGATCGGACCCTTCCCCTCTATGCTATACTTAACCCAATCAGTTCACAAATTCTTCATGTGCGTTCTATTTGAAACTCGTTCAAAATCTTCACTATGTCCTTGTCAGCTGAAGAAATTGCGAACGGAACTTTAAAACCTATCTTATCGAAATTTTCGGTTTTGCCGCTCCGCATCCCTCGATACACTTATCCACTCACACACGATCTCCACCTCTCACTACGTGGGTGACACATGTCATGTGAATGAGAAGGATCAGGGGCACGTTCGTCCAATTTCTTCGGGCGAGCAGTTTTTTACCATGGCTATAAATACCCCTCCTTCCCTTCCTCACTTCTTTTACTCCGCTCGACCTCTCTCTCCAGCTCGAGCTTCTCAAACCCTAGCGCCGCCGCTACTTCATCGCCGCCGGTGAGGAAGAGCTTCACTGCCTCGACCTCGTCGCCGACGTACTCGCGCCGACCGCGGACATCTTCACTCCTCCGCCGCCGTAGCCATCTTCCTCCACCAAGTTAGGGCGTGGATGATCTGCACAGATGAACTTCACATCTCCTCACTCTAGTTCGTCGTGTTCTTCATCCAGGGTAAATAAAAGTTACTTTTACTGCCCATCTTGATTCGAATGATTATCTACAAAATCTTCGAAGGTGTTTTTCTTCATATCTTCACACACTAAACACCTCGCAACTCATCTGTTCTTGATTCGTTTCTCTAAGAATCATTTTTCTTCAAGATTCCTCAATTGTGTGGATCTTCGATCTATACAACTCTGGAACCTAAGACAAAGAACACTTAGTGAAAATCTTCAAGATTCATCTGGTCAAACTCCTCAAACCTGTTCATTTTGAAAAACCTTCTGAGAACGCATATGACCTCTCCAAATTCCTCGCAACTATACTCTGTTCACAGGTACACATGTCAGCTGCTGAATCACTAGGTTCTCATCAACTTAACTCATTTGCAGCGTTCCTCGAAGAAAAGTTGCATACTTCTTCAGAGAATTCGATTGTTTAAATTCCTCAAATGAAGAAAATGGCTGATGGTAAAAGGCCACAGAAGGGAGGAAAGAGGCCTGAGGTAAATACAACGTTTGAGATCCCTGATGACATATATGCTGGGTAGTGCACACCTACTGAGGAAACCAAGAATGAGCTCAAAGTGCGCATTCAGAAAATAGAGAGGAGATGGGCAAGAGAATGGAGGGAGTACAGATATGTCACTCCTAAGTATATGAAGAAATTCGCACTCAATCCTCCATGCCCAAGAGCTCCATTGGCACCTGGCCAAATTGCTGATCCCACTAGCCTCAAGCGAGGTGAGGACTATCCTAATGAATGGGCCAAGCGCCAAGCCAAGCTGGCTAAGCAAGCCAGAGAAGCAGTGAGGAAATTTAATGAAGACTCTGCTGCTGCTTCTGCTGCCTCTGCTGAGGCCTTTGCTGTCAAGCCAAAGAAGGCTATGTCAAAGAAGGCTGCGCGCAAGCCAAGTGCTTCACCAACAATGCCCTCAAGGCCAAGTTCCTCAGCAATGCCCTCACGGCCAGAATCATCAAAGCCCTCACGGCTAATTCCTCATGCTGCTCCTATTCCTCCAAAGTCCTCAGCTCCTCCGCCGAAGCCTTCAGCTGCTCCGACGAAATCCTCAGCACATGTGCATCTCGCTTCGTGCCAAAGGACTGCCGGCATCTCCATTGCCTCAGGTGTCTCAGCTAGTTCCTCAGCTGCACCAAGTTCCTCAGCTGGCCCCTCACTACTGAAGAAAAAGGCCACTGCTGGAGGAGGTCCACGCCCAAGTCCTCAAAAGAAGAAAGTCGCTTTCCATGTGTCGTCTGATGAAGACGAAGCTGATGATGATGAACTTGCAGAAATCATCAGAGACAGGCAAGTCAGGGCCGCTAGAGCCAAAGGATCAGAGGTGCCACTGCTTTTGGATCCAAGCTGATCCTCGACTACATTGATGATTGGCACAAGGACCCCAACACTCCCTTGCCTGACTTCAAGCTGACTCCTGGCCAAAGTCACATGCTGACCCACTTCATTCAAGAAGAAAATTGGAAATTTGAGAAGGTCAGGCAGATCAAGAAAGCGCAGTACAAGAAGGAGAAATTTCTGAAGAACAACGTTGTCACTATGACAACTGATGAACTTGTAAAAATCCAATCTGAAATCAAAACCCTCAGCGATGACTTCAAAGCCTACTATGCTGATTGGCAAGGAGCCAAAGTTAGATTTGTAAAGATAACTGAATAGTTCACTTCAAATGTTGTTGCCCCAATGCAACAGTGTAGGATCGTAAGTATGTCTAGAGGGGGGGTGATTAGACTACTTGACCAAATAAAAACTTGACCTTTTCCCAATTTTAGTTCTTGGCAGATTTTAGCTATTTTAGGACAAGTCAAGCAATCATCACACAATTCAAGCAAGCATGCAAAGAGTATATTGGCAGCGGAAAGTAAAGCATGCAACGTGCAAGAATATAAAGGGAAGGGTTTGGAGAATTCAAACGCTATTGGAGACACGGATGTTTTTCCCGTGGTTCGGATAGGTGGTGCTATCCTACATCCACGTTGATGGAGACTTCAACCCACGAAGGGTAACGGTTGCGCGAGTCCACACAGGGCTCCACCCAAGGGCAATGGTTGCGCGAGTCCACGAAGGGCTCCACCCACGAAGGGTCCACGAAGAAGCAACCACCCACAAAGGGTCCACGAAGAAGCAACCTTGTCTATCCCACCATGGCCATCGCCCACGAAGGACTTGCCTCACTAGAGGTAGATCTTCACGAAGTAGGCGATCTCCTTGCCCTTACAAACTCCTTGGTTCAACTCCACAATCTTGTCGGAGGCTCCCAAGTGACACCTAGCCAATCTAGGAGACACCACTCTCCAAGAGGTAACAAATGGTGTGTAGGTAATGAACTCCTTGCTCTTGTGCTTCAAATGATAGTCTCCCCAACACTCAACTCTCTCTCATAGGATTTGGATTTGGTGGAAAGAAGATTTGAGTGGAAAGCAACTTGGGAAGGCTAGAGATCAAGATTCATATGGTAGGAATGGGATGTCTTGATCTCAACACATGAGTAGGTGGTTCTCTCTCAGAACAAATGAGTTGGAATGATGTGTGTGTTCTGATGGCTCTCTCACTGAATGAGAAAGAGGTGGAGGGGTATATATAGCCTCCACACAAAATCCAACCGTTACACAGTTTTCCAATCTCGGTGGGACCGAATCATAGAACTCGGTCGGACCGAAAATGTAAACCTAGTGACCGTTAGGAATTTCGGTGGGACTGACATGCAACTCGGTAGGACCGATTTGGTTAGGGTTTGGGCATAACGTAATCTCGGTGAGACCGATTACACAAACTCGGTGAGACCGAGTCTGGTAATTAGCTAACCAGAGAGTTGGTCAAGCAAACTCGGTGGGACCGATTTGCTCTTTCGGTGGGACCGAGTGGAACTCGGTGAGACCGAAAAGTTACAAAGGGGAAACACTGAGTTTACATTGCAATCTCGGTGGGACCGATTCGCTCTTTCGGTGGGACCGAAAAGTTACGAAAGGGAAACAGAGAGTTTGCAACCCCATCTCGGTGGGACCGAGATCCTTATCGGTAGAACCGAAATGCTAGGGTTTGGCAGTGGCTAATGACAATTGAAACTCGGTGGCGCCGGATAGGAAGAATCGGTAGGACCGAGTTTGGCTTAGATTTTAGGTCATATGTGGATATGGGAAAGTAGTTGAGGATTTTGGAGCATATCATTAAGCACATGAAGCAAGAGGCTCATTAAGCAACACCTCATCCCTCCTTAATAGTATTGGCTTTTCCTATGGACTTAATGTGATCTTGGATCACTAAAATGTGAAATGAAGAGTCTTGAGCTTTTGAGCTTGAACCAATCCTTTGTCCTTAGCATTTTGAGGGTTCCACTTTCACATCCATGCCATGCCAATCATTGAGCTTTCCTGAAATAATCGTCTTGGAATAGCATTAGCTCAATGAGCTATATGTTGTTATGAATTACCAAAACCACCTAGGGATAGTTGCACTTCCAATCTCCCCCTTTTTGGTAATTGATGACAACATATAGACTTGGCAGCTTTTTCCTTCTTCGCCTTCTCCTTCTTTGCATATGCTTGTGCAGACGATGGCTCATTCTCTGTCATCACAAGTTCATTGTTCTCAAAATCTGGGCGGATGGGCAGGTGTTCCTTATCCAACAAATATATGCCCGTGCCCATCTTGGAGTTGCTGAGCTCCTGAATCTGAGGGGCATATCCACAGCTCCTCTTCTGATCTGCAGCTGTCGTCTTAATGGTTTCCACAATGAGACTCATGACCTTGAATTTCTGAGGCACGTCAAAGACATGAAGCAAGTTGATCGCGTGACCTCTGATCATCTTGTGATCTCCAGACTTAGGCAACAGAGTGTGCCTTAGTATCCAATTGATAGTAGGCAATCCTGAGAGCAGATAATGCACTGAGCCAAACTTGAATGTGTCAAGAGCTTCATTGGGAATTTCCTTGTACATGTTGGACATGGAGTTATGGTCCATCTTCTACTTGGCATAGATATCCAAGTCCTCATCTTGCTCTTCTGGGGCATTGATGATCTGGGCCCACTCAGCCACTGTAGATTGGTACCTTGTACCCTCTGACATCCATGTAATCCTCCCATCTGGATAAAAGTGAGCTGTGGAGTAGAACTGCATGATGAGTTCCTCGTTCCACTTTGTGAGCTTCTGCCCAACAAAGTCCTCTACTCCACACGCTCTGAAGCTGTCCTGAACTCCTGGGTAGTATTCTTCATTCTCCTTGATGTAGGTCCAGTCGACCCATCTCATGTCACAAACGATTGGCTTCTTGTCAAGCAAAACAGTCTCATAAAAATCTTGTTGCTCCTTGGTGTGAAATCTATAATCCACGGCAGTCCTTCTCCTAGAAGCATACGGATCTGCTTCTCTCCACTTTCTCAGCCCTGAGTCTCTCCTGAGCTTCATGTCCTCAGCCACAGGATGAGCATCGTTGTGGTCTGGGATCTTGGGCTTGAGCTTCCGGAGGACACTCTCTTCCTCTTCTTCAGTAGCTTCAGGCACTGGGGCCTTGTTCTTTTCTGCGGCAGGTATACTCCTTGTGTTTCTCTTTGGTGCTGTCTTAGGCTTAGATGCAGCCTTGGGTGCTTCCTTGGGCTTGGATGCAGCTGTTCCTGACCTTATGGCATCTCCCATAAGTTTGGCTGCCTTGGGCGCTGGTGCAGCTGCCTTCTTCTTCCTCCTCCTCTTCTACCATGATGGAGGCTCTCCCAAGCACTTTGGCTACAGTCTTCTTCACTCTCTTCTTTCCTCTTTTTGCCCTCAGCAGCAATGGGCTCAATGGGAGCAGGCTTCTCAGTGAGGCTCTAGCCTTTGACATGGGCTGCCTGCCTGCTGGCCTCTTGATTTTCAGGCCTGGCTTTGAGCCTTGAGCTGGCTCAACCTCTCTTGGAAGTGGCCTCTTCCTCTGCCACATAGTCTTCATCCTCAGAATCAGAGGTTCTCTTCTTCCTTTGACGTGTGGCAGCCTTAGGCAGATTGCTGGGTGTGCTCCTGCTGCCATCATCAGAAGAACTTGAGGGGCTAGTGCCCTCACTCATCACAACTTGCTGCTCAGACACATTCTGACTGTCACTTTGATCAGACATGTTGCAAACTGACTGCTGACCCTGTGAATAGATTATGGATAAGATAGAGTGGATGAGCATCACAAAAAAACAGAGATTTTTGCAAAAGAATAATTCAAAAACTTAGTTTTAGTTTTCCACAGAAAGCATCTCGGATCTACCGATTTTCAAATTCGGTGACACCAAAGCAGTTTTGGCACCAGAACTGGTGAACTCGGTCAGACCGAGTCACAGTTCGGTGGCACCGAGACTGCTAGGGTTTCACAGAATTCCAAAATCGGTCGCACCGATAAGTTATTCTCGGTCAGACCGAGTTTCACTTGTGCAATGGCAAAAGCCAGATCGGTGGGACCGAGTTTTTCAACTCGGTGGGTCCGAGATGGTTTCGGCGGAAACCTAACCCTAAAATTTTCGAATTAAGCCTAATCTACGAGTTCATTGACTGGATAGGAGTGTTTCAATCGTGGCAAGAATCATGATGATCACAATGTGCTAGGAATTGGATTAAGGAATAGCACAAGGATCAAGTTCATACCCTAGTTTGGCGGGGACTTGCTACGGCGGCAACGGCGCGGCAAAAATACGTTGACGGCGGCGGAGACCAGCGACAGGAGGCTGCTGGCGGCGAGAAGACGATCCGGAGACCACGAAGGCAGAGCAGGCTATCGCGCGGGCGAGGAGGTTTCGGAGAAATTTCCAAAATTCTGCCCGTCACTATATATAGCCCGACCCTGTCGGTGTGACCGAGTGGAACAACTCGGTGGCACCGAGATGCAAAACTGTGTGCAGTTATTGCAACTCGGTGTGACCGAAAAGTTCAAATCGGTTGCACCGAGATCGAAAACCTAGATCAACTTAATGAACTCGGTAGGATCGAAAATGGAGTATCGGTCAGACCGAGATTCATCAAGAGGTTTTGGAAGTTTAAGTCTATGATGAATCGGGGACTCCGAGTGCTCCTCACACAGAGTGGTTCGAATCTGACTTGATCAAATTTTGTGATACAGCATGAATAGAGTTTGAGACGAGAACATCATAGATAGCTAGAGGAGGTTCTTAGGCATTCTTGTCCATCCACTTGGCAAAAAGAAATAAAACTGAACAATCAAAGCAACAAGTGGATGTCCTCGAATGAGTAAAATATGCAATCAGCATGCTCACACAATAAGATGGCAAATGAAATATGTGGCAAAGCATGCACAACCAATTCTAGCATCTATCAAGCAATTTGCGATGACTATGTCATCTATATATGAGTATATTGACTTAGGAGTCAAGTGAGAACACTTGATCGTAGGTCATACTCATCATTTAGGCTCAAGTGGGGTTACCACTTTTACATAAAGCATTGTTTTGTTCACATCTTTAGAATTGCTTTAGCTCAAGTCTTAGAGTAAAGCTCCCCCTAGATGTGATATCCCCCCTAAGAGGGATGAACTAACCTTGGGTTTTGTCGATGATGACTTCATGTAGATATTGAAGATGTGGATGCTCAATGTTGATGTAGATCTCTTGGAGCTATCCATTTGAGTGAATTGCACTTTCAATACCTACATGGGTTAGTCCCAGAAGGAACAAACAAGGATATCCATAGACATAGAGTGATGCACACAAAAGATGATGTCCATGAAAACTTTTAGGTTACCTTGTCCCTTGTCTTACCAACAAGAGGGTTTGTGACTCCTTGAACTAGTGCAAGATGTGGAAGTTGATTGCACTTGTTTTTGCCAAAATGATAAGAGTGAAGTATGTTGGCGGAGTCACCCTCAAGAACTCTCTAGTTCTTCTTATTTTGGATCCACATCATCTTGATGGGAATCCTTGGAGTTGTAGTCGTACTTGATGAAGTGGAACTTGAAGTAGTCTTGGGAATCCACTTGACTAAGGTCTTTGGAGCTTCTTCAAATGCATCAATTTCCTCTTGAAGCTTGTCCTTGCCTTTTTGCTCGTAGTCTTGTGGTGGAAGATCATCTTGAGCTTGTGTCCCCTTGAAAGAAGTATACTTCTCTTGTTGAGGGACAAACTTCGTCTTGGGGTATTGATCTTCTTCCCATTCAACTCCATTGGCATTGAACTTTCGTTCAAAACCAACACCTTGATTTTTCCGGTGCATTCCTTGCTTGCGCACAATTTCCTCGAATTGCTTACTCCCGGCAAGGCTTTTGGACACTCCTTTCTCTATAATTCCCTTCAATAAGCTATTTTCTTGCTCAAGTGTAACTTGGCTAAGAGAATCATTAGTGGAATCAAGAGAACTACTAGAAGCAACAATATTGGATTTAGCATGATCATTGTTACTACTAGAGGAAGAATCTTTCTTGTTACATTTTACTTGAGGCATGTAAGTGGATAGGAGTAAACGCTTGGCAATGTAAGAAGAACTTTTCTTCCGGAGATCATCATTGATTGCCTTTAAGAACTCATGCTCTTGCTCAAGATTGAGCTTTTCAAAGCGTAGCTTCTCATGAGCCCTTAAAAGTTCTCGATGATCTTCGAAGATAGTGTCATGAGCTAACTTATGAGTTTTTAGTTCTTCAGTTAGAGCCTCAATCTTCTCCTTATCATTGTCATTCGTTTTATCTTGATTAGCATGATTAATTGGTCTTTCATCATAGTATTCATCACTAGAGTTGTCACCAATCAAATCATCACCTAACAAGTCATCTTCATCACTATTGAAATCAACATACTCGGGGTGTGTTACCTTAGGACCTTTGGCCATGAAGCATCTTCCAATTCCTTCATTTGGTGAGTCAAATATGTCGTATGAGTTGGTTGACACAAGTGCTAGACCGGCAACACCTTCATCTTGAGTATCTTCGGAGTCGGAGTGATAACTTCTCTCGGAGTGGCTGTCGGAGTCGGAGCCGGATACCCATTCACCAACATGAGCTTGATGTCTTCGTCTTGTGTAGCTCCTTGATGATTTTTCCTTCCTTTCCGAATCCTTGCTTCTCCGTGAGTATCTTCGTTCATAACGATCATCTCTACTCCTTCTCTCTCTTGGTGGTGATCCTTTGCTTCTTCTTCTTGGAGACTCTTCTCTTCTCTTGTAGGGAGCCGTACACTCGTTGGAATAGTGTCCGGGTCTTCCACAATTGTAACAGTTTCGCTCTCTACTAGAAGATCTTTTGTCATTGTAGGACCTTGATTTGGAGCTTCTATCTTTGCTTCTATTCTTGTAGAACTTGTTGAAGTTCTTCACCATTAAGCTCAATTCTTCATTGAAGTCTTGTTTCTCACTTGATGATGTAGGGGCTTCACATGAGGATTTGTAGGCACCACTTGATTTGTTGTGAAGTTCCTGTTTATCCCTAAGTGACATCTCATGAGCAAAAATTCTTCCAACCACCTCCGTTGGCTTGAGATCTTTGTAATTGGGCATCATTTGGATCAATGTGCACACGGTATCATATTTTCCATCCAAGGCTCTTAGGATCTTCTTGATGATGAATTTATCGGTCATCTCTTCACTTCCTAAGCCGGCAATCTCATTTGTGATGAGAGCAAGCCTAGAGTACATTTCAGCGACACCTTCACCATCCTTCATCTTGAACTTGTCAAGTTGGCTTTGAAGCACATCCAACTTGGATTCCTTGACGGAGTCGGTACCTTCGTGCATATCAATCAAAGTGTCCCAAATTTCCTTTGCATTCTCAAGGCGGCTGATTTTGTTGAATTCTTCGGGGCACAATCCGTTGAAGAGAATATCACAAGCTTGAGCATTGTATTGCAACATCTTCAACTCATCCGCGGTAGCTTCACGGTTTGGTTCTCTCCCGTCAAAGAAGTCACCTTGCAAACCAACACACACAATAGCCCAAACGGTGGGGTTATGTCCAAGAATATGCATTTTCATTTTATGCTTCCAACTAGCAAAATTAGTACCATCAAAGTAAGGACCTCTACGGTGATAATTTCCCTCGCTAGACGCCATACTCTCCTAGGTTGTGAAACCAAGGCTATGACCACCAAAAGCTATGGAGATCAAGCAAATGGAGACCAAAGCTCTGATACCACTTGTAGGATCGAAAGTATGTCTAGAGGGGGGGTGATTAGACTACTTGACCAAATAAAAACTTGACCTTTTCCCAATTTTAGTTCTTGGAAGATTTTAGCTATTTTAGGACAAGTCAAGCAATCATCACACAATTCAAGCAAGCATGCAAAGAGTATATTGGCAGCGGAAAGTAAAGCATGCAACTTGCAAGAATATAAAGGGCAGGGTTTGGAGATTTCAAACGCAATTGGAGACACGGATGTTTTTCCCGTGGTTCGGATAGGTGGTGCTATCCTACATCCACGTTGATGGAGACTTCAACCCACGAAGGGGTAACGGTTGCGCGAGTCCAAATAGGGCTCCAACCAAGGGTTCCACCCACGAAGGGTCCATGAAGAAGCAACCTTGTCTATCCCATCATGGCCATCCCCCACGAAGGACTTGCCTCACTAGCGGTAGATCTTCACGAAGTAGGCGATCTCCTTGCCCTTACAAACTCCTTGGTTCAACTCCACAATCTTGTCGGAGGCTCCCAAGTGACACCTAGCCAATCTAGGAGACACCACTCTCCAAGAGGTAACAAATGGTGTGTAGGTAATGAACTCCTTGCTCTTGTGCTTCAAATGATAGTCTCCCCAACACTCAACTCTCTCTCATAGGATTTGGATTTGGTGGAAAGAAGATTTGAGTGGAAAGCAACTTGGGAAGGCTAGAGATCAAGATTCATATGGTAGGAATGGGATGTCTTGATCTCAACACATGAGTAGGTGGTTCTCTCTCAGAACAAATGAGTTGGAATGATGTGTGTGTTCTGATGGCTCTCTCACTGAATGAGAAAGAGGTGGAGGGGTATATATAGCCTCCACACAAAATCCAACCGTTACACAGTTTTCCAATCTCGGTGGGACCGAATCATAAAACTCGGTCGGACCGAAAATGTAAACCTAGTGACCGTTAGGAATTTCGGTGGGACTGACATGCAACTCGGTAGGACCGATTCGGTTAGGGTTTGGGCATAACGTAATCTCGGTGAGACCGATTACACAAACTCGGTGAGACCGAGTCTGGTAATTAGCTAACCAGAGAGTTGGTCAGGCAAACTCGGTGGGACCGATTTGCTCTTTCGATGGGACCGAGTGGAACTCGGTGAGACCGAAAAGTTACAAAGGGGAAACACTGAGTTTACATTGCAATCTCGGTGGAACCGATTCGCTCTTTCGATGGGACCGAAAAGTTACGAAAGGGAAACAGAGAGTTTGCAACCCCATCTCGGTGGGACCGAGATCCTTATCGGTAGAACCGAAATGCTAGGGTTTGGCAGTGGCTAATGACAATTGAAACTCGGTGGCGCCGGATAGGAAGAATCGGTAGGACCAAGTTTGGCTTAGATTTTAGGTCATATGTGGATATGGGAAAGTAGTTGAGGATTTTGGAGCATATCATTAAGCACATGAAGCAAGAGGCTCATTAAGCAACACCTCATCCCTCCTTAATAGTATTGGCTTTTCCTATGGACTCAATGTGATCTTGGATCACTAAAATGTGAAATGAAGAGTCTTGAGCTTTTGAGCTTGAGCCAATCCTTTGTCCTTAGCATTTTGAGGGTTCCACTTTCACATCCATGCCATGCCAATCATTGAGCTTTCCTGAAATAATCATCTTGGAATAGCATTAGCTCAATGAGCTATATGTTGTTATGAATTACCAAAACCACCTAGGGATAGTTGCACTTTCAAACAGGAAATTCCTCAGGCTGAAGCATCTGCTCACCCGACTGAAGAACATGCCAGCACCGCTGATGAAAATCAGGCTGCTGAAGAAAATGTGAGTTCCAGGGCTGATGACTGCACTCCAGCCACTGAAGAAATTGCCAGGGCATCCACTTGTGGTGCGCCTGAAGAAACTGAAGAAATCAGGGCAACTGCATCAGTTGTGCCTGAAGAAAATCAACCAGATTCCTCAGCTGCTCCTGCACCAACTTCAACTCCAATCCTTCCATATGCATCAGATGTGAAGAAGACCAAGGCTGCAGAGCGTGCTGCAGTGAATAAAAGGAAAGCATCAGCTGCTTCAGATTCTTCAGCTCCGAAGAAAATGAAGCCTATGACAAGTTCATTTGCACATCCGATTAATGTTGTTCCCATCTCAACCAGGACATCAAAGGACCTTGTTCCTTTTGATGAAGAATATGTGATCCCCAGCGGATCTGATGAAGAAACTCATTCTGTTGCCTTGTTTGAACCATTGGATGAAGAAATTGAAGTGGATGCGATCCCTTCAACACCTATCATCTCCTCGCCTATGCCTCAGTTCACAGCTGAAGAGGTTGGCATTGAAGAAATGGAAGATGATGATGTGGACATTGGCTGCTCCACACCCGTCATCAGTGATGAATTCTGGGAAAGTCAGCATCCAAACTCTCCAATGTTAACTCCTCTACAACAAATTCCTCAGTCCCCCACACAAACTTTTCACATGGGCTCTGAAGAAACTCATCCCACTTCATCTGTCCATGAGGAAATTCCAGCCACTAGCGCTGATGAAACTGCTGCTGCTGCACAACCAACTACACAGACTGCCACTGAGGAGGAACCAGAAATTCCTCAGCCTGAAGAACCTGCGATTGAGATTCCTGAAGTCGTGATGCAACTCACTGACACTCCTCTGCCGAAGCCAAAGGATCCATTCTCACGCAAGCAAAAGTTCAAGGCTGATGATTTCTTCGGCGAGCACGTATTCTTCGAAGATTACAACCCATATGACTCTGCTCGCATTAGGAAGAGGCGTTTCTGGACTGCTAGTCAAGCCAATCTCTATTCCTCTGTGCTGTTCAACAAGGAGAAGATTTTCTACCATGAGCATATTCCTCACATGGATATGGAATCTCTGCCGTGCTTCGCACCAGTCCTCAGTGTTCTTCACGACGCTGGGCTGCTCAACTTTTGCTCTGACATCTGCAATTGGAATGAGGAACTGATTCTTCAATTCTATGCAATGCTGCACATCACCGGAGATGTTGAAGATGTGAATTCATGGGTGCTAGACTGGATGTCTGAAAACACTCACTACACTGCACCAGCCTCTGAATTGCTTCGTGCTCTACCACTCAGTCCTCCCCTTCAAGAAGCTCGCTGCATCTACAGTGAACGTGAGCTCACACATCATTACATGCAGGTGCTGATGAAACCTTTGAAGCCAGGTCAAGCACCAAGAACCAAATTCCTCGTGAAGGAATTGCTGTACGTGCCCAGAACTGTCTATCCTATTCTTACGAGGACAATCAGTCCTATCAAAGGCCACGACTCATCTGATGAGGAAATTGTTGGCATCATGAAGAATCTGGTATTCAACATCGTTCATGGAATTCCTGTGAATTATCACGATTTCTTCATGAGGACTATGGCCAATGTTGCACTGCCTCCGTTTGAGCTGAAGCCTTATGCACCTTGGATAATGAGATTCCTCAAGACAAGGTCTTCACTCAACTACAAAGCTGATTTCCAGAATCATCTCAGTTACTTGCCCCCCAATTGAAGTCCTCAAGCAGACATATTCCTCAATTGATGGAAAGGGCAAGGCACCAGCTGTAATTGATGAAGGCATTCGTCCATTGGATGGTCAGTTTCGCAAAGTTGCATCTTATTCCACCAATGATAACTCTGCCACACATGACTCTGCCAATGCACCTAAGTCCAGTCCTCAAGCCACTGCTCCGCACGTGATGACTGACCATGAACTTCTGCTTAGTCTTCACCAGAAGGTGGATCGAAATCACAAATGGGTTAAGCATCAGTTTGGTTCACTTCTTCACAACATGACTGCCACACACAATGCAGTGAAGAAAAACCACTACTACCTCCATCAAGTCTTCGGTCGCACCTGGGCAATCATGTCACATCTGTATGGTGAAGAAGATCTGAAGAACATGGGTCTTAATGAAGATTTTGACTGGTCTGCACCTCCACCGAAGAAATTCAAGAATGTCAAGGTTCCTTCTCTGGTGGCCACCTCATATTCTTCATCGCGCGACACTGATGAACATGAAGATTTGGACGACACTGCGGCAGGCCCTACATCAACAAACGACCCCAACAACGCTGGCGCTCCTTCATCAACATGATTATCTTCAGGGGCGTTAGTCCTCATTTTCGATCCTTTTGGTCATTCGATGACAAAGGGGGAGAAATATGAGTTAGTCTTCAAGCGGGTCTACTATATGGGCATTTTTTCTGCTAAGTTGCAACTCTCGTTCTTCTGAAACTTTATTGGATCGAGTTGTAATCTTAAACCCGATGGTGCTCTAATACTTTTGATGCACTGTGCTCTGATACTCTTGATGCACTATTCTGCATGCTTATTCCTTGTTAATATTATTGCACGCATGCTGAATTTCATCAAGCACCATATTTCATCATGCATTTCAAATTCTTCATATTATATGTTAAATGCGTGTATGAATTACAAGATATAGGGGGAGATCTCCATGATTCAACTCTTCAAGTGTGCATTGCTTCAAAAGCAAATTCCTCGCTATGCACATCTTTAGGGGGAGTTCTTCTATATCTTGCAATCAAATTCCTCAATATCAGTATTTACACTTCATATGTTTATCCCCGTTGAAAACTTAACCTATATTGTCATCAATCACCAAAAAGGGGGAGATTGTAAGTGCATCTAGTGCCCCTTAGTGATTTTGGTGTATTGAAGACTTATAGGTTAAGGGACTAATGTGTGTGTGAGTGTACACAGGTCTATAAGTCTATGAGGAGTTTGATATTTACAGGAAAAGTCCACCCCTAAAAATGAATATCTTCGACTGAAGATTTTGGTATTTCTGAAGACTTTCATGAAGACTTTGAAAGTGAAGAAATTGGTGTGTCCGTGAAGACTTGATATTCATGCGAGAAATATGAAGCTTGAAGACTTTCATTTTCATAGTTTTGTTTTTCTCTTTCTTAAGTCATAGGAAACACCGTACTGTTAAAGGGGGTCGAGGAAATACTAAGGAAAATTTTCCATGTAATTCTCAACTCAAATCCTACACCTACCAATCCCTTCAAGTGAAGCCATTGGAAATCTCATACAGTTCAGTCAATTTCTTCAGTGACAGAGACGAAGTTCTTCTGGTCTCTGAGGAATTTGTCCTGACTGAGGAGTTAGGAATTCGCCAGTGCGGATTGCCTACACAGTGAGGAACATGTAGCCCTGAGGATTTTGCTACTCAAAATTCCGACCGTTGCTGTGCTATGCGCCAGCTGTCCCAAAATATCTATCCACCTAACAGTCATATCATTGAAGGGCATTTATGTCTTATCATGTCGGGCTGCTCCCTAGGCTATAAATAGCCGCCCCCTACAACCACTAGCTGGTTGGCTGCTCCGAGAGAAACTGACACTTGTCATTTGAGAGCAACCCATCCTCCGAGGACTTTGAGCAAAAATCATCAAGTGAGGAAAACCAAAAACCCAAACACCTACAAACCCAAGTGATTGAGCATCACTAAAGAGATTGATCCTGAGTGGATCCGACGCTTGTTACCTTTGAAGACTGTGCTTCTTCCAGACGGTTAGGCATCATGGTCTAGAGCATCCAAGAGGAATAGTGGATCGCCGAGTGACCAAGTTTGTGAAGGTTTGGAAGTCGCCTGAAGACTTACCACGAGTGATTGGATGAGGTCTGTGTGACCTTAGTTCAAGGAGAATACGGTGAGGACTGGGTGTCTTGGACTAAGTGTCCTTGACTGGGTGTCCGGGACTGTGTGTCCTCGAGTTTAAATACTCAGCCGCTCCAACCAGACGTACAACTGAGACAGCAGTTGGAACTGGTCTACCAAATCATTGTCTTCAGCGAGCTTACTGGTTTTATTTCCTCAACTCTTTCATTTCCTCATAACTGTGTTGTATGTTTGTTCATATCTATGTTTGAAGACTTTGACTGTAGACTTTCTCAATTTCCTCAGTTCAATTTCTTCAGTCTGTTTGTCTTCATCCTGAGTTATCCTGTGATTACGCTTCCTGTACTCTGTTCCTGTCTTCATTTCATCATGATGACTATGCTTGTATTTTGTTGTGTTTACTTTTGAGTACTTATTCCACTGTTAGTAGTTCTTCGCTAAGGAATTTCCTCACCAGCAAATTCCTCAGTGAATAATTTTTCATAAAAATCGCCTATTCACCCCCCTCTAGTCGATATAACGCACTTTCAAACCTTGTTTGCTGTTACTATGGATAGTTCTTCCTCTATCGCTTGCACTCTCGTGAACGAGGTTCTCAGCTTTAAAAAAAGGGGAGGAGAAAATTTAAAAGATGCTTGGTATAGGATTTGCAATGCTCATACCAGATCTACCCATAAGCAATCCACCGTTGTTCTTCTTTGTTGGTTTTATGTTGGCATCACCACTTGGTATAGATTCATCCTTGATACGATTACCGGTGGAAATTTCTTGATGTGTCCGTCTCTTGATGCTTTTAATGCTATGGGAAATTTAGTGGGATCACCACCTCTCATAATTAATGAAACAACATTGACTCTTGAGCATTTTATGGAGAGACTAGATGTCATTGAGAAGAAAATGCTCACCGAAGATCATATGTAAATTATAGATAAGAAGTTGCATAATTTTACCACTAATATTCGGTCAAAAGTGGGAGATATTTTTAAGTTGTTAAAAGAGAAGGGTACCTTAATCCATGAAAGAATAGAAGAAAGTCCGTTTCAGATTGATAAATTAGAAGAAATCTTTAGTAATCTAAGCACGTATTTTGCTTCCGTTAAAACTATCGAAAAAACTCCGTTAAGGAGGAGTAGATCCAAAGAACAAGGGTGCAACTTATAGTAATTGTAATAATGGAGATCTTAACATGATTAGTGTTCACCCGGAGTTTGTTGAAGTGATAAGAGATCCCTTTTGCAAGAATGAAATCTTTCAATTTATTCCTAGGAGTATTGTTATTTAAGATCTTTATGCTAAATCTCTGAAGGATCCTAAGACTTTGATTGAAAAGTTGGACAAGGATGACAAAACTTAGATCCTTGCTTTATGCCTAGCTAAGGGCGTAAAACTATAGAGCTTGTTGGGAGGCAACCCAATGAATAAATTTTATTTTTGCTTTTTGCTTTCTATTCATGTGTGTTAGCACAATTATGGTACTGTTATAATTGTGTTTTTCCGGTTTAGTTAGTGTTCGTGCCAAGTAAAGCCTTTAGGATCTTCTTGGTGATAGTTGTTTGATCTTGCTGAAAAAACAGAAACTTTTACGCTCACGAAATTAATTTTCATGTTTTATCAGAGAGCGATAAAATACCCATTCCACTTGCAGTAGATCAATATACAAATTGCTCAGGCCTTCCTAAGTTTTAAGAATTTTTGGAGTTACAGAAGTATGGGAAATAGTCAGATTGCTACAGACTATTCTGTTTTGACGGATTCTGTTTTCTTTGTGTTGTGTTCTTATTTTGATGGCTCTATGGTTTTCTTTGATGAGTTTTTTTCCATAGAAAAGTTGGAATGTAGTAGATATAATACAAAACAAAATATGAATTGCTTTGATACAGTACTTATAGTAGTGGTTTATTATTCTTATACTAACGGATCTCACGAAAGTTTTGTTGAGTTTTGTGTGATTGAAGTTTTCAAGTTTTGGGTTATCTTATGATGGATGAAGGAAGGATGGAAGAGCCTAAGCTTGGGGATGCCCCATCATCCCAAGCTATTATCCAAAAATGGGCAACCAACTAAGCTCTGGGATGCCCCCGAGTGGCATCCCCGCTTTCTTCCAACGATCATCGGTATTTTACTCGAAACTACATTTTTATTCGTCACATGATATGTGTTTTGCTTGGAGCATCTTGTATGATATGAGTCTTTGCTTGTTTTAATTTTTGTTTTAAGTCATCAATCCTTGCTGGACACACCTATTTGAGAGAGCCAAAATTATTTCATGACTTGTTAGAATTGCTCTCTATGCTTCACTTAAATTTTTATGAGCAATGGACTTGCTCTAGTGCTTCACTTATATCTTTTTGAGCACAGTGTGCTTTATTATTTTTAAAGAAATTCTCTGTTGATTCACTTAGATTTATTTGAGAGTTAGTAAAATTTTCAAAAAATTCTCTGTTGCTTCACTTAAATTAATTTGAGAGAAAGAAAATTTTATTATGCTCATGATCTTCACTTATATTTGTTTGATCTTGTCAAAAGCAACACATAAAAATTAGTCCCAAAGTGATAGCTATCCAAGAAGGGTATAATAAAAACTTTCATGAAGATCATTGGACAAAATAAACTTGATTCTTAGTAATAGTTTTGAGATATGATGATGTGATATGTGAGTCATCTTGATGAGTAATTAGCTTTAGTAAGAATGTTGGTATTAAGGTTTGTGATTCCCTATGCAAGTACGATAGTCAATAGTCATGCAATGAAAGTACATCCTACTTGTGGTGCATTATTCGGTGTTATTTATGCTTAATGCTTGCTTATGAGATTATTTGTTTCTTAGTTGGTCGCTTCCCAATCTTTTGCTAGCCTTCATTTTGCACTAAGTATGATCACTACTTGTGCATCCAAAACCCTTTAACCCAGTTTTGCCACATGAGTCCACTATATCTATCTATATGCGGTATTCTTTTGCTGTTCTAAGGAAATTTGCATGTGCCTTCTCTAGTTTTCAAAATAAACTTCTATTTTGTGTGTTTGTTTTGCTCGCGGAACGGTGAGGGGTGGCTAATATTTTCCATGCTATATGTGTTATTCTCAAGATGAGTGTTTATTCACTTGTCATTGCACGAGAGTAAGGCAAAGGTATTAGGGATGCCCAGTCCCGGAATGCAAAAAAAATAATTGAACTTACTTTATGTTGTCAAATAATAAATTCCTTGGAAAGTGTTGGTATGGAGGGCACCTGTGGATACGGTTAGCCATGGAAAGTGAAAGTATGGTGGAAAAAGGAATAAACTTTATTTTCTGTTTGGGAACCGCCTATGATATATCTATGCATGGAAAGTATTGGGAACTCTAAGTCATTTTCGTTGGTGGGATGGATACACCTCCCAAAATGTTTTTATCTATAAGTTTTTCGCATTGAGCTGTAGCACCTCTACAAATCCCTACTTCCCTCTGTGAAGGGCCTTTCTTTTACTTTATGCTAGTTTTATTTTTGAATTTGAGTCTCCATCTTCTCTTATAAAAGCACCAACTAGGAGGCAATATTATCGTACTTAAGTGTTCGGTGTAGCTAATATTTGAGTGTGTTTCATGAATGGATCAATGTTTGAGCATGACGGGCTAGGGATAACTTATTTTAGCATTGATATTTTGGAAGACATGGTTGCTTGTTGATATGCTTGAGTATCTAAATTATCATGTCAAAACTAGACTACTGCTTTGAACAACTAAAAGTCCAAATGTACATGCTATAAAGAAAAGAATATGATATGACATGATAGGCAGCATTCCACATCAAAAATTCTATTTTTATCACTTACCTACTCAAGGACGAGTAGGAGTTAAGCTTGGGGATGCTGATACATCTCCAACGTATCTATAATTTTGATTGTTCCATGTTGTTATATTATCAATATTGGATGTTTCATAATCATTTTATAGCCATTTTATATCATTTTTTGGTACTAACCTATTGACATAGTGCCAAGTGCCAGTTGCTTTTTTCCATGTTTTTTACATTGCAGAAAATCAATATCAGACGGAGTCCAAATGCCACGAAACTTTATGGAGAATTTTAATGTGCCAGAAGGAACACAACGGGCCCTGGCTGTGCCTGGGGGTGCCCCGAGGGGGCACAACCCACCTGGGCATGCCAGAAGGCCCAGGCACGCCCTGGTGTGTTGTGCCCACCTCGGGTGCCCCCTGGACTGCCTCTTTGCTCTATGAATACCCCAAAAATCCCAGAACCCTAGGGGAGTCGACAAAATATTCATCCAGCTGCCGCAGAGTCCAGAACCACTAGATCCAATCTAGACACCATCTCGGATGGGGTTCACCACCTCCATTGGTGCCTCTCTGATGATGCGTGAGTAGTTCTTTGTAGACCTTCGGGTCGTAGTTAGTAGCTAGATGGCTTCATCTCTCTCTCTTGATTCTCCATACAATGGTCTCTTGGAGATCCATATGATGTAACTAGTTTTGCGGTGTGTTTGTTGGGATCCGATGAACTTTGAGTTTATGATCGAATCTATCTTTTTATATCCATGAAAGTTATTTGAGTTTCTTTGATCTCTTATATGCATGATTGCTTATAGCCTCATATTTCTTCTCCGATAATTGGGTTTTGTTTGGCCAACTTGATGTATTTATCTTGCAATGGGAAGAGGTGCTTTGTAGTGGGTTTGATCTTACAGTGCTTGATCCCAGTGACAGAAAGGGAAATGACACATATGTATCGTTGCTACTAAGGATAAAATGATGGGGTCTATCACCACATGGATAGATATTGTCTACATCATATCATCGTTCTTATTGCATTACTCCGTTTCTCCATGAACTTAATACACTAGATGCATGCTGGATAGCGGGCGATGTGTGGAGTAATAGTAGTAGATGCAGGCAGGAGTCAGTCTACTAATCTTGGACGTGATGCCTATATAATGATCATTGCCTGGATATCGTCATAATTATTTGAATTTCTATCAATTTCCCAACAGTAATTTGTTGACCCATCGTTTGCTATTCTTCTCGAGAGAAGCCACTAGTGAAACCTACGACCCCTGGGTCTTCTTTCTAATATTTTTTCCGATGCGATCTACTTTTCTCTTGCATTAATTTTCAGATCTATTAATCCAAAAATACAAAAATACCTTGCTGCAATTTTTTGTTATTAATTTTGTTTAGTGTTCGATCTATCAATCTACTAGAAATTTATATCACATCCGTTTGCCACTTGAGGCGCCATACCCCGAAAGGGATTGACAACCCTTTAACTCATCAGGTGTCGAGGATTTGTTATATGTGTGCAGGGGTTGTTTACGTTGGGTTGCTTGGTTCTCCTACTGGTTCGATAACCTTGGTTTCATTTCTGGCGGAAATACCTACCGCCGCCGTGCTGCATCATCCCTTCCTCTTTGGGAAAATACCAGCGTAGCTTCACGCGACATCAGTCATCTCATGTAGCTTTCCATCAATACAAGCACTGCAAGCATGATCTTTGGCAAAACTCACATTTGTTAGTCATATTGACATGGGCTAGTCGGCGATGCCAAAACCATCCCACATTAACATTAGCTATTCGGCATGTCACGGTCTTAGTGGGTCTCTCCGAAAAGTTAACCACATAGAGACCATTCTCAACACGCCCAACAAAGGCTACTTTAAGAGTCTTGCTCCACAAAAGGGCCACCGTATCAAGATCAAGGAATGTTGCAAAGCCCATGAGTGCAAGTTGATGAATGGAAAGTAAATTGTAAGCAACGGACTCAACAAGTATGACCTTCCCAATAGATAAATCTTGTGAGATGACCACCTTGCCAAGACCCAATACCTTAGAAGTTGAAGCATGACCGAATTGGACATGAGTGGGCATAGATGGCATTTCTTGCACGTCCACCACCAAGAACTTGCTCCCGGTCATATGAGTTGTTGCTCCACTATCAAGCAACCATGACACCCAACCGAAAGCAAACTCGTACAAGAGATTAATGCTTGGATTTAGGTACCCATTTTTGAATGGGTCCTTTGATGTTAGCAACATGGGTCCTAGGTGAAGGAAATATGCCCTAGAGGCAATAATAAAGTTGTTATTTTATATTTCTTTATATCATGATAGATGTTTATTATCCATGCTAGAATTGTATTAACTGGAAACTTGATACATGTGTGCATACATAGACAAAACACAGTGTCCCTTGTAAGCCTCTACTTGACTAGCTCGTTAATCGAAGATGGTTAAGTTTCCTAACCATAGACATGTGTTTTCATTTGATGAACAAGATCACATCACTAGGAGAAGGATATGATGGAAAAGACCCATTCGTTAGCTTAGCATAATGATCGTTAAGTTTTATTGCTATTACTCTCTTCATGTCATATACATATTCCTTTGACTATGAGATTATGCAACTCCCGGATACCGGAGGAATACCTTGTGTGCGATCAAACGTCACAACATAACTGGGTGATTATAAAGATGCTCTACAGGTATCTCCGAAGGTGTTTGTTGGGTTGGCATAGATCGAGATTAGGATTTGTCACTCCGAGTATCAGAGAGGTATCTCTGGGCCCTCTCGGTAATACACATCATGATAAGCCTTGCAAGCAATGTGACTAATGAGTTAGTTATGGGATGATGTATTATGGAACGAGTAAAGAGACTTGCCAGTAACAAGATTGAACTATGTATGAAGATACCGACAATCGAATCTCGGGCAAGTAACATACTGATGACAAAGGGAATAATGTATGTTGTCATTACGGTACGACCGACAAAGATCTTCGTAGTATATGTGGGAACCAATATGAGCATCCAGGTTCCGCTGTTGTTTATTGACCAGAGAGGTGTCTCGGTCTTGTCTACATAGTTCTTCAACCCGTAGGGTCCGCACGCTTAACGTTTGATGACGAGTTTGTATTATATGAGTTATGTGATTTGGTGACCGAATGTTGTTCGGAGTTACGGATGAGATCACAGACATAACGAGGAGTCTCGAAATGGTCGAGAGGTAAAGATTCATATATTGGACGACGATATTTGGACACCGGAAGTGTTCCGGGGTACCGGGTACATATCGGATCACCGGAAGGGGTTCCGGACATCCCCCGGGCAACTACATGGGCCTAATGGGCCAAGAAGGGGACACACCATCCCCTAGGGGGCTTGTGCTCCCCATGTAGGCCGAAATAAGGGGGAAGGAAAGAGGGGAAGAGAGACAGGAAGGGGAGCAATTCGGCCTCCCCCTTCCTTCTCTCCTCCCACCTCCTTCCTTCCCCCCGCGGATGAATATGGAAGGGGGGGGGCCGAATTGGGAGGCGCCCAAGTAGGATTACTCCTACTTGGGGCGCCCCCTTGGCTGCCTCCCCTCCCCTCCAACCTATATATATGGGGGGCGCCGCTAGAACACACATCAACAGTTGTTAGCCGTATGTGGCGCCCCCCTCCACAGTTTACGCCTCCGGTCATATTCACGTAGTGCTGAGGCGAAGCCCTGCGCGGATCACTTCACCATCACCGCCACCACGCCGTCGTGCTTACGGAACTCTCCCTCCACACTTTGCTGGATCAATTGTTCGAGGGACGTCATCGAGCTGAACGTGTGCACAACTCGGAGGTGTCGTACGTTTGGTGCTTGATCAGTCGGAACAAGAAGAAATTCGACTACATCAACCGCGTTGTAAAACGCTTCCGCTTTCGGTCTACGGGGGTACATAGACACACTCTCCCCCTCTCGTTGCTATGCATCTCCTAGATAGATCTTGCATGAGCGTAGGAATTTTTTTGAAATTGCATGCTACGTTTCGCAACAGTGGCATCCGAGCCAGGTCTATGCGTAGATGATATGCACAAGTAGAACACAAAGAGTTGTGGGCGGTGATCGTCATACTACTTACCACCAATGTCTTATTTTGATTCGGCGGTATTGTTGGATGAAGCGGGCCGGAAAAACCTTACATGACCACGTTCATGAGATCGGTTCCACTGATAGACATGCAACTAGTTTTGCATAAAGGTGGCTGGCAGGTGTCTGTTTCTCCAACTTTAGTTGAATCGAATTTGACTGCGGCCAGTCCTTGTTGAAGGTTAAAACAGTAAACTTGATAAATCACCATTTTGGTTTTGATGCGTAGGTAAGAACGATTCTTGCTAGAAACCCGTAGCAGCCACGTAAAACTTGCAACAACAAAGTAGAGGACGTCTAACTTGTTTTTGCAGGGCATGTTGTGATATGATATGGTCAAGACATGATGTGATATATGTTATTGTATGAGATCATCATGTTTTGTAAAAGTTATCGACAACTGGCAAGAGCCTTATGGTTTCGCTTTATTGTATGAAATGCAAACACCATGCAATTGCTTTACTTTATCACTATGCGTTAGCGATAGTTGTAGAAGCAATTGGCAAGACAACCACGACACTACGATGGAGATCAAGGCGTCAAGCCGGTGATGATGGAGATCATGACGGTGCTTTGGAGATGGAGATCAACGGCACAAGATGATGATGGCCATATCATGTCACATATTTTGTTTGCATGTGATGTTTATCATTTATAATCTTATTTTTCTTAGTACGCCGGTAGCATTATAAGATGATCCTTCACTAAAATTTCAAGGTATAAGTGTTCTCCCTGAGTATGCACCGTTGCAACAGTTCATCATGCTGAGACACCACGTGATGATCAGGTGTGATAAGCTCTACGTTCACATACAATGGGTGCGATACAATTTTGCACATGCGGAATACTCGGATTAAACTTGACGAGCCTAGCATGTACAAACATGGCCTCGGAACACTGGAGACTGAAATGTCGAACGTGAATCATATAGTAGATATGATCAACATAGAGATGTTCACCATTGATGACTACTCCATCCCACGTGATGATCGGACATGGTTTAGTTGATTTGGATCATGTAATCATTTAGATGACTCGGGAGATGTCTATCTAAGTGGGAGTTCTTAAGTAATATGATTAATTGAACTTAATTTATCATGAACTTAGTCCTGATAGTTTTTGCATATCTATGTTGTAGATCAATATCTCGCGTATAACTCCCCCGTTTTATTTTTGATATGATCCTAGAGAAAACTAAGTTGAAAGATGATAGTAGCAATGATGCGGCTGGGTCCATGATCCGAGGATTATCCTCATTGCTGCATAGAAGAATTATGTCCTTGATGCACCTCTAGGTGACAGACCTATTGGAGGGGCATATGCAGATGTTATGAACATTTGACAAGCTCAGTATGATGACTACTTGATAGTTTACTGTGCCATGCTTTACGGCTTAGAACCGGGACTTCAAAAATGTTTTGAACGCCACGGAGCATATGAGATGTTCCAAGAGCTGAAAATTGGTGTTTACATATTAATTCCCGTGTCGAGAGGTATGAGACCTCTGACAAGTACTTTTCCTACAAGATGGAGGAGAATAGCTTAGCAAGTGAGCATGTACTCATAATGTCTGGGTACTACGATCGCTTGAATCAAGTGGCGAGTTAATCTTCCAGATAAGATAGTGATTGATAGAGTTCTCTAGTCACTATCACCAAGCTACTAAAACTTCATGATGAACTATAATATGCAAGGGATCACAAAAACAATTCCCAAGCTCTTCGCGATGCTGAAATCGATGAAGATAGAAATCAAGAAAGAGCATCAAGTGTTGATGGTTAACAAGACCACTAGTTTCAAAAAAAGAGGCAAGGGAAAGAGAGGGAACTTAAATAATAATGGCAAGCAAGTTGCCACTCCCATGAAAAAGCCCAAAGTTAGGCCTAAGCTTGAAATTGAGTGCTTGTACTACAAAGGGAATAGTCACTGGAAGCGGAACTACCCCAAGTATTTGGCGGATAAGAAGGATGGCAAAGTGAACAAAGGTATATTTGATATACATGTTATTGATGTGTACTTTACTAGTGTTCATAGTAGCCCCTGGGTATTTGATACTGGTTCAGTTGCTATGATTAGTAACTTGAAACAGGAGTTACAAAATGAACAGAGACTAGTTAAGGGCGAGGTGACGATGTGTGTTGGAAGTGATTCCAAGGTTGATAAGATCACCATCGCACACTCCCTTTACATTCGGGATTAGTGTTGAACCTAAAATAAATGTTATTTGGTGTTTGTGTTGAACATGAATATGATTGGATCATGTTTATTGCAATATGGTTATTCATTTAATTCAAAGAATAATTGTTGTTCTGTTTACATGAATAAAACCTTCTATGGTCATGCACTCAATATAAATGGTTTATTAAATCTCGATTGTAGTGATACACATATTCATAATATTGATGCCAAAAGATGCAAAGTTGATAATTATAGTGCAACATATTTGTGGCACTGCCATTTAGGTCATACTGGTGTAAAATGCATGAAGAAACTCCATGCAGATGGGCTTTTGGAATCACTTGATTATGAATCATTTGATACTTGCGAACCATGCCTCATGGGCAAGATGACTAAAATCCATTCTCTGGAACAATGCAGCATGCCAATGACTTACTGAAAATAATACATACCGATGTATGCGGTCCAATGAGTGTTGAGGCTCGCGGCGGGTATCGTTATTTTCTAACCATCATAGATGATTTGAACAGATATGGGTATATCTACTTAATGAAACACAAGTCTGAAACATTTGAAAAGTTCAAAGAATTTCAGAGTGAAGTGGAGAATCATCGTAACAATAAAATAAAGTTTCTACGATCTAATCGTGGAGGCGAATATTTGTGTTACAAGTTTGGCCTTCATTTAAAACAATGTGGAATATTTTCCCAACTCACACCACCTAGAACACCACAGCGTAATGGTGTGTCCGAACGTCGTAACCGTACTTTATTATATATGGTGCGATCTATGATGTCTCTTACCGATTACCACTATCATTTTGGGGTTATGCATTAGAGACAGCTGCATTCACTTTAAATAGGGCACCATCTAAATCCGTTGAGACGACACCGTATGAATTGAGGTTTGGCAAGAAACCTAAGCTGTCATTTCTTAAAGTGTCAGGACCCCGATTCTAAGTCACACTGATCTAGCCTGTAACACCTCATATCACTTTGCGGCCTCACGCACGATATCCCACAGGTGTCGCCTTACCATGGCCCGGTACCGTTTGCGCCTTTTGGCTCACGTATATGATAGTGTCGCTAGCATCCATATGATAGAGAACCCGGGCCGACATGACTAGTCGTGAACCCAAAGTGGCACTAACTTACGGGGACAGGCATATGAAACAACATCGAGCATGTCGGTCAGCGGCGTGTGAATCCGGGCTTGGGCTAACAAGACTCTGGGAACCGGGGCTGTAGTAGGCTAGCAGAACTCCGGAAGTCACCACGTGACATTTCCCCGAAGGGACAGACACAGGAACGAAATGGATCACATGTCGGCCAATCTAAGTGTTCCAGAGCAGTAGTAACTGGGCTAGCAGGACTCCGGTAAACCAGGCTGTAGCAGACTACCATGGCTCAGTGGATGCACTAGACTACATTTCTCCATAAGAGAGACTACCAAGGATAAACAACTAGGTTGTCGGATCCCACACATACCAAGCATTTCAATCATACACACAATATGCCTGATATGTGTAAATACAACATGGCATCACAACAAAACTCTACAACTCAAAGTATTTGTTCATTAGGTTCCGAAGAGCCAGATATTACAAACATGGGTCTCATGACCCAACATTCAGAGCATACGAGTCAAAGCCCATGCGGAAGCTTAACATGTCTGAGTACAGACTTCTACAAATGAATAAGGCTGAGAAGCCTGACTATCTACCAGATCCTGCCGAGGGCACAAGATCGTAGCTGAGGTATCAAGCTAAACGTCGAAGTGCACGTGGAACTACTAGCAAGACTGAAGTCTCTCTGCAAAACATAAATTAAGCAAACGTGAGTACAAATGTACCCAGCAAGACTTACATCAGAACTAACTACATATGCATTGGTAGCAACAAAGGGGGTGGTGGAGTTTAACTGCAGCAAGCCAGCTTTGACTCAGTGGCTAACCTGAACTACTACGACAAATAACTCTTTGAGGTGGCGCACACGAGTCCACATATTCACCATATCAATACACCACTATGGATCCGCTCCCGTCTCCCTACGAGAACGCCATCCATAGCACTCACGCTTATCTTGCGCATTTTAGAGTATCCACTTTCACTTGTCTATGAACGATGCAAGGGGTCCAATTTTCCATATCCGAGGAATCCGGCTATTCGAATAGATAATGATAACCCCGCAGGGGTGTACTTCTTCACACACGCTCTCGCCACTTACTACCATGTACACGTCGTGTACCTCGGCAACCTTCAAGTGGAAGCCTGGCGAGGGAGTCAGCCACGACCTGACTAACCACACAAGTCTCTCGTCCAGGTTTACCGCCTATTCGGGTTCCATCCGCAGGGAGATCCGGCCGGGGTGTCGCTCACGGCCCCAAACAATGTGTGCAGGGTTCCCAAGCCCACCATCCGGGTGCCATTTGGTACACCGTGTCACTGTGCCTAGTCTGTCCCAAGCCCACCTGTACCGGGTGCCACTTGGTAGACTACTAACACTACCTACAAACACCAGAAACTAGTTGCAACTCCTGGATAGAGATCGAGTTGATTAATAAGCCGAGAGGGGCCGAGTTACCGGAACCCAATGTGTGGTAGTAACTGTTCATGGATCACAAACACAGAACTCAGTTCCAGAGAATGGCTGCAATAAGACAACCCACCATGTACTCCTACATGGCCTCTCACCGCTACCTTTACCAAATCGTGTTCGCACACTTAGCTCTCAAAGGTAGGACATGTTCACCAAGTTCCAATTCATTCCCGATGAATCAGACCTGACTCAACTCTAAGCAGTAGCAGGCATGACAACAAGCATGAATGAGTAGGCACATCAGGGCTCAAACAATTCCTACTCATGCTAGTGGGTTTCATCTATTTACTGTGGCAATGACAGGTCATGCAGAGGAAAGGGGTTCAACTAACGCAGCATGTAACCGTTGAATCATTGTTGTATTAATGCAGTAAAAGAGAGCAGGAGCGAGAGAGTGGTATTGTATCCGAATGAACAAGGGGTTTTTGCTTGCCTGGCACTTCTGAAGATAGTATAGCTCTTCATCGGTGTCATTGAACTCATCGTCGGAACATACGTCTACTGAGGGGGAACAACCACCGACTAGAAAAGAAGGAACACAATCAATGCAATGCACATTAACATGAATGACATGTCATGTTAAGGTACTGAATTCACCTAATGCAATATCTAGCCAAGTTAATTGAAGTGGAACTCAAACAAGATCAAATTCCAACTTCAAATGTTATTTCATAAATTGCCCTAATCATCATTTGTCCTATTCAGTGAGGTTAACTTGTTCAAATGTGAATGATCATGGCATAAACAGATTCTTCATATTTTTCTAATAATTTTTCATATCTAAATTATTTTATTCTGAGCTATAGTTTATTTTCTATGATTTTTAGAAGTTTGGGGGTATTTTCTGAAATTTATAAATCATTTCTGATTTATTTTAATTCTAGGAAGGGATTTATGACGTCGAAGTGACATCAGCACCACATCAGTAGGTCAACTGGTCGGTCCAAGTCAAACCTGACCAGTGGGGTCCACTTGTCAGTCACACAGTGCTGTCTGGGTCACCGACAGGTGGGGTCAGGTCAACAGCCACGTCAGCGTAGTCAACTGACACATGGCCCCATGGTAATTAGATTAACCTTAAACTATTTGGTTAGACGGTTAGTTATGCGGTGGGGCCCGGCTGTCATTGGCTGCAGGGGGTAATTAGCAGGGTGCTTAGGCCCTAATGGCTGGTTACGCCGGCGGTTAGCCACCGGTGACCACAACCAACGGTGGAGGTACTCTGGCCGGCAGATTCCGGCGGCCGTTTGAAGCACGGCTAGGCTCTTTCGAATGCCCGCAGAGAGGCGCGTCGGGTGGTGCAAGTGGCAGCTGCAAGGGAGGGCTATAGCATCGTCGGCGTCGAGGTGGGCGGCGGCGGCGCTCGGGCACATGCGGGCAGTGGTGCTATGGGGCATGGGCGAGCTAGCAAAAGGGATAGCCGGCCTCCTGGAGGCACGACAAGCTCATTGCTGTGCTCTGCAACGACGGGCGCGGGCTGCAATGGTGGCGCGCGACAAGGTAGGCGGCAGCGGAGCTCGGCCATGGCGGCAGCGCTAGCTAGAGGTCGAGCGAAGCAACGAGGTTAGGGGTAGGGGAAAGAGGGGCTCACGGAGGACTCGCAGAGAAGCTCAGAGTGCTCGGGGAGGTCCTGTAGCTCCTGAATCGGCGGCGAGGATCTGCGGCGAACGATGAGGGGAACGGTGGTGTTGGCGAGGCTTCAGGGCGTCCGGCATTGCGTGGCTCAGCGAGGGGGTCTAGGACGAAGTGTCAGAGCTTTCTGGGCGCGTCGGTGAGGCATGGGATGGCCGGTGGCAGCGAGCGGCGGCGACGAAGGCACTCGGACGCATTCGAGAGAGGGGGCTAGAGGCCGAGGGAGGGGGCAGAGAGAGAGGGAGAAGGTTCAGGGCATCCAGGGTGGCTCCACGGTGCAAGATGAGGGCGCAGGACGCGTCGACAGCACGAAGCAGGAGGTGGCCGCTCGGGCACGTGCGCTGGCTGCCAGTAGGCGCAAGGTTGAAGATAACCTTGCCCCTGGTGACTGGGACAGGTAAGTGGGCCGTCAGGTGGGCTGGGCCGGCCACTTGGGCTCCAGGTAAGGCCAGGTAAAACCTTTCCCTTTTATGTTTTGTTTTCTATTTCTGCAATTTGTTTTGGTTTAGTTCAAAAACCAAACCATTTTCTTAGCTTCTGAAAATTATCATGTGGCTAGATATAAAATATTCGGAGACACTCACCATTTTTCAGAATTTTTTGATTCATAAACTAGTTATTATGAATATAAATACAATTCAAATAATTATTGGTTTGATTCAAAGTCCCAAAATAATCATTTCTGAGATTCAAAAAAATATTGGTTTGAGTTTTAGCTCTTGCCAATATCTTCAAAGATTAACAGGGACATTTTTGTTAGGCTCACTGATGAGAATTAAATGTTGATTGTTTTTGAACTGATTCTGAGGGTTTCAACAAACCTCAATTCAACTTTCAGAAATTTTGGACATGATGCATGAGAGCAGATGCAACTATTTCACTCAGGTATTTTAGGGCTGTGACAACTCACCCCCACTAAACAAGAATCTCGTCCCGAGATTCAAGATGTGAGGTAAGAAGACAGAGGGGAGACAAGCTAACCCGATCTTCATGATCCAAATGCACTTCATAAGAACATTGATTCGATCATCATCTTTGACTCGACATCTTGCTCTGAGAACTACATCCAGCATGACAACGAGAAGAAAGGGAAAATCCTAGAAGAATCAATCTTCTCGAAGATCGAGCACCCAAGATCAACTCATGGAGTGAGACGTTGAAACATCTCTTGAGCTGAGAAATAAAACACACATCGGGAGCAATGGCAAGAGGTATATGAGAACGGTTCGATTGGGTAGGCAAAAATACCATGCTTAAGATGATGGTGCATGGTTTCAAGATAGCAAGGAAATAATCGTCATGATTCCATAACAGGGCACCTTAGGGAAGGTGACTCGTACAATTATTCCTTGAAGTGGCAAAAAGAATTACTTTTGACATCTAGATCATTGAAACTCTTTATACCAGCCTAAGGAAATCACAATCGATCGTTTGGCGGAGTTCAAAGGAATGGCATATCCGGATTCGAATGGATGATGTGGACTACCTTGTTGAAGACAACGCGATGGATGATTTTGCTTATCATCGGAAATGGATGGTACCCATGGTAGGACCACTTTTGAAGATGATCCTGGACAGCAACTGCTGAGAAGGAAGCCCATGGAAAATTGGCACAATGGCGGTGCGAGCTGGGGACAAAATGCAAATGTTGGGAATGTTCCAACCATCATACCCGCCTGAGATTCAGATCTAGTTGGTAATGGGATATTTCAGACAGCATGTCTGGAAAAGAAAGTTAGCAACACAAACCAATGAGATGACATTGCAAGATTCTCGGGAAATGAACTACGATAGCAAGCTCCAAAGCATGAGCGGGTTCTGCTACACATACATGTGAACACGTTGTCCCAGACAAGCATGACCACATAGTAGTCTTACAATAAAACACTACGGAGTTTAGGTGGGGAACCATCATTGAAGATAACGAAGTCTTGTGCATGTCCGTCTGGGCCCTTTGGAAATAGCAGTTGAACTTCTTATCCTTGAACAAATCAATCAGTGGCTTTGTGTACTAGGAGATACATATGGAATGGAGGTAGTGAGCCTGTCAAACCATAGCATACTTCGCACATACATGACTGACTTGGGATGGTACCAGAGGAAACAAAAACAATCTTTCTCGAACTCACGGCGGCAACTTGCACCAAATGCACGTGAATCAGAGAAAGCCACTTATTTCACCGGACATATGCTTCATGAGCTAGCATGAAGAAATGCTTTCAAAGTTTCCAACACTAGCTTAATGTTCAGCATGAATCATGGACAAGATGAAAATATTGCCGATGGGCTCAACAACAGGTCATCCAAATTTCCATGAAGATGGAGTTCCACAATTATGTGAACAAAGAGATAGCATTGATCAAACCCAAAGAAAATAATGGTGTATGCTCGAGGAAACAACCACGGGTAAGACAATATTACCAATATCATTGGTTCTGATTTGATTTGACGATAGCTCATACTCAAATCAAAGGATAGATAAGGTGATAGGTCCCATTAACTGATCACGAGGGTCAATCAATGAAAATACCATCTTCCTTCAACACACATACAAGATATCCCTTAGTGGTGAGCTAGGTCGGAGAAGCTTTTATCTTCCAACTCTCCAAGTTTTTGTTTAGCTTAACCTACTAGCTCAGGGGTATGCAACACAGATTCTTGGAGAAGGGTTGGTTACAAGAAACCAACTTGATCACGAGCTCAACACAACGGTCAGGGGACAACCTGGTGATACTTCCAAGAAGATATCCGGAATATCACACACCACTGATATGTTTCTTTTCAGGGCAAGACGATATGATCAGATAAACAAGGGATTGAATTTTCCGAACTCGTTGATCGAAGAGTGCACCAGAAATAAGGACTAGGTAGCACAAACTATCTTAGAATGATGATTCAATAACCCACACCCTAAGAATGAGAATATTGTCCCTTTACTACCAAGCAACTAGTTGCTAGGAGTACTGATTTGCACATCACAGTGCACTTGTTGGCATTCTGGTTACAATAACATGGGAACCGAGGAATGAACAATGATGGCAAGAAGTATCAGTGCATCAAGAATTCATAAGATGTGGTGTAATTCTCATGACACTCTTCACATAAAGATGGTAACACACCAAGATAGAGTAGAGCAAAAGTTGGATTGGCATCTTGATCCGCGGAATACAATTGCTTTGACCCAATCCTGGATATGGATGAGGTACTGGAGTTTGTTTCTCCTAGTCATTCCGGAATAGAACGGATTGACGGCCATAGTAATAATATGCACCGATAAACATGAATGCACGTCATACTCTTGACTATGAACTGATACACGAGGGTCGAAATACAATCGAAGAGGGACAACTCAAAGGAACATAGCACTTTCTGAGTTGTGGATGCATAGATTAGTATGTCGAGCCAAGTTCAACAGGTTTCTTCCAGATAATCCATGCAGAATGGGAAGAATTGGTAGAGTCATCAATATAGATGGAGAAGTCATCAAGAGCACTCTTATTGTGACCTTTTGGTTCAACAAAGAACTTCTGCCATAAGCGGTTCTTGATATTTGGAAGAAGGAAATACCATGGACCTCGAGGACTATATCAAAGGTTACTAATATCCTAAGGAACTAGCAAACACTATCAACAGGAATGAGTAGAGTGAATCTCGGGCATAAGAACCCAAAATAGAAGGCCTACTAACTAAATGACATCACGGGATGCTTTCGAGAACGATGGCCAGAATCATCACACTGGGAACACAAAGCATTACTAGATTACTGGGTGGTTCTCTAAGACACCTAGGGTCATAATAATAGCTTCAACATATATATCGAGGCAATGGAGTACCTCAACACACTGGTTAGTGTGATTAATCTGGCCCAAATGGACATCAGGAACACGGAGGAATGATTGCGAGTGCATCAGACTATTTAGAAACCTAGGATGACTTGGACAGCATAACGGCTGTAAATGATCAAAAAGATTTGAGACATCCTACAAAATGGTGGCATAATCACTCATTATCACAATATCAATGTTCCGAGAGCAAGTGTCAACACACAGAGGTAGTAAGAACTGAACTGAGGCTTGAATCCAACATTCCTACAAGTCTATGGATTAGTAACACGTGATCCTGATAGAAAGATGAGAAGCCTAGTTCTTAATACCCGTAGAAGAGAAGAGGATGACTCAGATCAGAAGGGCATAAGGTAACACTACAAAAAAATACACTTCCATGATGATACGTGTTTGTCATAGTAGGTCGCGTTTTTTGTCATGCATGTACATCCATGATGATTTTATGACAGAATCAAGATAGTCATACATGTGCTGTCGTAGAAGTCTTCGATGACATTACCAAAATTATCATCACGGAAGTGTCCACTTCCATGACAATAAATCGCGCGTCACAGAAGTGCTTTCGTCAAGGGTGACCGACACGTGGCATCCACCGTAACAGAACGCCGTTAAGCTATCGGGTCCGGTTTTGGATCCGATAACCCGTTAACAGCCCGGACCAATGGGGATTTTCCACGTGTAAAATCATCATTGGCCGCAGGAAACACGTGTTGCCTCACCGTTGGGACAGATGTCATCCACTCATTGGACAGGAGGCGCCTATGATAGGTCGACATGTGGCACGGCCCAACAGTGGGCCATTCCGGTGAAAAAGGCCGGCCCAGTAAAAATTAGCAGGCCGGCCCATATAAGGCCTACTTGTGTCAGGTCCATTGAAGCCCACGGCCCATATGAGATGTGCCAATTCGGCCCATCAACAGACCGTTAAAGATTTGACACCATTGCAGCCCATCGTCAGTTCGGGCCCGTTAACAGCCCGCTATATATTTGGGCTCAATATCGGCCCGATGAGATTTCGGCCTGTTAACGGCCCATTTAATGGATGGGCCAATTTTCAAGATGTACATATTTCAGCTTTTTAGCGACCCATTTAAATGTTGGGCTAATTTCCGGCCCGGTGTGTCTTTCAGCCTGTTGACGGCCCAATAAATCTGATGGGCCATTTGTAGTCGGACCTGAGTTCCGGCCTTTTAGCAGCCCATTTAAGTGTTGGGCCAATTTTTGGCCCGGTGTCACTTTCAGCCTGTTGACGGCCCATAAATCAGTTGGGCCATTTGTAGTCGGACCAGAGTTTTGGCCCTTTAGCGACCCATTTAAGTGTTGGGCCAATTCCCGGCCCTGTGTGCCTTTCGGCCCGTTAACGGACCATAAATGAGTTGGGCCATTTGTAGTCGGACCTTAGTTTTAGCCTTTTAACGGCCCATGCCCTTCATGGTCCAATACCAGCCCGGTTTCTCTTTCGGCCTGCTAAAGGCCCACAACACAGTTGGGCCGTTTACAATACGACCTGACTTTCGGCCTCTTAGCAGCCCATGCTCTTCATGGTCCAGAAAAGCCCGCTGTGTCTTTCGGCCTGCTAAAGGCCTACAGTATAGTTGGGCCATATGTAGCCCAAACTTAGTAACGGCCTGTTAACGGCCCGTGAAATAAATTGGGGCCACCTGTTGCCCGCTTCGATGTCGGCCTGTTAACGACCCGGGAGGTAAGAGGGCCGACCATTAACTTTCGGCCTAGTAACGGCCCATTAACTTAATGGTCCCACTAAATTTCGTTCATGTCTTTAGGCCAAATTAGATAATTTGAGCCCATTACGACGAGCAATTATGCACAGGACCAAAACCGATCAAGCAAAGGTACGGCATACAGGGAATAACATCGCACATCCAACATATATTACAGGAAATTACATCCGCTGGGCAATCAAAGATTGATGCCAGTGCAAATAAATGAGCAGAACCTAACCATCTACAACGTCACAATCTGCAACCTCAGCACAGATGACGCCCATAAGCATGTGGGCAAGTTCTTGCTGCTTTGCTACACTGTCTCTGAAAACATTGATCAGTTGTTGTGTCGCACGACTCTGCACCTCTGATTCATCCACCATTTCCATCATTGCTTCAACCATTAATAGGTTCGCAACCATACATTTATTCCGTTGCATTCGAGACAAAGGATACTGAACAGATTCAGATGGAGATTTTGGCAGGCTTGTATTATTGATAGTGGAGAGTGTCTCGACCACTGCATCATAACATAAATTAGGACGGGAACCAAGCAGATTAATCTTGAGTTATTGCCATATTACCTGGCCTAGATTTACTGGAAAGAAACAATGGGGTTGCCTTGCTATTTTCAGAGTTTGTCTTCTTATCTTTAGCAGCCTGCACAAAATTAACACACTAGCATTGCTATCATTGGCCAAGTCAGATAATAGGAAAGCAACATTGACACAACGAACGTTTGGGCAACTAGCCTACACCAAATTAACACAATATGGCACAGCTATCATCAGCCAGGTAAGGTAATACGAAAGCAACATTGACACAATGAATGAATGGGCAACCAGAGAAGCACTACAATTCAGTAATGTGCGTGATATGAGATAGTACATTCATGCAGCTCAGTATGCAAAACTACCAGGCAGTTTTCCTTAGAAAAATCAACATTGGCGCCTTTAAAATTTTGCTACAACTAATTTTAGATCAGATAAAGGTTAGATTCATGCCGATTAACAAAATACATGCTGATGTAAAAATATAGTGATATACAACAGGTACTTACATCAGCATTGGAGCACAGAGAATTCCCGCAAGATATTTTCCTCGAATACGATCCCAATGGAGGAAGTCTTGTATCGTTTAACCTTATTTTCTAAAAGAGAGATGGGTTAGAAACATGTAGAAAATATGATCAGAATGCTATAAAATTTCATCATGCGAGGATACGCACACGCTTCTTAGAATGGAGTTGACATTCTTTTGCTGGGCTGGAGCGGACTAGTTCTTTGTCCACTGGAATCTGCTTATTATCAGTGGGAGTTGGGTTTCTCTGTGCTGGAGCAGTATCTATGAAAAATGGAGTTGGTTTATTATCTCCTGGCATTTGGATCTTTTGCAAAGACCTGGTTTATAACCCTTCAGATTCTAACATACCCGTCTTCCCCTTGCATGCCTTATATAGAAGAATGGTGATTCAGTTATAAAACATGCTTCAACAGAGATGGAATAGATACTGAAGAATAGAAAGGCGTGACATATTCACATGTATTCCCTCCATCCGGAAATAAATGGATGGGTCTAGGCGTATTTCAGTTCTAGATACATCCAGTTTTATCCATTTCTGCGACATTTAATCCGGACGGAGGGAGTATGATGTAAGAGCTAGGGATACGATAGGACAACACAGTAAAAAAAACACTGAAAACCCACTGCAGAACCAAAGTATTCAAACCCACTGATATGAGATAGTACACTCATGCAGCTCAGGATGCAAAACTACCAGGCAGTTTTCCTTTAAAAAATCAACATTGTGTCCATTAATCATACATTTTGCTACAACTAAATTTAGATCAGATAAAGGTTGGATTCACGCCGATTAACAAAATACATGCTGATGTAAAAATATAGTGATATACAACAGGTAGTTACATCTACATTGGAGCCCAGAGAATTCCTGCAAAAATCTTTCCTCATAAACGATACCATTGCAGAAATTCTTCTATCTATTAAGCTTATTTTCTAAAAGAGAGATGGGTAAGAAACATGTAGAAAATATGATCGGCATGCTATAAAATTTCATGATGCAAGGATATGCACACGCTTCTTAGAATTGAGTTGACATATTTTTGCTGGACTGGAGCGGACTAGTTCTTTGGCCACTGGAATCTGCTTATTATCAGTAGGAGTTGGGTTTCTCTGTGCTGGAGCAGTATCTATAAAAACTGGAGTTGGTTTATTATCTCCTAGCATTTGGATCTTTTGCAAAGGCCTTGTTTGTAACCCTTCAGATTCTAACATAGTCGTCTTCCCCTTGCATGCCTTGTATAGAATAATGGTGCTTTAATTATAAAACATGCGACAAAGAGAGATGGAATAGGTACTGAAGAATAGAAAGGAATTACATATTGACATGTATTCCCTCCATCCGTAAAAAACTGGATGGGTCTAGGCGTATTTCAGTTCTAGATACATCCTTTTTTATCCATTTCGGCAACATGTAATTCGGACGGAGGGAGTATGGTGTAAGAGCTAGGGATACGACAGGACAACACAGCAAAAAAACACTAGTTGAATGTAAAACTGTATGCTAGCGGAATACATACAGAAATAACTAAGGCAACATACACGTGTATGATTGGGAAAATAAGATGGCATTGCAACAGAGCACTAGAACAGCACTTCAATGTAAAAAAACATGGTATGGTAGACAGATGAATAACATACTAATGAATAACAATGCATAAGATATTCAGAAGCATGATGTCCAAATTAAGCAGATGGCATTGCGATAGAGTAGAATGACAATACTTGAATTTGAAAACATGTTATCATGAATGGAATAGGTACTGAAAAACAGGAAGGCATGACATATTTACATGCATGATCAACTTGCTAAGCACATGGCATTGCAACAGAGTAGATACACTCCAGGACATTATATGCATGTTGTACCCATATCACAGGCCAAGTTAGAGCAAGGACCTTGTGGGCTGAAGAGGATTCATCATCTTTCTGCAAGTCTTCTGAAGAACTGTATTTACATGTTCCATCATATTGGGTATCATTGTCATCAAGTTTATTGGCCTTTACATTGCTCCTTGAGGTTCTTGTGGATATATCAGTGTGTGCAATTATATCTGACATGCATGAAAGACAACTAGTAGTTAGATTTATGTAATGAGTGCCTGTAGGACACGACATAAATAGTAGGACTGGGGTTAACTAGCAGCAACAGGTCTCATAAACTAAAGGCAGAACACAGATGAAAGCTACAGAATATGTATCGTTTGTACTCGAGATTAACTAGATGGCACACAAAAGTATTAAAGAACAACATAGGTAATACTAGAAGTGGTATAATACTATAATCACCAGCCTGTGGGATAGCATTGGCTGATGGATGATAGCTATGGAACATCGTTACCTAAAGAACAAGTATCTTAGCTGAACTATGGAACAGCGTTAACTCCTGAACAAGACCCGTAAGAGATCAGCATGAATATACAGTGAAATGTGATGATCTATTTTCCATGCTTATATGAATAACAAAGCCATAAATGTTGCACACAAGTAAGATGAGGGTACAACCTATCTGGCTGCCATCCATAGGAGTGAGCATCATGTGCTGACTTGTCGATGGCCCTACAGTTGTTGTGGCTGTCCATGACGGGCACGCGCATTCGATGCAGGGAACTGTTGAGTGGGCACTATAGCTCCCTTCTGGTGTATGCTTCCCTTGTTGGAGCAGCAGCGGTGAGTTGGAAGACGGTGCGTCTGAAGATGCAGATAACGCATAATGTTAAGAACGACATATCTCTTTGATCTGAAGAAATACACTAAGAGATCAACAGCAAGGTACGAGAGTGGTCACACGTCTGTTGACTGAAGACTAAATTGGGGTCACACAATTTTATTTTATTTTGGTACTGTCCGATCTACGCCGGATGGCTGGCCATCTTGTGCCTCCCGGCTAACACTGTTCGGAATCTTCCCCGAAGAGCCAGCGACTAACGGCAGAGCAGCCTGCCTCCGTCGTCCGTGGCCTCGGCCAAAACCCCGCTCCCCGCACCACCGCACTGCCGTGGTTGCGCCGCCCCCGGGCCAATCCACAAAGACTCCCGTCATCCAAATCCGGCGGTGGCAGTACCTTCAACTCACGCAACTCTAAAAGATAGCCATCTAAGCGTTGCCTCCGCAGCGAACTTGCGGCCCCACACCCTTACATTAGACACCAGCGAACCGGCAGTCTAGGAGCTCCGCCGCCCCGAGGGGTGCTGCTTCCCATTGGGAATCGATTCGCCTAGAATAAAAATTCAGACAACTGACGCCTAAATAAAGTGATTTGAGATGAGGGTGCGACCTATCTGGTGGCATGGTGAAGTAGGCAGGTCCAGCTGCCGAGTCGGTGAGGCCGGCACGGCTGCGGTGGCGACCGGCGGCAGGGAAAGAGCGATGTCTCAACAGTCGACGGCTACGCGGAAGAAGCGCCAGGACTCTGGACGGATCGGAAGTTGGAGCCGCTCCGGCGCCGTGAACAACAGCGGGGGTGAATCGGCTCCAGTACGGTTCACACGGCCGTCGTCGAGGCAGCACCAGCAGCGCGGAGTAAGAGGCACACGGACCAGTGCACGATGACAAATGGACAGCGTCTCCGGCATTAGGGAGGAGGGCCGCTGTGAAATTGGTGTGGTAGGGGCACCATGGAGCTGAGGTTTCGCGGCTCGGGAGAAGGGAGCTTCCTGGGGAGAAGGTGATTTGGCGCCCACGAGGTATGAATGGGGGCGGGCGGGGGGGGGGGAATTGGGAGGGGAGTGGAACCATGTCTTACAGACGCATTTGTCTGAAATGTGAGGGGGAGTTACCGTTCTACCCTTGCCTATAGGCTTCTCGGCTTGGGTCTATGTACTGAGGGTCGGGGATAGTAGAGTAACTTTGCTTCTCCCCAAATAGTGGGCAGGAGCGATTTCGGGCGAGGAGGGCATGTTTTGAACTATAGTGGGCGCGAGCGATTTCGGGCGAGGAGAGCGTGTTTTGAAATAGTGGGCGCGAGCTATTTCGGGCAAGGAGAGCGTGTTTTACCTACCATGGTTTATGAATTATTTGGCACATGTCATTTCGGCCAAGGAGAAGGCGCGCTTGGATGAAGTTACAAACCTACCCTCGATGTACAACGGGCCAATTGATGCGTGTCCCACATAGGACGATAATTTTGCGTCTCCCATTTATTTGCTCGGGCGAATTCCACCGAGCAGAGAGGATGTTTAACGGTTCATTCAAATTTTGGGAGAACGAGCATTCACGTCTACCTTACCAAGTCGATTCGGATCAAATTTTGAAATATTAGCTTGCCACTTCTTTTTTAGATGGAGAGATGATGCTATGGAGTAATGTGTTTTTACATGCTCGTTGCTAGCGATTTACTATATGACAAATAGTTGACCCACTCAAAAACGTGAATCAAACCCAAAATGAAATATCTCGATTCAATGAAATAGCTCGTTCAGTAGGTCAAAATAGTGAACTAAATGCAAAATTGAACACCTCAATCGAGTAGCATGTTGTACAGTATTATAGTATCCATGAACATGTTGAAAGTCAAATTAATGAACTTGTTTGATATACGCATATATCTGTTCATGTGTGGATTGCAGACAACATGTTCTCCCATTTAAATATTTGAATGCAAGTTTATATCGAAACATGGTTTATATCAGTCTTTGATGCATAAAACGCGACCTCCCCCTCACCCGGACTCCTGTTCTCTCTCTCTCTCTCGCCGACAATCTTCAATTCTGTCGCACGCATCCGACACAAAAACCTTGTTGGTCCCTCTCCCTTTCTCTCCATCTCTCTCTCTCTCTTTGTGTGTGTGGGGGGGGGTCTTTCTAGTTCGCATGCATATATACACCATCTATAGGTCTCTCTCGCACACTATGTATGATACTCTAGCTAGTCCAAGCTAGATATCTTGGGTGCACTCATCGTCGGCACACAAATTCCTTGGCTCTTTACCCGTAACTCTCTCACGCACCACTATGTCGTCTCGGAGCTCTTCCCCCCTCTCTCAAACTCTCCATCCACCTGGGTCACACATACACATGCATATGTCACTCGCACTCGATAGGCCCATCTAAAACTCTATCTCTCCCCCTCGTTCTCTCTCCATCTCACACGCGCACACACACAATCTCATGCCCATCTAGCCAAGTATGATGGTCTCTCACTCAATTGTAGGCACACACAGTCCCCCCTATATGTATATGACTAGCTAATCTTAGTCTCCATCACAAACATGTGCATGGTCTATCTCGATTTCTCTCGGGGCATCTTTCTATTGCGCACACACTCCCTCGATCTCCCACCCATATAGTCCCCTCACAATCTCGACGGGATCTCTCTATCACAAACACACCCTCTCTCCCTCCCCATGCGTCCATGCCATCCATGTGTCCCTCTCGACCTTTGTTCCTTGTTGGCCAGACCTCTATTGGACATGTGCTACAAGGGTGTCTCTCTCCATTGCAAACAATCACACACTAGCTATCTTCGTGTATCTCCTCGCCTCGCTTTTCCATCTCGGAGATGCATGCGTGATATGTTCGCATAAGAAACGAAAAAACACACACTCTCTCTAATTTATCGTTTGTTGTCACTTTCTCTTTCACACACGTACTCTTTTTGCACACTTATTCATTCTCCTTCACACACACTTGATCTGTCTCGACTGAGGCACTCTCCTCGGTCCATAGCATATAGATTTATTGAAAAGTCAAACATCACAAAGTTTGACCATGTACGTGGAGAAAAAGAATTACATCTAGTATGGCAAACATATACCATTAGATTCACCATGAGATGTAGTTTTGTATGATGTATCTTTGGTATTGTAGATATAAATAACATCTGTGTAAACCTGATCAAAGTTTCCAAAGTTTGACTTCTAAAAAATTTACATGCACTGCATTATCGAGCGGATGGAATATCTTTTCCCCCCTCTCAGCTATCTGACACACCACTCAGCCTTATCGGGGCTCCTCAATCTCTCTCAAACTTTATTGGTCAGTTTGGTTCGTGACCTGACCCTCATGCCTTGATGGGCGGTACTGCCTGGTGTGGACGTGAGATGTAAAATATTTCTGCCTGGCCATGCTTGTGTGGTGCTGAAGCGTTTGGTTCATGCCTGGGCCAGGCAAAGCATCAACGTCCCATTAATCAATCCATGCATCAATTATTTAATGCTAATATCCATCCATGTTGCTGTTAGCCTCGTGGCCACACGACCAGGCACGGCCAGGCATTCAAAATTGGCCGCCTGGACCAAGCTACTTGTAGTGTCTGGAGTTCAGCCAGGCTAATTAAAGTGCAAGGGAACCCAGGCCAGGCGGGCTTTCTTTTTCACAGGGTAGCAACCAAACAAGCGTGCATGAAATCCAGCCACAACCCCATGCCAGACAAAAGATGCTCAGGACGCAAGCCAAACTGGCCTTATATCTCCCTGGTTCACACATACACATGTCTCGCTCGCGCTATACATATAGACCCACCCAACACTCTCCGCCCTTGTTCTCTCTCCATGTGACACGCACCCCCCTAAGTACCATAACCCCTCCCTCCATCATAGGCGCAAGCACTCCCCCCCTCCTAAGTATGATTATCTCTTACTAGCCATCAGGAACACATGTATTGTCTCCTTCCATCCATACGTCTATCTCGATATCTCTCGGGGCATCTTCTATTGCGCACACACCTTGTCACTCGATCTCCCACCCATGTAGTCCCATCACGATCTCCAGGGGATCTCTCTATGACAAACATACACTCTCTCCTCCCCATGTCTGCATTTTCCTGTACGTCTCTCTCAACCTCTCTCCCTTGTTTGTCAGACCCCTCTTGGCCATGTGCTAGGGGTCTGGCTCTCTCGGTTCCAAACAACCACACACACTATCTCCTCACCTTGCCTCCGTTGTCGAAGATGCATGTGTGATATGTTTGCATAAGAAACGCACGCTTTTTCTCTACTTTTATCGTGTGTTGTCCATGTCTCTTTCACACACGCACACACACTTTTTTCACTCACTCACTCTCTCTCTCCCTAGTTAGGAACTCTGTCACATCCATAAGCATATGGATGTTTTGAAAAGTCAAACCTTAGAAAAGTTTGACCAGGTATATGTGGAGAAAAACATTTACATCTGGAACGATCATTAGATTCATCACAACATGTACTTACTTCATACTATCATTTATCTTTGGTATTGTAGATATAGTAATTTCTTTATAAACTTGGTCAAAGTTTCAAAAGTTTGACTTTAAAAAAATGTTGGAACTACATTATCGAACGGAGGGAGTAGCTCTTTCTCTCTCTCTCCCTGCTATCTCTCACGGGCCTCCCCTCTCACTCGAACTCTCTATACCGATGGATTATACGCTCACTGTGTTAGCGTATAGCTCCGTATATTGTTTAGTTGACCAGTCAACCAATCCACATGCTGCCTTGTCAGCTCGTGTTCTGTATCTTCGTGTGCTGGCCCATGTGGCAGTGGGTGAAAATAAGTAAACTAGAGGCCCATCTGACACGCAGTGAAGTAAACAAAGTTGAAACCACTCGGGGTAGCACCCCGCACGCTAGTAAATTGAGGGCGCATTGGGGACAAACTTCTTGCGCGCGAAGGACGCACTCGCGCACACCCAGCACACAACACACACTAGCACACGTGTACACCGGCATCGCCGCCGATTGAGATGGACGGCGAGGTAGCCAACAAGCGGAGGCGGCTCGAGCCAAAACCGCATCCAACGAGCCTGGACTTCATCAGCAGCCTCCCCGACGACATGCTGCTCGTCATCATAGGCCTTCTCCCCACCAAATCTACTGTGCGGACCGCCCTGCTCTCCCGGCGATGGCGCCCCCTCTGGCGCTGCGTCCCCCTCAACCTCACCGTCGACAGCTGCCTCTGCGATGGGGATTGCAAACACATGGCCGCAGTCTCCAAGATCCTTTCACCGCACCCTGGGCCAGCCAGACGCCTTGACATCCACATGTTCAGTACCAACTGCAAGGTCCAAGCCAAGTTCGACGAGTGGTTCTTATCCCTCGCCCTAGATCAGCTCGAGGAGCTCAACTTTGAAGTTGGACGATGTCGCTCTCAGCCGCCGTCCGCGTTCCGCCTCACGCCAACGCTGTGCCACGCCAGCTTCAGCTCCTGCTATCTTCCCCAGCTTAATGCCGCGCCCGCCCTTCTTCTCCCTTAACTCAAGCAGCTCGACCTCTTCGACGTTGTCATCTTGAAGAAGGCTATGGAGCACCTGCTCCGCAGCTGTACTGCGCTCGAGTACCTTTGTCTTGAGCTGATCCACAGGTTCATTAGCCTCCACATCGCCTCGACGAATCTTCGATGGATTTATGTGTCTTGCTGGCCCCGCAACAAGACATCAATTGGGAAGAGATCACTCCAGCTGTTCCACGTTATGGTCATCGAGAATGCCCCTTTCCTTGAGAGATTGCTTGTATCGGATCTAGAAGGTCCAACAAAAATCAGGGTCATTAATGCACCGAAATTGACAGCGTTGGTGTACTCGTCTGCCAAATTCTCCGAACTCTTTATTGGATACATAATCGTTCAGGTACAGCACTCATCTTCTTCTCCGTCTTCTTGAAATTCACATTTTTAAATTTCTTCTTGATGTATTTACGACCGTCTTCCAGAAAATGATTCCCACAAGCTTGACCCAGTCCATGCGCACAGTGAAGATCTTAGCACTAAAATCTATCGGCCCCAATCTGGATCAAGTTGTTGGATTCCTTACATGCTTTCCGTGCACGGAGAAGCTACTCATCGAGGTGAAACTTCTTTCCTATAAGTAAACGGTAATCACAACGTAGCTCAATTTTTTCGTAATTTTCCCAAATTACAATGACAAGTGTAGTATTCAAAACTGCATCTATGCACTGCACCGAAAGAAATGTTTTTAGTATTTTTCTCACGTGATCACCTGCATCATTTTTATGATGTACTACTATAGTAGCCTAGGCTAGTCATAGTGGAAAATAACTTAGACTACTCCAGTAACTCTATGGTTACCCTAAGAGCAAGTACTACCTCCGTCTTGGTTCACTCTTCCAATTTTGTAGTATCAAAATTTGACCATAGATTTAACTGACAAAATGTTAATGCATGTCACTAAGAACTATATTATTGGATTCGTATTTGAACATAATTTCAAATGGTGTAATATTTAGTGACATGCATTGGCATTTTCTTAGGTAAATCTATGGTCAAAAGTTTATACTAAATACGAGGTAGTATTCCCTCTGTCCCAAAATTCTTGTCATACATTTGTTTAGATACGGATGTATCTAACACTAAAATGTAACTAGATACATCCGTATTTAGACAAATTTAAGACAAGAATTTTGGGACAGAGGGAGTACAAAAGTGGGCTATGTAGGCCAAAGCATGTGCCAAATTCACTTGTGATGCATTTGGCATCGATGCCCCTCCATTGCTCACCTGGTGCCCCAATCTGGATCACCTACTTTGCTCCGGTGACAAATTAACTCACGCAATGAAAAAACACTGTGTGGGAGAGAGAGAGGACTGAGGCAATAAAAAAACACTTGTTTGGGAAAGTGAGAGGCTGGTGTAGTTGGTTTGATTGATTTGTTTATACATGTGGGTCTGTGTGCATAGCGGTGCCAACTCTCTCACATCGCGAGAGCGGTGCCAAAATCTTTTGATTTGACATCGATGCGTATTATGTGGCATACTTTTGCGAAATATGGCATCGGCCACATAGTGGAAGGAAACAAATGCCCAAGCTCTTCACGTGCTCCTAGTTAAATGAGAGGAAACAGAGAGAGAGAGAGAGAGAGAGTGAAAAAATATCACTAGCCAGCCAACCCTATCGTATGAGCGAATGATATTGGTACCTCTTGATGACACGGAAATCTTATGCAGCCAGCTGCTCTAATATGTTCTCTTCTTTTGCAGATAAAAAAAGACCCGAAAGTGAAAAATGTGCTGCGCTATAACAATCTCATCGAATGCCTTGTTCTCCATCTTACAGAAATTGATTTGATCGACTACCGAGGCAGCACATCTGAGATTAAATTGGCCAGGTTCTTTGTTCTAGAGGCAAGTGTGCTCAAGGTAATGAGGTTTCGCATTCTCTGGCGCAACAATGAATGGCGTGCTCATCACCGCAAGCGTCTAAGCCTAAATGACAAAGTCTCCATAGAAGCTGAATTTGTTTTTGAAACATCAAGTGGCCAGAGACTCAAAAACTTATTTACCCATTAGTGACTTGTCAAGGCGGTGGATTTTAGTTTGTACGATAATGCCGCATCCACCTAAAGTAATGAAAGTTCTTACGTAAACTTCCTAGTAATTCCCTCTTCGTAGGTGTAGCATTACTCCTAACATTTGTAATATCAGTTTGAAACTTGTAATATTGCCGTGTCCTATTCCTGTGTTTTCAAAATCCTGCGAATCAAACAGGTCCTGAGTTGGTGATGAATGTTGTGCTTCCCATCTTTCACCAATAGCCGTCGGATCTAGATCTGACGCATACAAACCAAGCTTCTCCATTTTTGCAAAAAGATGCCCGCACTTGTTCCCTATTTACAAACAACTCCTTGTCTCCCACAATTAGCCTTATCTCCTTCCCACAACATCTAGAAGGCCGTGGAAAAATCTGGCGCGATGGCCGCTGCCGGAGCCGTCTACCCCCAATCTTGGTGTTCCGTGCAATGCACGGGCATCTACGCACGCAAAATTATGTCGAACAGGTCTAGTTGTAAGCAGGCTAGCTCTACAGCCATGATGATAGTGACTGCAGACGGTGAGGCTGACTATGGTATGCCAAACACGGCGCCTATACTCAGCTGTCATCTGGGGTGCAGGGTCTTGTCACTTCACTGTGAGGAGCAGCACATAATAATTTGACCAACGGGTAGTACAGTGCTAGTACTCCTACTACTACATTGGTAGTACTACTACTAGTACTAGTAGCCCCACCATCTGGATTTAGGAGTACTACCACGTCCATCTAGATTTTATTATTTGACTAGCAATATCTAGTAATGCATGTCACAAAAAATGTACTACTCCCTCTGTAAATAAATACATGGTGTTTTATTCCTATCGGCGAGAGAAGTTAATGTTTTTTTGCTAACTAGAGTACTAATAGGATTACATGCAATGAACTAAACACTGCATGTCATGTTTGGTAGTCTCAAGTCATTGAAAGCATGCACGGCCCACATCTCTCATTGGTTGATATGTCACGAAATAAGAAACAAGGAGGGAGTTAATGCACCGTGCCTAAGTATTTTGGGATTATTTGGTTTTCATAAGGTGACTTACACAACATTTTTGTTTACATGCATTAACATTTTATTAGTTAAATCAAAGGGCAAAACTTGGCGCAAAATGCAAAGGGGACAAATAAACCAGTAAACATCAAACTTCTCTCGTTTGGCCCCAACTAGAGGTCCGGTGAGATGACTATACTACACCGGCACAGAGGGGGACGCAGCTTCATTGACTTACGATAACTGCCTTTGGGTGAATGACACGTGGGCCCAAGGGGTGGCTGGCCCACCTATCATACAGCCAAAGGCAGGTGCAGTAGAGGGCCGAGGAGTAGTACGAAATCCTATGCACCTACGCACGCTAACCAAGGGCAAGAGTGATCACTTGAATCGCAAGATCAGTTGACTAGAAGCTAAGCTAGACTCATGGAGGCGATGAGCGCGAGCATCAGCGGGCTGTGCCACATGGTCCACAACGCCGGCCTACGGCCCGGCACCGACGAATGTCTCCAGGTAGTATTGCTTGAGGCCGCCAGGGCGAGGGGCCGCTTGGACGACAGCTTCGTCTCCTTGTTCGACGAGGTCCTCGTCGGTTTCCTCAACAAGTTCACCATCGTCAAGAAGCTTGCGGGCGACTTTGACGTAAGCCTCTAGCCGACGCGCCCAGGCTCTGCGATGCCCGCCACCCTCAACGGCCACTATGGTGACAACCTCTTCAACGCACTGGTGGCCATGCGACTGCCCGCCGTTGCGCCGGAGAATGTCCACCTCGAGCTCGCACTCGCCGCGCAGCGCCTGGCGCAGCAAGACACCATTGAAATAATCACCCATGTCTACGCGCAAATCGTCCACAAGGACTACTACATGCAAGAGGAGGACGATAGGACGCTGGCCTTCTTGGACCGCAAGGCAACCTTGGACGGCACTCTTCAGAAGCACGTTGAGCTCGCTGCCAATGTCGCTGCTCCTCACACGTTGGTTGGTGACCCGGCGCACTAGGGTGTGAGGATGTCGTTGATGTATCCGTATGTATTTTTATCTTTACGTCAAATCCGTGTAGTAGTTTATGATACTACAGTAATTATCTTACCTTTCGCATCAACTTCATAATTTTCGTACGTACTCCATGCATGAATGGCGCCATAACCAAACTTCTCATTACTCTAGGCAAAATCGTTATTTTCTATCTATCGGTCGCGCCATGGAGCAGAACCAAATTTTACAAGTTACGAGTTCAAAAGGAAAAGCCTGCCGTGTTCGCGTCGCACCCCCACACGGTTGGTCCGGCACGCCGCTCAAGCGGGAATGCGTGCGGTGTTGCATTTTCACTTACAAGTGGGACCGTAGTTGAGCAAACCGACTATCGGCAAACCCCCACCCCGCCCACCGTGCGATGGCTGAGAAAACAGGAGAGAGAAGAGATGGCTGTAGCATGGACTCCAAGAAAATTGGTGTCGGATGGGACTCGTGTGGGTGGCGTGTGCTGTACTGCTAGACATGAATGCTAGTTATGGCCCATGCCACCCCACTATATCGAGCCTATATCGAGGTACGTAGAACAAATTTCCTGCAGTCCGTGCTCAGCCCTCCTCTATCTCTCTTCTCAGCCAGCCAGCGGACGCGTGGAGCCCATCGTCTGTTTGCTCACATGCGGCCCCACATGTCAGTGAAAACGCAAGAGGACCCACTGAACCTGCACATCTTTCACCTCGACGTGCTGGTGATGAAAAACGACTCCAATAAAGATCTTCGGTGGCCGCTTTTGGAGTTACTTAAGAGTAGTAAGATTCTATTTACAGTTTAACCCAATATGCACATCTCGTGGCTTCAACTACCACTCTATTTTCTTTCATGACACGACCTGGATGCTGGATGTCCCACGTGTCGTCAAAAGGAGGAAGAACCTGACCAAATCTTCGGTTGTGCTCTCGGATTAGACTAGTTGTGCTAACTTAAAAATTTATTGTGTACTCCCTCCGTTCCAAAATACTTGACTTCCATTTGTCCAAAAATGGATGTACCTATATACTAAAACATGTCTAGATACATATATATTTTGACAAATAGAAGGCATGTATTGTGCAATGGAGGGAGTAGAATGGATGCAAGTTTTTGTATTGGGAAGAAGAGTACATCCATATATTGATAGAGCGCAATTTAGTAGATGTTCTATCACTTTTAGCTAGCACAGAGGCTAGAGATGAGATTAGTGCACTTATTGATACTCCTACTAGAATAGAGGCTAGACATGAGACTAGATGCGAGGAAGCAACGTCTACTTCTTTACAATCGAAGAAGAAAGAAGCACGCAAGATCAAGCCTACGCAGATCAACAATGAATGCATCGAGAAGGCACTAATCCAACTTACAGGGGTAGTAAAATGTATTCTTGTGGTTCTTGTTTTCTTTGGTCTTGCTTTTCTAGTCAAAATTATCGTTGGAGTTCGTGCAAAAGGAGGTCCGTTTGGGGTCGTGCTTTGGAGTTGGCCTTACAAGTGGGACCGCAGTTAAGGAAACCGACTATCGGCAAACCCCCACCTCGCCCACCGCGTGATGGGTGAAGTTAGAGAAACGACGAGGTTGAAGAGATTGCTCTAGCACGGACTCCAAGAAATAATATGGTGTCAGATGGATGTCGTGGTGGTGGCGTGTGCCGTACTCCTGGACGTGAATGCTTGTTCTGGCCCATGCCACCCTACTACTCCTACTACTTACTCCTACTATATAGTACTAGTATCGAGGATTCGAGGTGCTGGTTACGTACAGCGAACACATTAACATATGGCTACAGTAAAAACACGCGCCCGACGCGCGAAGCATGTGAAGCTAGTACAAATAGTGTACTACTATTGTTGATTGGCCTCATCCGATAACCTATTGCAATGCACGTACAATTATGTATTTGGAAAATATATTTTTGCCTCGTCGCACCACTCACTCAGAGAAGCGACTCGAAAGCCATTCATAAATTTAGTAAGTTTATCACCGGCATATCATTTTATTACATACAACAGGTCATCAACCCACATCGACAATGAGGATACAATATAAATAGTAAAGTTTTTACCACACAACAAATAACAAGCAATGAAATGAACTTCAACTCAACCATTCCTCAGCGTTGGAAACGCTTGCTTTGAACCACAAGTGATTCTCTGGGATGGGCCATCGATTGTCGATCTGGAAACCAATGCAGGACTGATCATCCAGGCTGAAGCGGCCTACTATATCAGTACCAGGGTAGGGAACCACCCAAATGTCCAAGGTATAGACAGAGTTGCTTCTCATAAATGGTACTAGTAACGTTGTGTCAACAACAGTTGGATCGCCTTTCACCATCATCGGATAGTTTTGTCTAAGGAAGAGCGAGTTTTCTCCAAGACTATCAATTCTGTACCAGGGAGAAGGAGTTGGCGCTAGCACACTAGTATCCATCCCGAATACCATGCAACGAGTGTTGGAATAGGTCCGGAGAGTGCGACCATGGGAGACTACACCTGCTTCCTTAGCAGTAACATCATCAGTGGGTTGTATACACACAAGAAGAGGTGATCCATCGGAATTAGTTGCCAGGCACCACAGAGTATATGGGCGCTGCTCGTCCTCATGCTCGTGATCATCACCATCATCATCTCCCCCTTGGTTATAAATATTTTCAAGTATAGGTGGTGGGATGTTCACAGGACCTTGGAAACACAAGAAGAAGGTTAATTAGTAAAGGGAAACTTGCTAACCCACATGCATGTGGATGAAACAATTATAATTACGGTGGAAGACAAACGTACCGAAACTGCGAGGATCCCATGCAAAAACAGTGCCACGAGTGGTGGCAGTAAACACAAGGCCCTCGTATTGAATTGCATCACGGTACTCATCCGTGTACAGAAACTGATTTTTGAGCAATATCCATCGAGTCAAACCACCAAGGACGACAACAAGCTTGTCGAAGATAGCAACAACTTGATAGTTGTTGTAATTCCAAGAGCGGTTGGGAACTCGACAAATTGCTATCTTCCGTAGAAGACAGTCACCATGATCGTATTTGAACGTGCGTACAATACCGGTGTGCTCAACCTCTGGGCAGTCTGCTGAGATGTTTGGAAGTGGAACCCGGTCACGCGTGTACACATTCACAAGTTCCCACTCGCAGTTGGACCCAATGTAAACAACCCAATCTCCATTTGCGCCCGCCCAAGCCTTGCCCTCAAGCGATGGCATCTTAACATCATACATATCATTATCAAGCGGCATCAACTTGCACAGGGCGAGGCCTCCGTCATGCCGGCACCAGTCATCAGGGTCACGACGAAGAAGATAGGGGAGATCAAACTGCTCCTTGACTCTTGGGTTCTTTGTAATGATGTTATTAGTTGAGTCGAGAATGGGCTTGAACGAACCAGCCATGCTAGCCGAGGCAATGACGTCGCATCGATCAATGAGTTCCTCCACCACGTCATCTTTCAGATTGGGGCAGGAATAATGGGGTTGTTTCCGGCCTATTCCCTCCATGGAGAAGACGATCGAACAGTGGCAAAAGAAAGGGTGAAGGGCTGAAGGAAAATGGAGGAGGGAGAGAAGAGCGTGCGATAGCAGTTCCAAATCGAGAGGGAAAGGCGAAGAGTCGATGGACGGTTGCGAGTTTGCCATGGTTCACGAAGAGGCGCCCCAGCCTACACGTCCGTTCGTAAATACTCCTACTACTCGCCATCGTCTCACTGATATGTTGGAACGGGACCACATGTCAACGAAACATGGTGTGTGATTTCTCATGCAAAATGCGATCTGGCCGTGTTGGCCCGAGGTGCCGCATTAGTTATCGACCTTTATTTTTTTAATGGTGTGCCGATCAGTTTTGAAGCACGACTAACTGGTACTGTATGCAGAGAAAATATAACCTACTCTACCACTACTCCACCTCCAGTACTAGTAGTATAAAAAAGATATATAGGCTGGAGCTTGAGCGCTTTCTTGCTAAGGGCTTCCCACTTGCTTCTCACACTACCACCCTCTCTCCAGATCTAAAAAAGACGGCCCCTCTCTCCCTCCTCACCGGTGGTCATAGATCCGCGGGGGAAGAAAAGGACGTGCAGCGTTGACGCACTCGTCGTTGGCGAGCGAGGTCACGCACTGACGACAAGGCCATCCTCTCAGACCTAGCGCCCGCGTGGGATGGCCTCCATCCCCAAGCTCGCTGTCATAGTGTGTGCGGAGGATGACGACCATGAGCGAAGCCACTTCCCGCTGACCCTCAGGTATGCTACCTCTTTTCGAACCATAACCTTGTTCTATTGCCCCATCTGCCACGTCGTTGCATGTGGATATTTTCCCACTCCACCATCTTCCCAATTTGATATCCTCTGCTCTGCTGGCCATGCAGACGACAACCATAATTTGCACTATTAAAGGAAACCCTACTTCATGCAGACTAATCCATGTCTGGGTTGAATAAGGAAAGGAAGGGAGACTGTACTATCCAAGAGAGTAGGCATCGAACCCGCATCTAGGTTGAAAAGGGGAAAATCAGTAGCTAAGGAACGAGTCTCGTGTCTCTTGGTTGAAGAAGGGTAGAAAGGCATGACAACGCAATAGAGAATGACCGGGTCGATCGGTTTGTTGTCCTTGCATAGGAAAAAGGTGGCTAAAGAGAACAAAAATGGGATGTAATCCACATATGCTGCATGGATATTTGTTGCTCTGGGCAACCATACCTCCCTCACCACTCCGTGTCTGTGGAGGTACATCGTACTAGTGCGCCCACTGTCCGAATGGGCCTCCCATGCTCTTATTGCCACTTTTTTGCTGTTAGTATAACGCCAGCAGTCAAGTCAAGCAATGCTACTGCTAAAGTAATGCCACATTTAACTAATGCCGCTCTCAGTCTAATGCCACCAATAAATTTAAGCAATGCCATTTAATGTCACTAGATTATTTCAGGGTTAGCTGTTGATTGTGGATGTATTAAAGATTTTTTAGCTAAGGCATTCTAATGCTTTTGCACAGCCAGTATACCAATGATGAAACTTGTTACTACCTTCAGATTTTTGCACTATTAATGCTTATAGATTACATACCTCACTTTCATGAGATAAGTTAATTTTTTGTACAGTGTCACCAAAATGCCAAGGCACTGATGTCATTTTATTTTGGTTAAACTGCACAGACAATTATGAAGACAAGAGGAAAGGTCAAGAGTGGGCACCTCCTCCTCCGGCTGTTCTCTTGATTCGTTCGATCAAGTTTTTATGTTTGATCGATTATCAAGATTGGGATAGCAATTTTTAAGGTCCCCCCGAGTTCGAAATGATATTTACCTTGGAGGTACATGGTTTGCAATTTTTTATACTGTCATTAGTTAATAATGCTAGTTACCTTCAGACTTTTGTATTTGGTTTAATGCTCATGCACAGCTAGTATACCAATGCTGAAACTTGTTACCTTTACATTTTGTATTGTTAATTCTTATAGAAACCTTCCAGTGCTAGAGTTTATTGAAATCTGTTCAGTAAAACCATTGTACTGTACCCTATAATAAACTAACTACTCTACTATTGCACTAGCCACTGTATTAGTGTATATTTGTAGTATTCAAATGGTGTTGCATTAGCGTATGGACATAAATAAAGTGTGGCAAGCTTTCCCAGATATGTGCTCAAGAAAACTACTACTTGTTTTTCTAAATACTAGACGTTTGGGTACTTTAAATTGAACCACGAAAACGTCTTATATTAAGGAACAAAGGGTGTAGAGTTCACTCAAATTATCCCGGTAAAGCTAGTCACACCTTTGTTAAAATTAATGTTCATTATGTTATCGGAGGAGGTATGTATGCTTGTCTCTAATTCCTGTCGACTACATACCTGACATCATGATGTAATGTTAAGTCATTTCCTTTTGTACAGTGTCACTGAATTGTCAAGGCGGTGATGACATTTTATTTTAGTAGAACTGCACAAAATTTGCTTAAAAGAAGAGGAAAGGTCAGGAATGGCTCAGTTTTTCAGAAAAAACTATGTATGCCTTCCTGACATCAGCCGCTGTTGCTTTATTTATTCCTTCAAACAGGTGGTTAGAAATAGTCTTGCTACCTTTTCCCATTAAGAAATTGGAATGCTTATATTTGTGAGTCTATGCTTCAACTAGTGTCACTTTTAGAGTAATCACACTTTCAACATCTATGCAAACAGGGATGCTCGATTTTAGTGGAACTGCACAAAAAGTCCAACTGGTTCAACATTAGGAGCATGTTTTTTCCAAACCTTTATATCCAATTGGTGCCACTATGAGATGTTCATTACGAAGGTACATGGTTTGCTACTATCTTGCTACTCTTTTTGTACTGTCATTAGATAGTAATACTAGTGGTTTGCATGTGAATTTATTGGCAGGGTGGACCTACATTGGAGGTGCAGGACAGGATTCAATGATTGGATGCTCAATTTTGGTTGTATCGATTTCACCTCTTCCATCACTGTGAACATGGATATCCTTGGTCTGATGAATAATAGGCGCTATATTTCTGCTCTGAACCAGCAAATCAATTCAGTATGAAATTGTACAGGGAAAAACATAACTATATCAGATTGTCCAGTGCAGAACATGAAAGATGCTAAGCGGAAGAGACATGTTTAAACCGAAAATACAAGGTGTGGTATATGTTTACTAGCTGCTTGATATTTGTGCAGACAGAGATGTATGCCCATTGCTATTTGGCAAACAAACAAAGTGTCCGCAATTTTGGTTGAACTGCACAAGAGAATAGTATAGTCACTGCATGCAGTGCCATTTGAAAATAGACACAGAAAGATTGGATAATCACTTCATGGACTGCAGAAAAATAGTACTGTACTATTTATTGGCCAACACTAGTGCTTCATTGCTTTGGTCTGATTATACAATGGGCATCATTTTGCCTAAGTTAAAGTTTGTATTCCGAAAATAGTCTCGCGGTGTGATCGAGAGAAGACAAAATCATATTGCATTGGATGTTCCTCCATCATGTGTGGTTCATTCTCATGGTTCCAGCTGTTGGTGAAACCACTTACGTTTGCAAGAGGAATTGTAGACTTCACAAACAAATTTGTCTTTCAGTCTGTACTGAATGTTGGCCAAGAGAAGCATCCATGTTAGTAGGAAGAACAAATGTTTTTTCTAGATCTTTGCTTTTGGAGCAACATATTTGTATATGATCTGTGAATCATTGAGATGCATTAACATGTTGATCTTATGTATGGCAATCGTACTAGTTAGTTTTAGTTGCGATGCAAGATCCGAAGTGGCTGATCTTTGCTTTTGGAGCTACAAATTTGTATATGATCTGTGAATCATTGAGATGCATTAACAGTTACTTATTTCTATTCGCTCAGTATATACAAGTTACTGACCGATCACTAGCTAGCCTACAAATGCGCTCCTGGCAGTTTTATTTGCGACGCAAGATGCGAAGTGGCAGTTTTTTGAATAGAAATGCCTATCTCTGAAGAAACTGACAAGCTACACTATCGATCCTACATGGATAAAAATGCCTACCTCTGAAGAAACTGACAAGCTACATTATCGATCCTACACGGGTAAATAGCGGATCACGCATGTACTACCTCCTTTCCGGTTTGCAGGGCTCAATTCAAGAAATGACCTACTCGATCCTACACGAATAAATAGTGGATCACACACGTACTAGTACCTCCTTTCCGGTTTGCAGGGCTTAATTCAAACCTCTCACCAACCAAGGTACTCCCTCCGTCCGGGTTTATTAGTCCCGTGAGCAAAGCAGCAAGACCAAGGCATGGCAATAATTAACGGCATGCAGAAGTTTAAGAATAATTAATTCCAGCGATTTAAGTGGCTGCATGCGTGCCCTCGGCTGCGACTCGTTGCATGCTGCTTCGCGTACTGCCTATGAGCGATTCTGAGTGCCTGCATGTAGCCGTCCATAATTAAGGTAGCTAACTGATGCGAAAAAAGATACGCTTTAATTTTTGCGGGCTTTTTAAATCCGTGGAATCATTATTGACAAGGAGGGAGATGATTTGAGTGCACTCGTTTGACCGCCATGCCGGCGTGCGACCCGGACGGGATGGGACGGCATAGTCATAATTTCAGTTTCTCTAGTTTTCCACGGCAAGCTGGCGCGCTAAGCCATTATGCATTGAATTCCGATGACTGTCGCGCTACCTTCCGCCTATAAGTATTGTTTCCCGGCCTTCTCCAGTGCCACCGTGACCCAACTCGCCATATCCTCATAATCCCCCACCGTCCTGACGTCGGTCGCCACGTCCACCATGCCCCCGCCCGTCCGCGGTAGGCAACGCCGAAGGCGGTCACCACCGGAACTAGTGTTCGGGTTTTCAGCGGAAGGCAGACGTAGGGAGGAGGCATTCTATCTGTCTTTAGATGGCAATGCGGAGATCGAGGAGTTGTTGGAGCGCGACCGCATGGCGGAGGAGCAGGAGTTGTTGGAGAGCGACCGCCTGGCGGAGGAGCAACGTATCGCCGATTTGCGCCGCCAGCGGGACATGGAGCAGCAGCGCACTGACGCTCTGAGTCACGAGCAGAGCCCCGTAACTGGGCTGACTACGTGGAGGCCGGCGCCCGGCAAATAGCCCTGGAGGCTGTCGGGCACGCACGCGTTCGCGACGCTGATTTTTATTACCAGGTCATCAAGTGGGTTTCCCGCTTGGAAGCCGAAGCTTCGGTGGACCACGCCGGCATGGAAAGGGCCAACGCGCGCGAGCAACGCGCCCTATCGCACCTCTTGCAAGTCCGAGGCGAGGCGCACGACGCTGGTGCCCGCGTTTAGCGTGTACCATAGATGGCGGTTGGCATCGTCTAGTTAGCTAAGAGTAAGTTAGTATTTGTACGCTACTAGAGTATTAGTGGGAGTAGATAGTTAACTTGGCTATGATGGTTGTCAATGTGGAAGTTCAGTACTCTATATGTGGATCAGACTTGTTACTTTGCTTTGAATGTTGAACTTTCTGTTTGAACATATGGAATGGGCTGTTATTTTTTTAAATGGGTTGTATTTGTCCTCCACGGGTTTAGAGGCTGACTTGTGGGCCTAGCAAGTTGACATGTACACAATCAGGAGATGATTGTACATGGAGAGGATGATAGCAGGGACCCGCCAAGGTCATGGCAGTACGCAAGCAAGTGCCTCCTTATTTCAAGCCAATAAAAAATGGCTCCTCCTAGTGGATTTATGACATCTGGGTCCCATGCCATTGTCAACGTAGTCAATAAACGAGAGAATTGCACAACGAGCGGCTGACACCAGGGACCCAGCAGCTCGCCCAATTATTTTTGTTTTGGGTTAATTTGATAAATGCCACTCCAAATCTGGTGTATCCAAGAAATGCCTCTGCAATTTCCAAACTTTGAAAAATGCCATTTCATGCCATTTCCAGTGGCATTTTTCGAAGTCTGGAGTGGCGTTTTTCAAAGTTTGCAAACTGCAGTGGCTTTCTTCAAAGTTTGCAAAAATTGCAGTGGCATTTTTCAAAGTTTGGAAATTGAAGTGGCATTTTTATGAATCGCCATAATTGGAGTGGCATTTATCTAATTTGTTTTTGAGACGGAAGCAGGGTGTCAACTGGGCTGTGCGGGACACTCTGGCCTGTCTAGACAGCCTTTTCTTTTATGTTTACCACAGACCAGCCTAGTAGTTTTTTTTTCTTTCTGAAAATGGCTAGCCCAGTTTTTTTGTGATTTGTCAAGTAATTCGCTTTATCAGGCTTGTTGGGCTACAAATCTTTCAAGACGAGGAGAGCTTCATTCGGCTGGCCGAGAAAATGGCCTATCAGTAATGAGAAATGGGACGTACATTTTTAAAACACATCAAACCGGCAATTAGTTTCAAATATCTTTTTTTCATTTCAAGATTTTAAATTGCATTGATTTTTATGCGTGGACAATTTATTGGATTTTATATTGATATACATTTATTTTTAAAATCAGTCTGAATGTGACTTGAAATTTCGAGATTAAAAACAGTTCAGACCGCACCGACATATGCAAAATTTCGTATAATTTTTTAACCATGGCCACAATATGGGCTGTAATGCTAACAAAAAGAATATGGGCTCCAAAAAAACCCGTAAGAATTAGCAAATGGGCTGTAAATTATTTGAAATAATGGCAGATGGGATGTATGCTGTTTTCCACAGATTTGAGGCTTTCCATAGATGGCCTGTATACTGTTGGATGTCCATCCAACGGCCGTCGTGCTTCTTCAATATCTGCTCTTCCTGCTCCAGCCGCTCAAACAAGCGCCGGCGGGACTGCCTGCTCCCTCCTCCCCGCGGCCGGCCGTGCTGTCGCGCAGGCCTCACCGCCCCACTGTACTCCCATCGCTGGCCTAGCCATCCCTCTACTCACCCACACCTGCTGTTATTCTCTGGCAACGGCAGACAAACCAGTAAACCCTCGTACAGTCGTACTCCCCTTCGCGTGGGAAACAAAAACAACTGCCGAGTCTTCCCTGCCTCTGTGTCGTTCCCTTCCAAGGCCTCGCCGTCGTCCACCGCCCTGGTGCTCTCGGTGTGGCGTGGTCAACGTGGTCAACGACCGACATGCATCTGAAGTGGACTGTACGTGGAGAGGCTAATAGCTGGGTCCACGTCCGCACGCAAGAAAATGCCTCCTTATTACGCGCAAAATAATGATTCCTCCACCTGACACCTGGGACGCACCGAAAGGGCCTCTGTATTTCGCGAAAAAAATGTTACCGCCACTGACAGCTCGGACCCACCAGCTATATCTTCGCACGCAAGGAAGTGCCTCCTTATTACGCACAAAAAATGAATACTCCCCCTGCTAGCTGGGACCCAGTATAGTGGGCCTACTAAGTTGACGGGGACAAAGGGCTTTGTGAACTTAGTCAATACGCACGATTCTAGCTCGACTGACCATACGATGTCCATCCAACGGCCGTAGTGCTTCTTTAACCTCTGGTCTTCTTACTCCAGCCGCCCAAAGCAGCGCTGGTCGTGCCGCCTGCTCCTGCCTCCCATGGCCGGCTGTGCTGCCGCAGAGGCCTCACCGCCCCCATACTACTCCCACTGCTGGCCAGGCCATCCCTCCACTCCACTCACCCACACCCCCTGTTATTCTGCGGCGACGGCAGCGCAACCGAACCAGTGAACCCTCGTACTCCTCTCCGCGTGGGCATCCACTGCCGCGTCTTCCCCGGCTATGCGTCGTCCCCTTCCTAAGCCTCACCGTCATCCACCGCCGTGGTGCTCTCGGCGCAGCGTGGTCAATGTGGTCAACAACCGAATTCCATCGGAAGAATACTGTGCGTGGAGAGGCTGACAACTGGGTCCACGGCAGCCGCAAGGAAGTGCCTCCTTATTACGTGGAAAATAATTATTCCTCCACCTGACAGCAAGGACCCATCGGACGCCCACCAGTATTTCACGAAAAAATGTTTGCCCCTGACTGCTGGGACCCACCCGATGGGCCACTGTATTTTGTGAAAAAATGTTCCCCCTGCTGTCAGCTCGGACCCACCGGAAGTGCCTCCTTATTACGCACAAAAAATGAATACCCCCTGCTTGCTAGGACCCACCTTGGTGGGAGGCTGACTTGTGGGCCTACTAAGTTGATGGGGACGGAGAGCTTTGTCAACTTAGTCAATATAAACGATTCTAGCTCCAATGACCGTATGATGTATGTCCATCCAACGGCCGTAGTGCTTCTTCAGCCTCTGGTCTTCTTGCTCCAGCCACCCAAAGCAGCGCCGGTCGTGCCGCATGCTCCTGCCTCCCGTGGCCGGATGTGCTTTCGCGGAAGCCTCACCGCCCCCTACTATTCCCACCGCTGGCCAGGCTCTGCGGCGACAACAGCCTCACACCGTAGCCGAACCAGTGAACCCTCGTACTCCTCTCCGCGCGGGGTTGCACTGCCGCATCTTCCCCGGCTCCACGTCGTCCCCTTCCTAGGCCTCGCCGTCGTCCACCGCCCTGGTGCTCTCGGCGCGGCGTGGTCAACGTGGTCAAGGAACGACTTCCATCGGACGTGGACTGTACGTGGAGAGGCTGACAGCTGGGTCCACGGCCGCAGCAAGGAAGTGCCTCCTTATTACGTGGAAAATAATGATTCCTCCACCTAATAGCTGGGACCCACCGGACAGGCCACTGTATTTTGCGAAAAAAAACGTTTCCCCCTAACTGCTGGGATCCACCAGCTACATCTTCGCATGCAAGGAAGTACGTCCGAGAAAAAAACGATTCGCCCCCTTGACTGCTGGGACCCACCAGCTACATCTTCGCACGCAAGGAAGTGCCTCTGGGCAAAAAACAATTCGCCCCCCTGACTGCTGGGACCCACCACCTACATCTTCGCACGCAAGGAAGTGCCTGACAGTCAGGACCCACCTAGTCTAAGCGTATGTAGCGTTGTCATTCTGGTCGTGAACATGTACGTACATATATACTGGTGGGTGTAGAGGTGCGTACGTGTCGTAGTAGAGGCGCACACTTAGCATGTACACGTACGTACAGCGGCCAGGGTGCAAGAAAGAAAATACGGCCACGTATGTGTACATACGGGCGGGGTCTCGAACGCCTACTCGCGCATACGTATGGCGAGGGCTTGTGTACATGTCTGGGTCGGAACGGAGAAACAGTGTCGTCATCGTGTTCATGGGGAGGCAACGAAATGCGTCGTGTTCATGGGGAGGCAACGGAATGCGTCGTGTTCATCGGGAGGCAACGAAATGCATCGTGTTCATCGAGAGGCGACGGAACGCGTGGGAGCCAACCGGCTGGGTCAGAACGGAATGCATGGTCGTGTTCATCGGGAGGGCTTGGATGGAACAGGCGATGGAAACGAGGCATGGCGTACCGCAGAACGGAGGAAACGGACCTCCTACGGTCGAAACGGGGGTCCTGTTGATCGGGAGGGGTGTGGCGTACCGCAAAACAGAGGAAACGGACCTCCTACAGTCGAAACGGGGGTCCTGTTGATCGGGAGGAGTGTGGCGTACCGCAAAACGGATGAAACGGACCTCCTACGGTCGAAACAGGGGTCATGTTCATCGGGAGGGGTGTGGCGTACCGCAAAACAGGACTCCACGGGATATTGTTCATCTCCACCGTCGACCTCCTCCAGCCTCCACGGGCTCCTGTTCATCCAACCTCCACCGCGTGCTACTCCACCGGCTACTGTTCAACCACCCCTCCATCGTCTACTGTTCATCCAGCCCTCCACACCACGGGGTCCTGTTCAACCACCCCTCCACGAGCACCCCTCCACCGTCTACTGTTCATCCAGCCCTCCACCACACCACGGGGTCCTGTTCATCCAGAGGCAACGCCACCGCTCACTGTTCATCCAACCCCCCCCCCCCCCCAATGCTCACTGTTCATCCCAGAGGCAGCATCGATCGGCTTTAGTTAGCAGCAATAGCGAAGGAATTGCTCGATCGGGTTCAGTTAACAGCCATCGATCGATCGCTCGGGTTCAGTAATGCGTAGCCTGCAGTGGAATCGCTCGGGTTCAGTTAGAGCCCAATGCCTCGCTCGGGTTCAGTTAGAGCCAACGCCTCGCACACACGCGCATACGTGTACGAGAGAAACGCGCATCGCTCGGGCCCCGACCTCCCACCGTAACCAGGAACTCCCCGAAATTTTCCTCCCCCTCGCTTCTACCACGGTTTTTTCCGTCATGGACGGCCCAAAGAATGTCATGCAGCTGCGTCTTTGGCCCGCCCAGGATGAAAAGCCCATTTTCTGTCATGATTTTTTTTCATAGAAGTAGGAGCCCACCACATCTATGATGATACTGGGTTTTGTCACAATTATCCTCATAGAAGTGTCATATGTATGACAGAAAAAAAATTCGTTTGGCCCAAAATGTCACGGATGTGTCTTTTTTTGTAGTGTAAAGGAGTAAAAAGAGCCTTACGTTCCCTTCCACAATCAATTCCCTTATATAACTAAAGCATTTCTAGACACAACTTCGACCAGTTTGGCTTGGTAATCCTACAGGCAGTCAGGCTCTGATACCAAAGCTGCCAGGACCCTAATTCTAGGTCACACCGATCTAGCCTGTAACACCTCATATCACCTTGCGGCCTCACGCACAGTATCCCCACGGGTGTCGCCTTACCATGGCCCGGGACCATTTGCGCCTTTTGGCTCACGTATATGATAGTGTCGCTAGCATCCATATGACAGAGAACCCGGGCCGACATGACTAGTCATGAACCCAAAGTGGCACTAACTTACGGGGACAAGCATACATGAAACAACATCAATCATGTCGGTTAGCAACGTGTGAATCCGGGCTATAGAAAATGGGCTAACAGGACTCCGGGAACCTGGGCTGTAGCAATCTAGCAGGACTCCGGAAGTCACCGTGTGACATTTCCCCGAAGGACAGACACAGGAACAAAGTGGATCACATGCTGGCCAGTCTAAGTGTTCCGGAGCAGTAGTAACTAGGCTAGTAGGACTCTGGTAAACCGGGCTGTAGCAGACTACCATGGCTCAGTGGAAGCACTAGACTACATTTCCCCATAAGAGAGGCTACCAAGGATAAACAACTAGGTTGTCGGATCCCACACATACCAAGCATTTCAATCATACACACAATATGCCCGATATGTGTAAATACAACATGGCATCACAACAAAAATCTACGACTCAAAGCATTTATTCATTAGGCTCCGAAGAGCCAGATATTACAAACATGGGTCTCATGACCCAACATTCAGAGCATACAAGTCAAAGCACATGCAGAAGGTTAACATGTCTGAGTACATACTTCTACAAATGAAAAAGGCTAAGAAGCCTGACTATCTACCAGATCCTGCCGAGGGCACAAGATCGTAGCTAAGGTATCAAACTAAACGTCGAAGTCCACGTGGAACTACTAGCAAGACTGAAGTCTCTATGCAAAACATAAATTAAGCAAACGTGAGTACAAATGTACCTAGCAAGACTTACATCAGAACTAACTACATATGCATTGGTAGCAACAAAGGGGGTGGTGGCGTTTAACTGCAGCAAGCCAGCTTTGACTCAATGGCTAACCTGAACTACTACGGCAAATAACTCTTTGAGGTGGCGCACACGAGTCCACATATTCACCATATCAATACACCACTATGGATCCGCTCCCGTCTCCCTACGAGAACGCCATCCATAGCACTCACACTTATCTTACGTATTTTAGAGTATCCACTTTCACTTGTCTATGAACGATGCAAGGGGTCCATGTTTCCATATCCGAGGAATCCGGCTATTGGAATAGATAATAATAACCCTGCAGGGGTGTACTTCTTCACACACGCTCTCGCCACTTACCACCACGTACACGTCGTGTACCTCGGCAACCTTCAAGCGGAAGCCTGGCGAGGGAGTCGGCCACGACCTAACTAACCACACAAGTCTCTCATCCAGGTTTATCGCCTATTCGGGTTTCATCCGCAAGGAGATCGGGCCGGGGCGTCTCTCACGGCCCCAAACGATGTGTGCGGGGTTCCCAAGCCCACCATCCGGGTGCCACTTGGTACACCATGCCACTGCGCCTAGTTTGTCCCAAGCCCACCTGTATGGGGTGCCACTTGGTAGACTACTAACACTACCTACAAACACCAGAAACTAGTTGCAACTCCTGGACAGAGATCGAGTTGATTAATAAGCTGAGAGGGGCTGAGTTACCAGAACCCAATGTGTGGTAGTAACTGTTCATGGATCACAAACACAGAACTCGGTTCCTGAGAACGGCTGCAATGAGACAACCCACCATGTAATCCTACATGGCCTCTCACCGCTACCTTTACCAAATCATGTTCACACACTTAGCTCTCGACGGTAGGACATATTCACCATCTTCCAATTCATTCCCGATGAATCAGACCTGACTCAACTCTAAGCAGTAGCAGGCATGAATACAAGCATGAATGGGTAGGCACATCAGGGCTCAAACAATTCCTACTCATGCTAGTGGGTTTCATCTATTTACTGTGGCAATGACAGGTCATGCAGAGGAAAGGGGTTCAACTAACGCAACATGTAACAGTTGAATCGTTGTTGTCCTAATGCAGTAAAAGAGAGCAGGAGCGAGAGAGTGGGATTGTATCAGAATGAACAAGGGGGTTTTGCTTGCCTGGCACTTCTGAAGATAGTATAGCTCTTCATCGGTGCCATCAAACTCATCGTCGGAACATACGTCTACTGAGGGGGAACAACCACCGACTAGCAAAGAAGGAACACAATCAATGCAATGCACATTCACATTCAAATGAATGACATGTCATGTTAAGTATTGAATTCACCTAATGCAATATCTAGCCAAGTTAATTGAAGTGGAACTCAAACAAGATCAAATTCCAACTTCAAATGTTATTTCATAAATTGCCCTAATCATCATTTGTCCTATTCAGTGAGGTTAACTTGTTCAAACATGCATGATCATGGCATAAACAGATTCTTCATATTTTTCTGATCATTTTTCATATATAAATTATTTAATTCTGAGCTATAGTTTATTTTCTATGATTTTTAGAAGTTTGGGGGTATTTTCTGAAATTTATAAATCATTTCTGATTTATTTTAATTCCAGGAAGGTCTTTATGACGTCGAAGTGATATCAGCACCACGTCAGCAGGTCAACTGGTCGGTCCAAGTCAAACCTGACCAGTGGGGTCCACTGGTCAGTCACACAGTGCTGTCTGGGTCACCGACAGGTGGGTTCAGGTCAACAGCCACGTCAGCGTATTCAAAACTGACACGTCGCCCCACGGTAATTAGATTAACCTTAAACTACTTGGTTAGCCGGTTAGTTATGCGGTGGGGCCTGGCTGTCATTGACTACAGGGGGTAATTAGCAGGGTGCTTAGGCCCTAATGGCTGGTTTCGCCGGCGGTTAGCCACCGGCGACCACAGCCGACGGTGGAGGTACCCTGACCGGCCGATTCCGGCGGCTGTTTGAAGCGCGACGAGGCTCTTTCGAATGCCTGCAGAGAGGCGCGTCGGGTGGTGCAAGTGGTAGCTGCAAGGGAGGGCTATAGCGTCACCGGCGTCGAGGTGGGCGGCGGCGGCGCTTGGGCATATGCGGGCAGCGGTGCTACAGGGCATGGGCGAGCTAGCAAAAGGGATAGTCGGCCTCCTGGAGGCACGACGAGCTTGTTTCCATACTCTACAATGATGGGCGCGGGCTGCAATGGTGGCACACGACAAGGAAGGCGGCGGCGGAGCTCGGCCATGGCAGCAGCGCTAGCTAGAGGTCGACGAAGCAACGAGGTTAGGGGTAGGGGAAAGAGGGGCTCACGGAGGACTCGCAAAGAAGCTCAGAGTGCTCGGGGAGGTCCTATAGCTCCTGAATCGGCGACGAGGATCGGTGGCGACCGACGAGGGGAACCGCGGTGTTGGCGAGGCTTCAGGGCGTCCGGCGTTGCGTGGCTCACCGTGGGGGTCTAGGACGAAGTATCGGAGCTTTTGGGTGCGTCGGTGAGGCGTGGGGTGCCCGGTGGCCACGGTGACAGCGAGTGGTGGCGACGAAGGCACCCGGACGCGTTCGAGAGAGGGAGAAGGTTCAGGGCGTCCATGGCGGCTCCACGGTGCAAGATGAGGGCGCAGGACGCGTTGACAGCACGAAGCAGGAGGTGGCCGCTCGGGCGCATGCGCTGGCTGCCAGTAGGCACAAGGTTGAAGACAACCTTGCCCCTGGTGACTGGGCCAGGTAAGTGGGCCGTCAGGTGGGCTGGGCCGGCCACTTGGGCTCCAGGTAAGGCCAGGTAAAACCTTTCCCTTTTCTGTTTTGTTTTCTATTTCTGCAATTTGTTTCGGTTTAGTTCAAAAACCAAACCATTTTCTTAGCTTCTGAAAATTATCATGTGGCTAGATATAAAATATTCGGAGCCACTCACCATTTTTCAGAGTTATTGGATTCATAAACTAGTTATTATGAATATAAATCCAATTCAAATAATTATTGGTTTGATTCAAAGTCCCAAAATAATCATTTCTGAGATTCAAAAAAATATTGGTTTGTGTTTTAGCTCTTGCCAATATCTTCAAAGGTTAACAGGAACATTTTTGTTGGGCTCATTTGATGAGAATTAAATGTTGATTCTTTTTGAACTAATTCTGAGGGTTTCAACAAACCTCAACTCAACTTTCAAAAAATTTAGACATGATGCATGAGAGGAGATGCAACTATTTCACTCAGGTATTCTAGGGTTGTGACATAAAGTTTGGGGTTGCAGTGCTTATGTGAAAAAGCTTCAGCCTAATAAGCTCAAACCCAAATCGGAGAAGTGCATCTTCATAGGATACCCTTAAGAAACAATTGGGTACACCTTCTACCACAGATCCAAAGGCAAGATCTTAGTTGCTTAGAATGGATCCTTTCTAGAGAAGGAGTTTCTCTCGAAAGAAGTGAGTGGGAGGAAAGTATAACTTGATGAGGTAAGTGTACCTTCTCTCGAATTGGAAAGTAGCTCATCAGAGAAATCCATTCCCGTGATGCCTATACCAACTAGAGAGGAAGCTAATGATGATGATCATGAAACTTCAGATCAAGTTACTACTGGACCTCGTAGGTCGAACAGAGAACGTTCCACACCAGAGTGGTACGGTAATCATGTTCTGGAAGTCATGTTACTAGACCATGACGAACCTAAGAACTATGCAGAAGCTATGATGAGCCCAGATTGCGACAGATGGCTTAAAGCCATGAAATCTGAGATAGGATCCATGTATGAGAACAGAGTGTGGACTTTGTGGACTTGCCCGATGATCGGCAAGCCATTGAAAATAAATGGATCTTCAAGAGGAAGACGGATGCTGATGGTAGTGTTACTATCTACAAAGCTCGACTTGTCCCAAAAGGTTCTTCGACAAGTTCAAGGTGTTGACTACGATGAGATTTTCTCACTCGTAGCGATGCTTAAGTCTGTCTGAATCATGTTAGCAATTGCTGCATTTTATGAAATCTGGCAAATGGATGTCAAAACTGCATTCCTTAATGGATTTCTTAAAGAAGAATTGTATATGATGCAACCAAAAGGTTTTGTCGATCCTAAAGGTGCTAGAAAAGTGTGCAAGCTCCAGCGATCCATCTATGGACTGGTGCAAGCATCTCGGAGTTGGAATATACGCTTTGATGAGGTGATCAAAGCATATGGTTTTATACAGACTTTTGGTGAAGCCTGTATTTGCAAGAAAGTGATTGGGAGCTTTGTAGCATTTCTGGTAGTATATATATATGACATATTGTTGATCAAAAATGATATAGAATTTCTGGATAGCATAAAAGGATACTTGAATAAGAATTTTGAAAGTGCAACTAATCCCTGGGTGGTTTTGGTAATTATTAACAACATATAGGTCATTGAACTAATATCCATTCAAGATAATCTTTTTAGGAAGTTCAATGATTGGCATGGCATGGACTAGAGATGTGGACCCCTCAAAACGCTAAGGACACATATTGGCATGAGCTCAAGACTCTACATTTTCATTTTAGTGATCCAAGATCACATTGAGTCCATAGAAAAAGCCAATACTATTAAAAGGGGATGAGGTGTTGCTTAATGGCTTGCTTTCTCAAAATGCTTAGTGATATGGTCGAAAAGCCCTCAACCACTTTCTCATATCCACATATGTCCTAAACCAAAAGTCAAACTTGACCCCACCGATTTGATCTATCTGGCGCCACCGAGTTCACTTGACATAGCCACTGCCAGAAACCCTAATCAGTTCCGTCTCACCGATAGGGATCTCGGCCCACCGAGATGGGATTGCAAACTCTCTATTTCCCATCGTAACGTTTTGGTCTAACCGAGATGAGCGATCGGTCCCACCGAGTTCGCAATGCAAAATCTCTATTTCCTCTTTGTAACATTTCGATCTCACCAAAATGAGCGATCGGTCCTGATGGCAGCTGGAACTACGTCGGTATTTCCCCGCAGAGGGAGGGATGATGTAGCATAGCGACAGTAGAGTATTTCCCTCAGTTATGAAACCAAGGTATCTAACCAGTAGGAGAATCAAGCAACACAACGTAAGCAGCACCTGCACACAAATAACAACACCTCGCAACCCGACGTGTTAAAGGGGTTGTCAATCCCTTTCGGGTGACAAGGCCAGAAATCAGCAAGTTGACAGGAGAAGGGTTGTAATAGATTGGATAAATAGATCGCAAATAAAATAAAGTGTAGCGAAGTATTTTTTATTTTTGGTTTAATAGATTTGAAAATAAAAACAAGGAAAAAGTAGATCGCAAAGGCAAATATATGAGAAATAAGACCCGGGGGCCGTAGGTTTCACTAGTGGCTTCTCTCAAGAAAAATAGCAAACGGTGGGTGAACAAATTACTGTTGGGAAATTGATAGAACTTCAAATAATTATGACGATATATAGGCAATGATCATTACATAGGCATCACGTCCAAGATTAGTAGACCGACTCCTGCCTGCATCTACTATTATTACTCCACACATCGACCACTATCCAGCATGCATCTAGTGTATTAAGTTCATGGAAAAATGGAGTAATGCAATAAGAATGATGACATGATGTAGACAAGATCTGTTTCTCTAAATGGCGGTATATATTGATGTCGTCTTTTATCCTTTGTAGCAACGATACATACGTATCGGTTCCCCTTTTGTCACTGGGATCAAGCACCGTAAGATCGAACCCACTACCGGGCACCTCTTCCCATTGCAAGATAAATAGATTGAGTTGGCTAGAAAAAATCCAAATATCGGAGAAGAAATACGAGGCTATAAGAGATCACGCATAAAAGAGATCAAATAAACTCAAATACTTTCATGTATATAAGAACATAGATCTGATCATAAACTCGAAGTTCATCGATCCCAACAAACACACTGTAAAGGAGTTACATCATATGGATCTCCAAGAGACCATTGTATTGAGAATCAAGAGAGAGAGATGAAGCCATCTAGCTACTAACTACAAACCCGAAGGTCTACAAAGAACTACTCACGCATCATCGGCGAGGCACTAATGGAAGTGGTGAACCCCTCCATGATGGTGTTTACATTGGATCTGGTGTTTCTGGACTCTGCGGCGGCTGGATGAATATTTCATCGACTTCCCTGGGGTTTTGGGAATATTTGGGTATTTATAGAGCAAAGAGGCGGTCTGAGGAGGCACCCGAGGTGGGCACAACCCATTGTGGCGCGCCAGGGCCTCCTGGCGTGCCTTGGTGGGTTGTGCCCCCCTCGGGGCACCCCTAGGTGCAACCAGGGCCCATCTGCTTCCTTTTGGCCCATAAAAATCATCGTAAAGTTTTGTGCCATTTGGATTCCATTTGATATTGATTTCCTGCGACGTAAAAAACATGGAAAAATAGGAACTGGCACTGTGCAATATGTCAATAGGTTAGTACCAAAAAATGATATAAAATGATTATAAAACATTCAAGATTGATAATAAAACAGCCTGGAATAATCAAAAATTATAGATACATTTTAGACGTATCAGCATCCCCAAGCTTAACTCCTACTCGTCCTCGAGTAGGTAAGTGATAAAAACAGAATTTTTTATGTGGAGTGTTGTTCATCAAGTCATATCATATTCTTTTCTTTATAGCTTGGACATTTGGACTTTTATGTGATTCAAAGCAATAGTCTAGTTTTGACATAATAATTTAGATACTCAAGCATATCAACAAGCAACCATGTCTTTCAAAATATCAATGCTAAAATAAGTTATCCCTGGCCCATCATGCTCAAACATTGATCCATTCATGAAACACACTCGAATATTAACTACACCCAATACTTGAGCACGACCCTATTGCCTCCTAGTCGGTGCTTTTTATGAGAGAAGATGGAGACTCAAATTTCAAAATAAAAATTGTGTAATGTAAAATAAAGTCCCTTCGCAGCGAGAAGTAGGGATTTGTAGAGGTGCCAACGCTCAAAGCGAAAAAATTGAGATAAAAACATTTTGGGAGGTGTATCCATCCCACCAACGAAAACGACTTAGAGTTACGAACACTTTCCATGCTAGATATGCCATAGGCGGTTCCCAAACAAAAAATAAAGTTTATTACTCTTTCCATATAACATCCCAATTTTCAATTTGTATGTTATACGTAGGTCATCATATGCATATCATATCTTATTTGCATCTTGGTGATCCTAGAAATCTTAAGCAACTCAAGGACCCAAGGGGAGCGTTGGAGATTTTGTTTATTTTCATGTTTGAATTTTCTCAAATTTGAAAAAGAGGATCAATTTGGTCTTAATATTTTTCTCTCCAAATATTTCCAATATTAAAAATAAAAGAGAGAAGATAATATGACTTCTTCAAAAAGAGAGGAAAATTGGAGGAATTTTTTTAAAATCAATTATATATTTTATTTGGATTTTATTTGAATTGGAAAAATATGCATTTTTTGAAAATTGCATTTTAGGCCAGAAAAATGTTCACTTTGTTCTAAATATTTTATTTAGACGGTGAAAATTGCTTTTGGCATTTTTAGTAATTTTTATATTTTATTAGGATTTTTATTCGGGCAAAATTTTATTTAAAAAATCTTTTGCCGCCCGACTGGGCCGAAGCCCAGCCGAGCAGGTCAGCCCGCTCCTGCGTCGCCGCCTTCCTCCCGCTGTGCGAGGCACGGACGCCGAGGGGAGTCCGAGCCGGACCCTGACTCGTGCCGCCCCTTCCCCAAGGTGCCGCCACCCCCCCCCCTCCTTAAATACCGCAGCCGCTCGCCACCGCCGCAAGCCCGCGCCGCCGCCGCTTCTTGCCGCCGCCTACTGCTGCTACGCACGCCGCCGCTCGCCGACGCCGCCGCCCCATAGCACCGCCCCGCCTCGCTGTTGCCTCCCACCGCCGGAGATTTCGCCGGACTCGTCGAATCTCACCGCCGCTGGTTTTTTTGTTGAACCGGTAAAACCGATGCCCTGTTTTTTTAGGTTTTCTTTAGTTTGGCTTTTTTCGAGTTCGCTAATTAGCGAACGTTCACTCGAACATCACTGTTAGCAAACATATTCGCCCGATTGTCCCTGATAGAGAACGTTCGTTCGATAGCCTTTTTGTTTTATTCTTATTTCTGGCCAGGGACCTATCCACGATTATTATTTTTTATTGCAGATTAGCCCCTGATCTCCAAACGCTCGCAACTTTTTGCTCGCTCGTCCAAATCCAGTGAAACCAACGCCAAAATTTTCGTCTTGACCCCCTCTTTCTAGTTAACCAACTTGAACATAGTTTTTACAATTTTAAATTTGGTTGCAAGCAGATTTGAATTTGAACTTCTTTTGACCGTAGTTTGAGTTTCGTAGCTCCGATTTGATTGATTCTTTTTGCAAATCGAAGCTCTTCTCTTTGTACTTTCGACTTGGATTTTTCTCTTAAGTTTTACCCTTGCATCTATTTCTTGAGTGATTATGTATTCTATTGTTTGTTTGCAATAGATTTTTCGAAGTGCGAAGCGTGCTACTACAAGTCACTAGGTTTTTCAGATCGTCAGCAAGGCAAGTAACACTTTGATCATACCCCTTTATTACCTAGTTTTTATTCATTAGTCCCAACCCTCAAACATTGCATGAGTAGGAACTATTTAACATGTGGGTATTGGGAAGTAGTTGTTGAGGTAGTACCTATTGCCCTTTTCATTCAAACCTTGGGGAGTTACTTCTACAGTATGCTTATACTGCTATGCTATGATCGTAGACATGGTTTGGTTTGAGTGATTCATGACAGTTGAGAGTATTATTATGAACTAAGGGTTTAATTAAGGTGGCTACTTTAACTCACATCTGGGTGGATTGTTTGTGGGCACCTGGGGTTATCCAGTGTTGTCCAAGGAGATCCCGGGGAATCCGTGTGATCATCCTATGGTCCGCCACCCAAGAAAAAAGGGATCATAATGTTATTCATGCTAGAAACTTCCGTGTGCAGCCACAAGCCATTATGGACTCTGGCATAGTTGAGTATGTTGTGTGACCTCTTTCAGTGGTAAACTAGCAGATGTAGGGGATGTAGGTGGTACGGTTTACCCGTCGAAAGGGCTAATGCTTCTGAAAGACTATGTCTTGGTCATCCATTTCTCAAACATCATGCAGTGTGAGAAATCAAATGGAGGAGATCGAGTCTTGTGGGGAAAAGTGTGCAAACCTATGCAGAGTGTACAAACTAATCATGGTTAGTTGTGTCCCCGGTTATGGACGTTTTGAGTATCTGGTGCCTGAATTATTATGTTGATCTCATCACTTTACTTAATTAACTTGTTGGGTTAATGATTAATAATTTGGGATTGAGATGGGGTTACCATTCTCAATGTTTTCAACAAACTTTGTAGTTAAATAAAATATATTCCCTTGTTGTACGGAAAAACTAGCTTTCTGCAAAAAAATAACCATAGAGCCTCCACCAGCCAAATATGCATATAGTTATAGCTGCTCCTTGTTCATTGCTCTATAGTGTTATTTTGCCAGCATATTCCATGTGCTGACCCGTTTCGGGTTGCAATGTATTATGTTGCAGACTTTTCAGATGAAGAGTAAGGTGCGCTAGGTCATAGTCTTGCACTCAGCTATGCCGTTGGAGTTGATGGACTCATTTCACTTCTGAAGCCTTCCGCTATTATCTTATTTAGATGGCCTTCAGCCATATTACTGTAATAAGTTCTCTTTTGAGATATTCGATGTAATAAGTGTGTGACTGAACTCTGTTATAAATCCTTCAAGTATTGTGTGTGTCAGCATTACCAATCCAGGGATGACACTTATGCATAGAGATTTGACCTGTTGTGGTCGGATCGCTACATTCCACCATAACTTTCACTTTCCATGGCTAGCCGTATCCACGGGAGCCCTCCATACCAACACTTTCCAAGAAATTTATTATTTGACAACATAAAGTAAATTCATTTTTGTTTTTGCATTTCGGGACTGGGCATCCCTAATATCCAGGCAATGATCATTACATAGGCATCACGTCCAAGATTAGTAGCCCGACTCCTGCCTGCATCTACTACTATTACTGCACACATCGACCACTATGCAGCATGCATCTAGTGTATTAAGTTCATGGGAAAATGGAGTAATGCAATAAGAACGATGACATGATGTAGACAAGATCTATTTATCTATATGGCGGTAGATATAGATCTCATCTTTTTATATTTAGTAGCAATGATACATACGTGTCGGTTCCCTTTCTGTCACTGGGATCAAGCATCGTAAGGTCGAACCCACTACCAGGAACCTCTTCCCATTGCAAGATAAATAGATTGAGTTGGCCAGACAAAACCCAAATATCGGAGAAGAAATACGAGGCTATAAGAGATCACGCCTAAAAGAGATCAAAGAAACTCAAATACTTTCAGGCATATAAAAACATAGATCTGATCATAAACTCGAAGTTCATCCATCCCAGCAAACACACCGCAAAAGAGTTACATCATATGGATCTCCAAGAGACCATTGTATTGAGAATCAAGAGAGAGAGATGAAGCCATCTAGCTACTAACTACAGACACGAAGGTCTACAAAGATCTACTCACGCATCATAGGAGAGGCACCAATGGAAGCGGTGAACCCCTCCGTGATGGTGTTTAGATTGGATCTGGTGTTTCTGGACTCTGCGGTGGCTGGATGAATATTTCGTCGACTCCCCTAGGGTTTTGGGAATATTTGGGTATTTATAGAGCAAAGAGGCGGTCCGGGGGCACCTGAGGTGGGCACAACCCACCGGGGCGCGCCAGGGCCTCTTGGCGCACCCTGGTGGGTTTTGCCCCACTAAGGGCACCCCCCCCGGTGCAACCAGGGCCCATCTGCTTCCTTTTGGCCCATAAAAATCATCATAAAGTTTCTTGCCATTTGGACTCCGTTTGATATTGATTTCCTGCGATGTAAAAAACATGGAAAAACAGGAACTGGCACTGGGCACTATGTCAATAGGTTAGTACCCAAAAAATGATATAAAATGATTATAAAACATTCAAGATTGATAATAAAACAGCATGGAACAATCAAAAATTATAGATACATTGGAGATGTATCAGGTCCCACCGAGTTTGCCTGACCAACTCTCTGTTTGCCTATTACTGAAATCAGTCTCACCGAGTTCATGTGATCGGCTTCACCGAGATTATGTTTTGCCCTAACCCTAACACAATCGGTCCCACCGAGTTGATCATGTCGGTCCCAACGAAAAGCCTAACACTCACATTTTGAACTGAATCGGTCTGACTGAGTTTCACTATTCGGTCCCACCGAGTTTGGTAAATTGTGTGTAATGGTTAGATTTTGTGTGGAGGCTATATATACCCCTCCACCCTTCCTCCATTCGTAGAGAGAGAAATCTGAACGTGCCTACACTTCCACCATTCATTTTCTGAGAGAGAACCACCTACTCATGTGTTGATACCAAGACATTCCAATCCAACCACAAGAATCTTGATCTCTAGCCTTCCCCAAGTTGCTTTCCACTCAAATCATGTTTCCACCATATCCAAATCTGTGAGAGAGAGTTGAGTGTTGGGGAGACTATCAATTGAAGCACAAGAGCAAGGAGTTCATCATCAACACACCATCTATTACCTTTTGGAGAGTGATGTCTCCTAGATTGGTTAGGTGTCACTTGGGAGCCTCCGTCAAGATTGTGGAGTTGAACCAAGGAGTTTGTAAGGGCAAGGAGATTGCCTACTTCATGAAGATCTACCCATGTGAGGCAAGTCCTTCGTGGGCGATGGCCATGGTGGGATAGACAAGGTTGCTTCTTCATGGAACCTTCATCAGTGGAGCCCTCCGTGGACTCGCGCAACCGTTCCCCTTCATGGGTTAAAGTCTCCATCAACGTGGATGTACGATAGCACCACCTATCGGAACCACGCCAAAAATCTACGTGTCTATATTGTGTTTGCTCCCCTCAAACTCCTCCCCTTTACCTTCATATGCAATGATTTACATTCCGCTGGTATACTCTTTGATTTGCATGTGTAGGTTGAATGCTTGACTTGTGATAAGTTGCTAAAATCTGCCAAGATTTAAATTGGGAAAAGGCTAGATTTTTATTTGGTCAAGTAGTCTAATCACCCCCCCCTCTAGACATACTTTCAATCCTAAGTGGTATCAGAGCTTTGGTCTCCATTTTCCTTGATTTCCATAGCTTTGCTGATCATAGGCTTGGTTTCACAACCTAGGAGAGTATGGCATCTAGCGAGGGAAATTACCACCGTAGAGGTCCTTACTTTGATGGTACAAATTTTGCTAGTTGCAAGAATAAGATGAAAATACATATTCTTGGACATAACCCCGCCGTTTGGGCTATTGTGTGTATTGGCTTGCAAGGTGAATTCTTCGATGGGAGAGAACCAAATCTTGAAGCTACCCCTTAAGAATTGAAGATATTGCAATATAATTCTCAAGCTTGCGATATCCTCTTCAATGGATTGTGCCCCGAGGAATTCAACAAAATGAGCCGTCTTGAGAATGCAAAGAAAATTTGGGATACTTTGATTGATATGCATGAAGGTACCGACTCCGTCAAGGAATCTGATACGTCTCCAACGTATCTATAATTTTTGATTGCTCCATGCTATATTATCTTCTGTTTTGGACATTATTGGGCTTTATTATTCACTTTTATATTATTTTTGGGACTAACCTATTAACCGGAGGCCCAGCCCAGAATAGTTGTTTTTGCCTATTTCAGAGTTTCGTAGAAAAAGAATGTCAAACGGGGTCCAAACGGAATGAAACCTTTGGGAACGTGATTTTCGGAACGAACATGATCCAGGAGACTTGGACCCTACGTTAAGCAACCAACAGGGAAGCCACGAGGTAGGGGGCGCGCCTACCCCCCCCCCCCAGGCGCGCCCTCCACCCTCGTGGGTCCCCTGTTGCTCCACCGGCGTACTCCTTCCTCCTATATATACCTACATACCCCCAACCGATCAGATAAGGAGCCAAAACCCTAATTCCACCGCCGTAACTTTCTCTATCCACGAGATCCCATCTTGGGGCCTGTTCTAAAGCTCCGCCGGAGGGGGCATCGATCACGGAGGGCTTCTACATCAACACCATAGCCTCGCCGATGAAGTGTGAGTAGTTTACCTCAGACCTTCGGGTCCATAGTTATTAGATAGATGGCTTCTTCTCTATTTTTGGATATCAATACAAAGTTCTCCCCCTCTCTTGCGGAGATCTATTTGATGTAATCTTCTTTTGCGGTGTGTTTGTTGAGACCGATGAATTGTGGGTTTATGATCAAGTTTATCTATGAACAATATTTGAATCTTCTCCTGAATTCTTTTATGTATGATTGGTTATCTTTGCAAGTCTCTTCGAATTATCAGTTTGGTTTGGCCTACTAGATTGATCTTCCTTCCAATGGGAGAAGTTCTTAGCTTTGGGTTCAATCTTGCGGTGTCCTTTCCCAGTGACAGTAGGGGCAGCAAGGCATGTATTGTATTGTTGCCATCGAGGATAACAAGATGGGATTTTTATCATATTAAATGAATTTATCCCTCTACATCATGTCATCTTGCTTAATGTGTTACTCTATTCTTATGAACTTAATACTCTAGATGCATGCTGGATAGAGGTCGATGTGTGGAGTAATAGTAGTAGATGCAGGCAGGAGTCGGTCTACTTGTCTCGGACGTGATACCTATATACATGATCATACCTAGATATTCTCATAATTGTGCTCAATTCTCTCAATTGCTCAACAGCAATTTGTTCACCCACCGTAAAATACATATGCTCTTGAGAGAAGCCACTAGTGAAACCTATGGCCCCCGGGTCTATCTTCCATCATATTAATCTTCCAACACTTAGTTATTTTCATTGCCTTTTATTTTACTTTGCATCTTTATCATAAAAATACCAAAAATATTATCTTATCATATCTATCAGATCTCACTCTCGTAAGTGACTGTGTAGTGATTGACAACCCCTTATCGCATGGTTGCGAGGATTTATTTGTTTTGTGTAGGTGCGAGGGACTCGCGCGTAGCCTCCTACTGGATTGATACCTTGGTTCTCAAAAACTAAGGGAAATACTTATGCTACTTTGCTGCATCACCCTTTCCTCTTCAAGGGAAAACCAACGCAGTGCTCAAGAGGTAGCAAGAAGAATTTCTGGCACCGTTGCCGGGGAGTTCTACGCAAAAGTCAACATACCAAGTACCCATCACAAACTCTTATCTCCCGCATTACATCATTTGACATTTGCCTCTCGTTTTCCTCTCCCCCACTTCACCCTTGTCGTTTTATTCGCCCTTTTTCCATTTGCTTTAATGTCTATCTTGGTTCGTTTGCTCGTTTGATTGGAATAGTTGTTTATTTATTACTAAACAGAGAACCTAAGATCTATGGATCCTCATCCGCTTGCTAATCTTTTTAAGAGATCCAATTATGATGAACCAATTGCTAGTGAGTTTTATGCACTAGATTATCTTTATAAGGTTTTGCTTGAAATTCGTGAATCTGAAAAGTGTGATGAATTACTTTATGAAGCGATAGATCTTTGAATAGAAAGCATGATTGCAATGATGATATTATAAATTCTAATAATATTAATTGTGCTTATAATATGCAAAACCCTAAGCTTGGGGATGCTAGTTTTGCTATGTCCTCTACTTGTTGCGATGATCATGATTGGGGTGATTCTTCTTTTGATCTTGAAAATTTATTTACTCCCCATGATGATTATGGGATTGATAATAGTGTTTGCAATAATACTGAAAGTGGGTTTGGAAGAGTGTCAACTTTAGATCCCACATATCTGGATAATGTTCAATCTTATGAAATTTTTGATAAAAGTGGGTTTGGAGAGATCATGACTTTAGTTAATGTTAATCCCACTATTTTGGAAGAGTGTCAACTTTGCATGCATGTGGATCGTGTTGAAAATAATTTATGTGAGAGCTATTTTGTTGAATTTTCTTATGATCCCACATGCAATTATTATGAGAGAGGAAAATATGGTTGTAGAAATTTTAATGTTACTAAATTACCTCTCGTTATGTGTGAGGTTGCTATTGTTTCTTTCCGCTTCCTTGCATATGCTAGTTTTTGCTTGCCTCGATAATTTGGTTGCCTATAAGATGCCTATGCATAGGAAGTATGTTAGACTTAGATGTATTGGTCACATGTTTTATTATGCTGTCTTTGTGCTTCAATTCTTGTCTTTCATATGAGCATGATTAAAATTATCAATGCCTAGCTAAAAGGCTTTAAAGAAAAGCGCTTGTTGGGAGACGACCCAATATTTTTCTTTGCTGTTATTTAATAAATAATTTATCTAGACTCTGTTTTGGTTGTGTTTTTTGTGTTTAATTAGTGTTTGTGCAAAGTAGAACCGTTGGGAAGACTTGGGGAAAGTCTTGTTAATCTTGCTATAAAAAACAGAAACTTTAGCGCTCACGAGAACTACTGCCATTTTATTTGGAAAGTGATATTTAGTTAATTATTTTTGAATTATTTATAGATAAATTCCTCATGTCCATCAATTTATTTTAAAATTTTTGGGGTTCCATATCTTGCTCTAGCTATATATTACTACATATTATTCTGTTCTTGACAGATTCTGTTTTTCATGTGTTGTTTGCTTATTTTGATGAATCTATGGCTAGTAAAGTAGTTTATAAACCATAGAGAAGTTGGAATACAGTAGGTTTAACACCAATATAAATAAAGAATGAGTTCATTACAGTACCTTGAAGTGGTCTTTTGTTTTCTTTCGCTAACGGAGCTCACGAGATTTTCTACTTTAAGTTTTGTGTTGTGAAGTTTTCAAGTTTTGGGTAAGGATTTGATGGATTATGGAACAAGGAGTGGCAAGAGCCTAAGCTTGGGGATTCCCATGGCACCCCCAAGATAATCTAAGGACACCAAAAAGCCAAAGCTTGGGGATGCCCCGGAAGGCATCCCCTCTTTCGTCTACTTCCATCAGTAACTTTACTTGGAGCTATATTTTTATTCACCACATGATATGTGTTTTTCTTGAAGTGTCTTGTATGATTTGAGTCTTTAATTTTGAGTTTACAACAATCATCTTCGATGTACACACCTTTTGATAGAGACACACATGATTCGGAAATTACTAGAATACTCTATGTGCTTCACTTATATCTTTTGAGTTATATAGTTTTGCTCTAGTACTTCACTTATATATTTTAGAGCACGGTGGTGGATTTGTTTTATAGAAACTATTGTTCTCTCATGCTTCACTTAGATTATTTTGAGAGTCTCAAATATCATGGTAATTTGCGTAAATAATCCTAATATGCTAGGTATCCAAGATTAGTAAAAACTTTCTTATGAGTGTTTTGAATACTAAGAGAAGTTTGATGTTTGACGATTGTTTTGAGATATAGAGGTAGTGATATTAAAGTTGTGCTAGTTGACTAGTTATGAATTTGAGAAATACTTGTGTTGAAGTTTGCAAGTCATGTAGCATGCACGTATGGTAAACGTTATGTAACAAATTTGAAACATGAGGTGTTCTTTGATTGTCCTCCTTATGAGTGGCGGTCGGGGACGAGCGATGGTCTTTTCCTACCAATCTATCCCCCTAGGAGCATGCACGTAGTGCTTGGTTTTTGATGACTTGTAGATTTTTGCAATAAGTATGTGAGTTCTTTATGACTAATGTTGAGTCCATGGATTATACGCACTCTCACCTTTCCATCATTGCTAGCCTCTTCGGTACCGTGCATTGCCCGTTCTCACATTCAGAGTTGGTGCAAACTTCACCGGTGCATTCAAACCCCGTGATATGATATGCTCTTTCACACATAAACCTCCTTATATCTTCCTCAAAACAGCCACCATACCTACCTATTATGGCATTTCCATAGCCATTCCAAGATATATTGCCATGCAACTTTCCACCATTCCATTTATCATGACACGTTCATCATTGTCATATTGTTTAGCATGATCATGTAGTTGACATAGTATTTGTGGCAAAGCCACCGTTCATAATTCTTTCATACATGTCACTCTTGGTTCATTGCATATCCTGGTACACCGTCGGAGGCATTCATATAGAGTCATACCTTGTTCTAGTATCGAGTTGTAACCATTGAGTTGTAAATAAATAGAAGTGTGATGATCATCATTTAATAGAGCATTGGCCAAATAAAAAAAGAAGGCCCAAAAAAGGAGAAATGAAAAGGGACAATGCTACTATCCTTTTTTCCACACTTGTGCTTCAAAGTAGCACCATGATCTTCATGATAGAGAGTCTCTTGTTTTGTCACCTTCGTATACTAGTGGGAATTTTTCATTATAGAACTTGGCTTGTATATTCCAACAATGGGCCTCCTTAAGTGCCCTAGGTCTTCGTGAGCAAGCAAGTTGGATGCACACCCACTAGTTTCTTTTGTTGAGCTTTCATACATTTATAGCTCTAGTGCATCTGTTGCATGGCAATCCCTACTCCTTGCATTAACATCAATTGATGGGCATCTCCATAGCTCATTGATTAGCCTTGTTGATGTGAGAGTTTCTCCTTTTTTGTCTTCTCCACATAACCCCCATTGAGGGAGTCTTGGATTAGGGGGTATCCGGACAGTCGAATTATATCCTTTGGCCGGACTGTTGGACTATGAAGATACAAGATTGAAGACTTCGTCCCATGTCCGGATGGTACTCTCCTTGGCGTGGAAGGAAAGCTTGGCAGTATGGATATATAGATCTCCTTCCTTGTAACTGACTCTGTGTAACCCTAGCCCCCTCCGGTGTCTATATAAACCAGAGGGTTTAGTCCGTAGGACCAAGAACAACAATCATACCATAGGCTAGCTTCTAGGGTTTAGCCTCTTCGATCTCATGGTAGATCAACTCTTGTAATACTCATATAATCAAGATCAATCAATAAGGAGTAGGGTGTTACCTCCATCGAGAGGGCCCGAACCTAGGTAAAAACATCATGTCCCCCGTCTCCTGTTACCATCCGCCTAGACCCACAGTTCGGGACCCCCTACCCGAGATCCGCCGGTTTTGACACCGACATTGGTGCTTTCATTGAGAGTTCCTCTGTGTCATCATCGTCAGGCTTGATGGCTCCTTTGATCATCGATAGCAATGCAGTCCAGGGTGAGACTTTTCTCCCCAGACAGATCTTCATATTCGGCGGCTTCGCACTGCGGGCCAACTCGCTTTGCCATCTGGAGCAGATCAAGAGTTACGCCCCTGGCCACCAGGTCAGGTTTGGAAGCTTAAACTACACGGCCGACATCCGCGGAGACTTGATCTTCGACGGATTCGAGCCCCTGCCGAGCATGCCGCACGGTCATGATGAGCATGATTTAGCTCTACCATCGGACAATGTTTAGGACACCGCACCGGCAACCGCTCCAACCCTCAATTCGGAGCCAATTGCGCCATCCATGGACGGGTGGATAGACCCCGCCATGGAGGCCGCATTCTCAGCGGCGATCGAGCCGAGTATCGACCTTACCCTTCACGAGAGCCGTGACGCCAAACTGTCGGATTCTTCCCTGGCCACGGACTCCGAACCACCTGCGCCCGTGCCTATCGAATCTGACTGGGCGCATATCATGGAGTTCACCTCCATGGATATCTTTCAGCACTCGCCCTTCGGCGACATACTGAACTCATTAAGGTCTCTCTCCTTGTCAGGAGAGTCCTAGCCGAACTATGTCCGGCAAGATTGGGATGCGGATGACGAAGAAATTCGCCGCCCACCCACCACACACTTAGTAGCCACTGTTGACAATTTGACCGACATGCTCGACTTTGACTCCGAAGATGTCGACGGTATGGACGCTGATGCAGGAGACAAACAAGAACCACTGCCCACAGGGCACTGGACAGCCACCTCATCATATGATATATATATGGTGGACACACCCAAAGAAGGCAATGGCGACAGGACAGCGGAGGATGACCCCTCCAAGAAGCAACCCAAGCGCCGACGTCAGCGGCGCCGCTCTAAGTCTCGCCAAGGCAAAAGCGGTGATACCGGCACAGGAGATAATAGCACTCCAGACAGTGCCAAAGATGACGACAATCCCCTCCAGCAAGATTTAGAGTAGGAGGACGGAGAAGCCAACCCTCCCGAGAGAGCGGCAGATGGAGAGGCGGAGGATGATAATTACATGCCTCCCTCCGAAGACGAGGCAAGCCTCGACGATGACGAATTTGTCGTGCCTGAGGATCCTGTCGAGCAAGAGCGCTTCAAGCGCCGGCTTATAGCCACGGCAAATAACCTTAAGAAAAAGCAATAGCAGCTTCAAGTTGATCAAGATTTGCTAGCTGACAGATGGACTAAAGTCATTGCGGCCGAGGAATATGAACTCGAACACCCCTCCAAGAGTTACCCAAAGCGCAGGTTGCTACCCTGACTAGAGGAGGAAGCATTAAAACCTACATCTCCAGCGTATGACGCGGCTGATCGGCCACCTCGTGGCCGCGACAGAGAGGCATTTCAGCCAAAAGCTCAGTCCACACCCCGACACCACTCAAATAAAAATGTCAAGGCACGGGGAAACACACTAGACCTGCGAGACTTATTGGAGGACAAAGCAAAACACGCAAGATCGATCTACGGATCACGAGGGCGCGCCACTATGCGAGACGATAACCGTCACGCCGGATACAGTAAAAGTAAATCCGGCCGGGCCGAACACAGCGGACAAGACTCATTTGAGCTGCGTCGCGATATAGCCCAGTACAGAGGCGCCGCACACCCCCTATGCTTCACAGATGAAGTAATGGATCACCAAATCCCAGAGGGTTTCAAACCCGTAAATATCGAATCATATGACGGTACAACAGATCCTGCGGTATGGATCGAGGACTTCCTCCTGCACATCCACATGGCCCGCGGTGACGATCTACACGCCATCAAATACCTCCCACTCAAACTCAAAGGACCAGCTCGGCATTGGCTCAATAGCCTGCCAGCAGAATCCATTGGCTGTTGGGAAGATCTGGAAGCCGCAATCCTCGACAACTTCTAGGGCACTTATGTGCGACCACCAGATACCGATGACTTGAGCCACATAATTCAGCAGCCAGAGGAATCGGCCAGGCAATTCTGGACACGGTTCCTGACAAAGAAAAATCAAATCGTCGAATGTCCGGATGCAGAGACCCTAGGAGCTTTTAAGCACAACATCCGCGACGAGTGGCTCGCCCAGCACCTTGCCCAGGAAAAGCCAAAATCTATGGCAGCCCTCACGACACTCATGACCCGCTTTTGCGCGGGAGAGGACAGCTGGCTGGCTTGCAGCAATAACATATCAAAGAACCATGGTACTTCAGATACCAAGGATAGCAATGGCAGGTCATGTCGCAACAAACACAAGCGCCGCATCAACAACGACAATACCGAGGATACGACAATCAATGCCGGATTCATAGGCTCTAAACCCGGTCAGCAGAAAAAGCCATTCAAAAGAAGCACTCCGGGCCTGTCCAGTTTGGACCGTATACTCGATCGCTCGTGTCAAATACACGGCACCCCCGACAAGCCAGCCAACCACACCAACAGGGAATGTTGGGTGTTCAAGCAGGCCGGCAAGTTAAATGCCGAAAACAAAGATAAGGGGTTACATAGCGATGACGAGGAGGAGCCCCAGCCGCCGAACACCGGAGGACAGAAGAGGTTCCCCCCACAAGTGCGGACGGTGAACATGATATACGCAACCCACATCCCCAAGAGGGAGCGGAAGCGTGCGCTAAGGGACATATATGTGTTGGAGCCAGTCGCCCCAAAGTTCAACCCATGGTCCTCCTGTCCGATCACCTTCGATCACAGGGACCACCCCACTAGTATCCGTCATGGCGGATTCGCCGCACTGTTCTTAGACCCAATCATCGACGGATTTCACCTCACTCGAGTCCTTATGGACGGCGGTAGCAGCCTGAACCTGCTTTATCAAGACATAGTGCACAAAATGGGTATAGACCCCTCAAGGATCAAACCCACAAAAACGACCTTCAAAGGCGTCATACCAGGTGTTGAGGCCCATTGCACAGGCTCAGTCACACTGGAAGTGGTCTTCAGATCCCCGGATAACTTCCGAAGCGAGGAGTTAATCTTCGATTTAGTCCCGTTTGAAAGCACAAGTGCTCCCTAGGTGGTTTTGATAATTGATGACAACATATCTCTTGTTGGACTAACACTTCTATCTAGCATGTTTCAGATAAGTTCAACAATGGAGTGGCATGGACTAAAGGTTGTGGGAACTCCTTCAAGATACTAAGGACAAGGGATTGGCTAAAGCTTCAAGCTCAAGACTCTTCACTTTTACATTTTAGTGATCCAAGATCACATTGAGTCCATAGGAAAAGCCAATACTATCAAGGAAGGATGATGTGTTGCTTAATGAGCCTCTTGCTTCATGTGCTTAATGATATGCTCCAAAATCCTCAACTACTTTCCCATATCCACATATGACCTAAACCCTAAGCCAAACTCGGTCCTACCGATTCATCCTATCCGGCGCCACCGAGTTTCACTTGTCATAAGCCACTGCCAAACCCTAATCAGCTCGGTCTCACCGATGGGATCTCGGTCTCACCGAGATGGGCTTGCAAACTCTCTGTTACCCATTGCAATATCCTCGGTCCCACCGAGATATGCAATCGGTCCCACCGAGTTTGCTTGACCAAATCTCAGTTTCACTTATTACCCAAATCGGTCCCACCGAGTTTGAGTAATCGGTCAAACCGAGTTTTGGATTTACCCTAACCCTAGCACATTGGTCCCATCGAGTTGATCCAGTCGGTCCCACCGAAATTCCTAACGGTCACTAGGTTTACATTTTTGGTCCGACCGAGTTTATTGATTCGGTCCCACCGAGATTGGAAAATTGTGTAACGGTTAGATTTTGTGTGGAGGCTATATATACCCCTCCACCTCCTTCTCATTCGAAGAGAGAGCCATCAGAACACACACATCATTCCAACTCATTTGTTCTGAGAGAGAACCACCTACTCATGTGTTGAGACCACGACATTCCATTCCTACCATATGAATCTTGATCTCTAGCCTTCCCAAGTTGCTTTCCACTCAAATCTTCTTTCCACCAAATCCAAATCCTATGAGAGAGAGTTGAGTGTTGGGGAGACTATCATTTGAAGCACAAGAGCAAGGAGTTCATTACCTACACACCATTTGTTACTTCTTGGAGAGTGGTGTCTCCTAGATTGGCTAGGTGTCACTTGGGAGCCTCCGACAAGATTGTGGATTTGAACCAAGGAGTTTGTAAGGGCAAGGAGATCGCCTACTTCGTGAAGATCTACCGCTAGTGAGGCAAGTCCTTCGTGGGCGATGGCCATGGTGGGATAGACAAGGTTGCTTCTTCGTGGACCCTTTGTGGGTGGTTGCTTCTTCGTGGACCCTTCATGGGTGGAGCCCTGTGTGGACTCGCGCAACCGTTGCCCTTGGGTGGAGCCCTGTGTGGACTCGCGCAACCGTTACCCTTCGTGGGTTGAAGTCTCCATCAATGTGGATGTAGGATAGCACCACCTATCCGAACCACGGAAAAACATCCGTGTCTCCAATTGCGTTTGATCTATCCAAACCCCTCCCTTTACATTCTTGCAAGTCGCATGCTTTACATTCCGCTGCTCTTATACTCTTTGCATGCTTGCTTGATATGTATTGTGTGTATTGAAATTGTGCCTAAACTCCACTTAAACTGAAAAAGATTAAAAATTGCAACTTTAGCATGAAGTGTCTAATCACCCCCCCCCCCTCTAGACACATCTACTTCTAGATCCTACAAGTGGTATCAGAGCTTTGGTCTCCATTGCCTTGGTTTAATCACCATTGGAGGAAGATGGATGTGTCTACTCTAGGGAGTCTTAGACATAGAGTGCCTATTCTTGACGGAAAGTATTTTCATGAGTGGAAAAATGAGATGCTTGTAATCTTCAATCAATATCATTTGAACAAGTATATTGCTAGCCCTTGTGCACCCCATATTGATCCCTTGCATCCTACCCTAGATGAAGATATTGACATGATTCGCAATCTTAGAACTATTGAGCTCATCATTAGAGGATTGCCCAAAGATTTGATTGCTAGTTTTCCTACTCAAAATTGCACCTATACTATATGGAAATTTCTTGAGGAACGGTTTCCCAATCACTCCTTGAAAACTTTGGATGAAATTCTCCATAAATCTATTGCCTTGAGTAAGATGAACTCTAGTGATCCTAGTTTTGGTAAATGTCTTCTTGAACTTGCCAATCTTAAGCATGCTAAAGGAGATGTTGGAATCATTAATGATATCATACTCAAAGCTATAAGAATTCATAAAAGTAACCACTTTGATCATTTATCTAATGAATTACCCTCTCTAGGAAATGATGAGTCACAAGATCATGATGAACATGAATATTATGATGATGATGATAGTGACTCCGATCTTGATAATGCAATGAGACATTTGGTCTTATGGCAAATTTTCGGGGATATGAATCAGGAGGAAAGGAATGGGTTCTTGATAGTGGATGCACTGATCATATGACCGGAGATGAAGAGATGTTCCGTGAGCTTGCTGAAAACAACGGCCCTCGAAAATATGTCACCTTGGTGATAATTCAAAGGGTAAAGTGGTTGGCCTTGGTAAGGTGGCCATCTCACATGATAGTTCCATTCAAAATGTCATGCTCATTGAATCTCTTGGCTACAACTTACTTTCAGTATCTAGACTTGCTGATTTCGGCTTGAATGTCCTATTTACTGAGGTAGATTGCCAAGTATTTCGTCGAGACAATCATAAAATGGTCTTTACCGGTACGCGTAGAGGTGATCTTTACATTGTCGATTTCTCTAAAAAGGCACAACCTAAAACTTGCTTTGTTGCTAAATCCTCAAAAGGCTGGTTGTGGCATAGACGACTAGGTCATGTTGGCATGAGAAACCTTGACAAGCTTATTAAAGGAAATCATATCCTTGGAGTTAACGATGTCATATTTGATAAGGATAGACTTTGCAGTGCTTGTCAAGCAGGTAAACAGGTTGGAGGAAGACATCCCGTGAAGAACATCATGACCACAAGGAGGCCACTCGAGCTGCTTCACATGGATCTTTTTGGTCCCAATGCCTACAAGAGTCTCGGTGGATATTCTTTTGGTCTAGTTATAGTTGATGATTTTTCAAGATTTACATGGGTGTTCTTTCTTAATGACAAGTCGCAGGTCCAGAAGATCTTCAGAAACTTCGCTAGGAAAGCCCAAAATCAGTTTGATGTGAAGATCAAGAAGGTTCGGAGTGACAACGGAACGGAGTTCAAGAATGCAAATGTGGACACCTTTCTTGACGAAGAAGGGATTTCACACGAGTTCTCAGCTACATACACACCTCAACAAAATGGAGTTGTTGAGAGGAAGAACCGGACGCTCATCGAAATGGCAAGAACAATGCTTGATGAATACAAAACGCCAAAGCACTTTTGGGCAGAAGTGGTTGAGACAGCTTGTCACGCAACAAATCGCTTATATCTTCACAAGCTACTCGGCAAGACGGCATACGAGCTCCTCACCGGTAACAAGCCTCAAGTTGGATACTTTCGAGTATTCGTCTCAAAGTGCTACATTCTTGATAAGCATCGTCGTTCAAAGTTTGCTCCTAAATCTCATGAAGGTTTTCTACTTGGTTATGGATCAAACTCTCACACTTACCGTGTCTACAACAATTTCACCCAAAAGGTTGAAGAGACGGTAGATGTGAAGTTTGATGAATCTAATGGCTCGCAAGTAGAGCAATTGCCAATTGATGTAGGAGACAAAGACCCTTCAAAAGCAATTCAAGACTTGTCCATTGGCAAAATTCGTCCAACAGAGGTGAAGGAGAGTACTTCATCCGTCCAAGTGGAAGCTTCTACTTCACGACAAGGTGAACCAAGAATCGACACGGAAGCATCCACAAGTGGGACACACCAAGATGAAGAAAACGAGGAAGTACGTCAAGATGAACATCAACAACCTCCTTCTCCACCACGACAAGAGAACGACGACGTCAACAATGAAGAAGGCCAAGAAGAAGAACAAGATGAAGAAGATGTTCAACGAAGACCCAAGCAAAAGCTCTCACGAGTTCGAGCAAGAATTGCCAAAGATCATCCCGTCGAGCAAATCCTCAATGATATACAAACCGGGAGAATCACTCGCTCAAAAACTCGTTTAGCTAACTTTTGTGAAAACTATTCATTCATCTTTAGCATTGAACCAATGAAGGTTGAAGAAGCATTGGAAGATCCGGATTGGATAAACGCTATGCATGAAGAGCTACATAATTTCGAGAGAAACCAAGTTTGGACATTGGTTGAGAAGCCCGACAACAACCACAACATCATTGGTACCAAATGGGTGTTTCGCAACAAGCAAGATGAAAATGGACAAGTGGTCCGCAACAAAGCACGTCTCGTCGCCCAAGGATACACACAAGTCGAAGGTATGGACTATGGTGAGACGTATGCTCCTGTTGCTAGACTTGAGTCCATTCGCATCTTACTTGCCTATGCTAATCACCATAATATCACCTTGTACCAAATGGACATTAAAAGTGCTTTTCTAAATGGAGAAATAGAGGAGGAAGTTTATGTCAAACAACCTCCCGGCTTTGTCAATCCTAAGAAACCAAATCATGTTTACAAACTTCACAAAGCTCTTTATGGTCTTAAACAAGCTCCTAGAGCATGGTATAAATGCTTGACCAAGTTCCTTACTACAAGTGGTTTTGAAATTGGTAAAATTGATTCTACTCTTTTTACTAAAAGGGTTAATGGAGAACTATTTGTATGCCAAATTTATGTTGATGACATCATATTTGGTTCAACTAACCCTCTCTTTAGTGAAAAGTTTGGAAAGCTAATGTCAGAGAAGTTTGAGATGTCTATGATGAGTGAACTCAAATTCTTTCTCAGGTTGCAAATCAAGAAAACTAAGGAAGGAACATTTGTCTCTCAAACAAAGTACACCAAGGACTTATTCAAGAAGTTCAATATGCAAGAATGCAAAGGTATGTCTACACCCATGCGTACTAGTGGACATAATGATTTGACCAAAGATGGTGAACCTGTTGATCAAAAGGTTTATCGCTCTATGATTGGTTCATTGTTATACCTATGTGCTTCACGTCCCGATATTATGCTAAGTGTGTGCATGTGTGCACGATATCAAGCTGCTCCTAAAGATTGTCATCTTAAGGCTGTGAAAAGGATAGTGAGATATTTAATCCATACACCAAATTTTGGCATTTGGTATCCTAAGAGGTCTTCTTTTGATCTTGTTGGGTATTCCGACTCAGATTATGCCGGAGACAAGGTTGATAGAAAGTCCACTTCGGGTACTTGTCAATTTCTTGGTAGATCTCTTGTGTCTTGGTCTTCCAAGAAACAAAACTCGGTATCCTTATCCACCGCCGAAGCGGAATACATTGCCGCTGGTTCATGTTGTGCTCAACTACTTTGGATGACCCAAACTCTTAAAGATTATGGGATTTATGTGAAACATGTTCCACTGCTTTGTGACAATGAAAGTGCTATCAAAATTGGTCATAATCCTGTACAACATTCTCGAACTAAGCATATTGAAGTTCGTCATCATTTCATTCGAGATCATGTTGCTAAGGGTGACATCAATCTTAAGCATGTTCGCACCGATAAGCAATTAGCGGATATATTCACTAAACCGCTTGATGAGAAAGTGTTTTGCAGGTTGAGAGGAGAATTGAACATCATTGATGCTTCAAACTTGGAGTAGAAACTCCATTGGATACATGCAAGACATGAGCTTATAACTAATCCATGATGTATCTCTTATGATAACTATCTTGTGTCTTGGATATATTTGCCCTTGCATGTTGTCTAACCCATGTAGGTGATTGGTTGAATCTAATTCCATGAGATTGCGACCCACTCACATCTTGAGCAATCTCTAGAAGACCAAGACTCTACACAATAGTGGTTGAAGACAAGGAAGCACAAAACCATTCAAACATATCCTTTGACAAATTCTATATTAAGCTTCATGATTAACATTTTTGGATACACAAGTGCTCTTCCTTGCAAGAACTAACCCATGTAGGTAGCTGAACTCAAACTCCAAGTGGTGCTCCCAACTCTTGATGAACTACATCAACCTTGAGCACCCTCACAAGTTCAACTACATGAGCAAGAACTACATCACTATCCAAGGTATGTTATTCCATCTTAGAGAAGCTTTACTCCAAGACATGAGTCAAAGCAACTCAACAAGATGTGAATACATCAAGATGCTTAAACGAAAAATGGTAACCCCATTTTGAGCTTAAACGATGAGTATGACCTATGATCAAGTGTCCTCACTTGACTCCTAAGTCAATATACTCTAACATAGGTGACTATGTCACCGCCCAATTCTAGATGAAGTTCTCTTGTGTTCTTTTCTGAGTTATTGCATTTGTCCCTTGCATATTTGTTTCCTTCTTTTCTCAAACAAAACAAAAAAAACTTCATCTAGAAACTTTCACTCCTTTTCTTTTTGTTCTTGTTCTGCATATTTCTGCATCAAATTCCTGGCAAATCCTTCAGCTAATTCATTGCAAATCTTTGTGAGATCTTACTTGACTAGTGGGCTGAAGTGACAAGTGTTTTTCTCTGTGTAAACTCGGTTTCACCGACTTGCAAATTTCGGTCCAACCGAATCTTTTCGGTACCACCGAAATATGCCACTCGGTGCCACCGACTTTGAAATCAGAAAAACAGTTTGCCACTTGTTCTATATTTCTTCTGATCCAGCTCCACTCAATGAATCTTGTCCTCCACAAGCATCACAATTTTATCCTCTGCTTTGTGCTGAATCTCAAGGACCAAACCTATTCGACGGATTCCAGGAAAAACCTTCTTGGAAATTGATGTCAAAGGGGGAGAGAGAGATCACATCAAAGCTTGTAGGAGAGAGAGATCACATCAAGGGAGAGAAACAGTCTCAAGGATCCCAGATGTTATTAAGGGGGGGAGAGAGACCTAAAGGGGGAGAGAAAATACTCAAGGATGCCAGATGCTTGATGTTCAAGAGGAGAGATGCCACATGTCTTTTTGGGGGGAAAGACATGTTCATATGAACTCATTTGAATTAAGTTCTATTCAGCTCTGATTTTATGTTTCCTATCTTCTCCCAATATCCCATGTAAGATTCAGGGGGAGCAAGATACCTAAGGGAAAAGAAATCAGCCAAATTCATTGCATATCTTTATTCTTGGGGACATGTTGAATCCAATGTGGTACCTTGTACTCACTCTCTACATGTCATCCCAGTCCTGGCATTCTTGTGGTTTCTTTTGTTTGCCCTGGCTAGTGGACGTACATGTGTTATCTAACCTTGTTTGTGCAGGTTCATTCCATCCTAAGCTAACTCGAGACCACAAGGTAAGTATATGCATCAAAATCATGAGTATGAGGAGTTCTTGCTTATGTACATACTGTTTGCAAGAAGGACTCATGAGCATGAAGGTATTTTCCTTAATAATCTTTTGCTTTGATGCATATGGCCAATATACATGTAACACATTGCCTACTCTGTCATGATTATGCTCTCACATGCCTCTGTATTTCATATTTACATGAGTGCATACATGTAGGGGGAGCCTATGCTTGCTACATGTTCTTCCAAAGCTTTACTTGCTGTTCTGTATATCTTTATCTAAAGCTTTGATGTATGTTGCCATCAATTACCAAAAAGGGGGAGATTGAAATCACAAGTGCTCCCTAGGTGGTTTTGATAATTGATGACAACATATCTCTTGTTGGACTAACACTTCTATCTAGCATGTTTCAGATAAGTTCAACAATGGAGTGGCATGGACTAAAGGTTGTGGGAACTCCTTCAAGATACTAAGGACAAGGGATTGGCTAAAGCTTCAAGCTCAAGACTCTTCACTTTTACATTTTAGTGATCCAAGATCACATTGAGTCCATAGGAAAAGCCAATACTATCACGGAGGGATGAGGTGTTGCTTAATGAGCCTCTTGCTTCATGTGCTTAATGATATGCTCCAAAATCCTCAACTACTTTCCCATATCCACATATGACCTAAACCCTAAGCCAAACTCGGTCCTACCGATTCATCCTATCCGGCGCCACCGAGTTTCACTTGTCATAAGCCACTGCCAAACCCTAATCAGCTCGGTCTCACCGATGGGATCTCGGTCTCACCGAGATGGGCTTGCAAACTCTCTGTTACCCATTGCAATATTCTCGGTCCCACCGAGATATGCAATCGGTCCCACCGAGTTTGCTTGACCAAATCTCAGTTTCACTTATTACCCAAATCGGTCCCACCGAGTTTGAGTAATCGGTCAAACCGAGTTTTGGATTTACCCTAACCCTAGCACATCGGTCCCACCGAGTTGATCCAGTCGGTCCCACCGAAATTCCTAACGGTCACTAGGTTTACATTTTCGGTCCGACCGAGTTTATTGATTCGGTCCCACCGAGATTGGAAAACTGTGTAACGGTTCGATTTTGTGTGGAGGCTATATATACCCCTCCACCTCCTTCTCATTCGAAGAGAGAGCCATCAGAACACACACATCATTCCAACTCTTTTGTTCTGAGAGAGAACCACCTACTCATGTGTTGAGACCAAGACATTCCATTCCTACCATATGAATCTTGATCTCTAGCCTTCCCAAGTTGCTTTCCACTCAAATCTTCTTTCCACCAAATCCAAATCCTATGAGAGAGAGTTGAGTGTTGGGGAGACTATCATTTGAAGCACAAGAGCAAGGAGTTCATTACCTACACACCATTTGTTACTTCTTGGAGAGTGGTGTCTCCTAGATTGGCTAGGTGTCACTTGGGAGCCTCTGACAAGATTGTGGAGTTGAACCAAGGAGTTTGTAAGGGCAAGGAGATCGCCTACTTCGTTAAGATCTACCGCTAGTGAGGCAAGTCCTTCGTGGGCGATGGCCATGGTGGGATAGACAAGGTTGCTTCTTCGTGGACCCTTTGTGGGTGGTTGCTTCTTCGTGGACCCTTCGTGGGTGGAGCCCTGTGTGGACTCACGCAACCGTTGCCCTTGGGTGGAGCCCTGTGTGGACTCACGCAACCGTTACCCTTCGTGGGTTGAAGTCTCCATCAACGTGGATGTAGGATAGCACCACCTATCCGAACCACGGAAAAACATCCGTGTCTCCAATTGCGTTTGATCTATCCAAACCCCTCCCTTTACATTCTTGCAAGTTGCATGCTTTACATTCCGCTGCTCATATACTCTTTGCATGCTTGCTTGATATGTATTGTGTGTATTGAAATTGTGCCTAAACTCCACTTAAACCGAAAAAGATTAAAAATTGCAACTTTAGCACGAAGTGTCTAATCACCCCCCTCTAGACACATCTACTTCTAGATCCTACACCGTTCCAAAATGGCTATCATGCACTGGTCGGGCGAACCGCATTTTCGAGATTCAATGTGGTACCGCATTATGCATACCTCAAGCTCAAGATGCCAGGACCTCGGGGGGTCATCATAGTCAATGGAAACACAGAGCGTTCTCTCCGTACAGAGGAGCACACTGCGGCCCTCGCAGTAGAAGCACAAAGCAGCCTCTTCAGGCAATCCACCAGTTCGGTGATTAAACACCCGGACACCGTCAAGCGCGCCCGGAGTAATCTGCAACAAGACCGCCTAGCACGTTCCGAGCTCGCATAGCAATGCGGCCCCCATCCCAGTCCCAGCCAAACAGCGAAATCCGTGCCATGCGTACAAAATTACGCATTGAAAATACCATGGGCATAGGTGGGGGGCACGACTACGACACGCCCCAAAACACGGCTCAACCGCACTAGGGGCTTCCTACTTTGTTATTTTTTTCTCTCTTTCAGGACTTTACTCTCTAGAAACCCCGTCCGGCAGTACGATTGCCGGGCACACGATACAACAACCAAGCAGGCAGAAAGCTATGTCGCACCATGGAACTCCTAGCTGGTCTCTGATAACGAGTGAAATACCTGCTTTAAATGCCATTCCTCAGCTTGCCCTTGGAGGGGACATGTCAAATAGTCCTACTTTTTGCTTATCCCACTACTTGTATCATTCTGCTTCGATGCACCTTTTTGAATAAACAATGCATAGCACTAGACTATTACCGCATTCTCTATTCTTTTATATATATGTTCATTCATGGCATTCAACACCCGTACACTCTGGTACGGCCAATACGCCAGGGGCTTAAGCGTACCCCATAATACGGTGTGAGAAGTCCGAACACTATCGACAGTGCGACACCCCGAACTTATAGCATTATATGCATCACCTCCGAATCATGTCTTCGGTCAATAGTTGGGTCTTCTCGGCTCCCATGTTTTGGTACATTATGTTCCGCTATATCGGCTAAGGTAGCACTGGGAGAACTACTGCGATTATGCCCCGGTTCATCTGGGCAAGCACCTCAGTAGAGAAAGCTAAAACTGACTGTCATGATAAGGCGAGAGCTGGTCGCTGTTCGAGAGGTCTCGAGTCCCTAAAGACTTATGCCGCTTAGGGCGAGGAGTCGGCTTTGTCCGGCTTAGGCGTGTATAGCGCCCCGAATTCGGCCTTCCGAATACTAGGGGCTTCGCCAAAATTTAAAATTGTAGACTTCTATGGCTATGTGAGAGTGATAAAGCATTATAGTCTGATTGCCTTGTTCGTTGTGCTGAGCACCTCCCTCGAAGGACCCAACAATGGGCAAAAGAGTGCTCAGATATATCCCGAACACCCCAGCACTCATGGCATGGGGGCAGAAGCCGACAACTGGCCATCTCTCAGATTTGATAAACAGCCGCACAGAAGGTAATATTTTAAATTCAAACAAGCGTTGCATAGCGCACATGAACAAGTTTTCATAATATAGGATCACACGAGCAAGTTCATTCAAAAATTACATCCTTCGCACACTCGTCCGCCACAAGACGGGCACCCTTCAGGACACCCTCATAATACATTTCAGGGTGGTGATGCTCCTTGCCCTGCGGCGGCCCCTCCTTCACCAGCTTCTCGGCGTCCATCTTGGCCCAGTGCACCTTCGCACGGGCAAAAGCCCGGCATGCACCTTCGATGCAAACGGACCGCTTTATGACTTCCAGCCGTGGGCAGGCATCCACAAGCCGCCTCACCAGGCCGAAGTAGCTGTTGGGAAGGGAGTCGCCAGGCCACATCCGGACTATAAGGCCCCTCATGGCCTGTTCGGCCGCCTTGTACAGCTCGACCAGTTGCTTCAGCTGGTCGCTCACAGGCATCGGGTGTTCGGTCCCAGTATACTGAGACTAGAACAACTTCTCCGTTGAGCTTCCCTCCTCGGCCTGGTAGTACTTTGCGGCATCCGACACGCTGCGGGGCAAATATGCGAATGCTCCTGGAGAGCTCCGGACTCGGGTAAGTAACAAGTAATTTACTTTCACATGCTTGCTTTGCATAATGAATGCCTTACCCACCGCTATCTTCATCATCGCTTCAATTTCCTGGAGGGCCTTTTGGGCTTCAGCCTTGGCATGCTTTGTGCTCTCGAGGGCCGCAGCAAGCTCGGACTCTCGCGTCTTTGAGTCAAGCTCAAAAGTCTCGTGCTTCTTCACGAGAGCCTGGAGCTCTTGCCGCACCTCGCCCACCCGTGATGTAACACCCTGCATGTAACTTGCCATATTTGTATTCCAACTCTTGCCATGTCTGGCACTAAGTTATGATATTTCCTTGTTGTTGGGTTTTTGTCTTCGTGTGGTTTTGTCTTTGTCATGCATCTCTTATCATGTCATCATGTGCATCGCATTTGCATACGTGTTCGTCTCATGCATCCGAGCATTTTCCCCGTTGTCCGTTTTGCATTCCGGCGCTCCTATGTCATCCGGTGTCCCTTTCTACCTCTTTTCATGTGCGGGTGTTAAATGTTTTCGGATTGGGCCAAGACTTGCCAAGCGGCCTTGGTTTACTACCATTAGACCGCCTGTCAAGTTTCGTGCCATTTGGACTCCGTTTGATACTCCAACGGTTAACCGAGGAACCAAAAAGGCCTCGTGTGTGTTGCAGCCCAACACCTCTCCAAAGTGGCCCAAAACCCACCTAAACCTCCTCCATCATAGAGATCGTTCGATCACGATCGCGTGGCCGAAAACCGTGCTCAATTTGGAGCCTCCTAGCTCCTCCTACCTATATAAAGACATCTCCCCCGAAAATCACGGTCAAACCCTAGACCCATCCCTCTCCTGGCGCCGCCGGACGAAACCGGCGAGCCGGACATGTCCGCCCGGCTCCGCTGGACGAATCACAGCACGCCACGTGTCCCAACCGGTGCCCCACTTCGCCACGAACCGCGCCGGCCCGCGAAGCCCGCCGCAGGCCCTCCCGTCCTGGCACCGCCGCCGATCCGCCTTCGTTGCTGCGCCGCCTCCTCACCGCCTCGCCTTCCCCGCCGGTGCCGTGCCACCTCTCACCAGCGAGCCCGCCGCATCGCTGCCCGCCGTCCGCCTCCCCGCTCCGGCGACCGCGCCCCGTGCCGCCCCTGCCGCCCGGCGCCGCCACGCCTCGCCGCGCCGCCTGAGGTCGACGAGCTCCTCCCGGCCAGCCACCGAGTCCCCGACCCCGGCCGCCGTCGCCCCGTCTCCGGCGAGCTCAAGTTCATCCTCGACATGCGTGCAGTTCCAGATCTGGATCGGTTGACTTTTGACCTAACCCTAGTTTTTTGTGCATATTTCATCATGGTATAACTCCGCATCCGTGGCTCCGTTTCGGGCGTGTAGCATATCAAATTGTTCGTCTCGACGAGTACTTCATTTCATCTCATTGCATCATGTTCTTTCAAGCTCATCTTGATGCCCTAAATGCTGTTGCAAGAGGGCTATGCAATGTTAGTTTCAGATTATTATCAGCAATTGGACATTTGTCATTTTTGCCATGTTTAATGTGTGCCTCCTATGAACTTGAGCCCTGTTAATATTTTTATGCCATTTATTCTTGCTGGTACAGAGTGATCCATGCCTCTTTTGAGCATGATCAGTAAGTATGTTTTGTAGATATTGTGGTGCTCTATCCATCCATGTCTTTGTTTGCAATTATGGAGCACCCTAGCTTGACTCAATCGAGCTCTACTTTTGCTATAAAATGTTCCTGGCAGAATGTTTACGTGTTAAGCATTTTTGCCGGGGTTGTTGTAGTTGATCCGTGCATGTTATGAGGTTATTCTTGCCATGTCTAGCTTCTATGCCATGTCTACTTGCTGGGTGTATGCTTAGTTTGTCATGCAATGCCTTATGGTGAGTGCATCAAGCTCGTAAACATGCGTACTTGATATCTTTTTTGCCATGTTCCAGTTTTCTACTAAGTCTGAATCTGTTAATGATATTGCTATGTTCACATGGTTGCCATTGTATTTTCTGATCCCTTTTGGCTTATGTTCAGTAAGGGACTTTTGTTGTATGCTTTGAGTAGCTTGATACCATTCTTTGCTTTGCCATGATATGTTCCTGTAGCATGTTGTTATCGTGCTCTAAACATTGCTTCCTGATGTTAAATTCCTGACATGTTATTTTCACCAAGTCTGTAACCTGTTATCTTTTGCACTTTTGCCATGCTTGTTTGAACCTGCTATTGAGTGAATTAGCCGTAGCTTAGTGTTCATCTTTTGTCAAGCATCTTGAGTGGATCCCTGGCATGTATCTTGTTGTTATGTTAGAGTGCAGTAGCTTGTTATTCTTGATGCATTTAGAAGGCCTCGTGCTGTAAATCGCAGATCGGTGCCATATTTGTTTTGCTTGTCATTTGCAAGCCGTGCATCGGATTCCGGTGATCTTTATATCGATTTCTACCGAAATCAACTCATCTTTCTAGTGGCACTCTTGGTTTTCCAAGTTGAGTCCAGGTTCAATCTTTCCTTTCCGAAACATGCATATGCATCGCATATCACATCCCGCAGATCATGCCATGTTTTGCATTAGGTTGCTTGTGCATTGCACGTGGTTGATTGTGTCTCCCTTTTGTTTGTGTTCTTGCTTTGGGTAGAGCCAGGAGACGAGTACGTGATCGTGGAGCCCGTTGAGTACGTTTACGAGGGTCAAGCTAACGTCAACTCGGAGAACTTTGCAGGCAAGATGACCATACCCTCGAAATCACTTCTATCTTTGCTTGCTAGATGCTCGCTCTTTTGCTATGCCTATGCTATGATACCTAACACTTGCTTATCATGCCTCCCATATTTCCATGTCAAACCTCTAACCCACCTTGTCCTAGCAAACCATTGTTTGGCTATGTTACCGCTTTGCTCAGCCCCTTTAGCGTTGCTAGTTCCAGGTGAAGATGGAGTTTGTTCCTTGTTGGAACATGTTTATTTGTTGGGATATCATTATTATATCATGTCTACTTTAATGCATCTATACACTTGGTAAAGGGTGGAAGGCTCGGCCTTATGCCTGGTGTTTTGTTCCACTCTTGCCGCCCTAGTTTTCGTCATACCGGTGTTATGTTCCTTGATTTTGTGTTCCTTACATAGTTGGGTTATAATGGGAACCCCTTGAAAGTTCGCCTTGAATAAAAATCCTCCAGCAATGCCCAACCTTGGTTTTACCATTTGCCACCTAGCCTCTTTTCCCTTGGGTTTCCGGAGCCCGAGGGTCATCTTTATTTAACCCCCCCCCCCGGGCCAGCGCTCCTCTGAGTGTTGGTCCAAACTAGAACCCCTTGCTGCGCCACCTCGGGGAAACTCGAGGGCTGGTTTTAGTTGTACGGATTGCTTATCCGGTGTGCCCTGAGAACGAGATATGTGCAGCTCCTATCAGGATTTGTCAGCACATTCGAGTGGCTTTGCTGGTTTAGTTTTACCTTTGTTGAGATGTCTTGTAACTGGGATTCCGAGTCTGATCGGATTGTCTTGGGAGAAGGAATATCCTTCGTTGACCGTGAGAGCTTGTGATGGGCTAAGTTGGGACTCCCCTACAGGGATTTGAACTTTCGAAAGCCGTGCCCGCGGTTATGGGCAGATGGAAATTTGTTAATGTCCGGTTGTAGATAACCTTAAACTTAACTTAATTAAAATGAATCAACAGAGTGTGTGGCCGTGATGGTCTCTTTTCGGCGGAGTCTGAGAAGAGAACACGGTCTCGGGTTATACTTGAACATAGGTTGTTCTAGGATCACTTCTTGATCATAGTTTCTTGACCGTGCCTTTGCCTTCTCTTCTCGCTCTCATTTGCGTATGTTAGCCACCATATATGCTAGTGCTTGCTGCAGCTCCACCTCATAACTTTTACCCTTCCTATAAGCTTAAATAGTCTTTATCGTGAGGCTGTGAGATTGCTGAGTCCCCGTGACTCACAGATTACTTCCAAAACAAGATGTAGGGACCAATGATACCGCTCCAGGAGATTCGACTGAGCTCAAGTGGGAGTTTGATGAGGACTCAGGACGATACTACATTTCATTTCCAGACGATCAGTAGTGGTGCCCAGTTGGGGCGATTTGGGACTTTGTTGCATTTGGGGTTGTTCTTTATTTTGGTTCCGTGGTCGGACCTTGATTGTATCTGGATGAATGTAATGATATTTATGCTATTGTGTGACGTGGCGAGTGTAAGCCAACTATGTATCTCTTTTCCTTATTCATTACATGGGTTGTGTGAAGATTACCCCACTTGTGACATTGCTTACAATGCGGTTATGCCTCTAAGTCGTGCTTCGACATGTGGGAGATATAGCCGTATCGTGGGCGTTACATGTGCCTCTTGTTTCTCCCGCTCGGTGCGCTCCTCGGCCGCTTTGTTTTCGGCCTCGGACAATGCTCGCTTCAGGGTTGCCACTTCGGTCGTGGCCCCTGGCACATCCATGATGATCCTATCATTTTGCAACCACATCTTATATATATATAGACAAGGTATTACTTACCTTTGTTCTCCTCGATCTGCCTCTTGGCAAGGCCGAGTTCTTTCTCGGACCGCTCGAGGTTCCGCTTCAGTGCGGCGACCTCCGCAGTCAGTGCGGCAGAGGTCAGCAGCGAAGCTTGCATACGCATATAGACATACTTGTATTAGACTCCTGCAGATATTATTTGATCCTCTATTTGGCTTTTCTTTGTGAACACCAAACAGAGCATCAGGGGCTACTGTCTATGCGGTAATATTTTCCTATATTTTAAATACTTACCTCAAAGCCTGTTAGAAGGCTGGCACACGCTGCAGTCAGTCCGCTCTTGGCGGACTGAACCTTCTTAATCACCGCACTCATAATAGTGCGGTGCTCTTCGTCGATGGAAGCGCCGCAAAGCGCTCCCAGCAGGTTGTCCGGTGCCTCTGGATAGACAAAATTCACCGGCACGGGCTGCTTTCCCCTCTTGGCAGGGGTCCGCCTGCCGGAGTTCGGAACCACTGGAGGTTCTGGCACGGTGTTCAGCTGAGGGCTGAACTTGGAGCCCTTGGGAGTCTTGCTCCCTTTCTGCCTGGAGTCTGGAAGGTCGCCTTGAGGCGCCTTCAGGACTACCTCCCCTCGGTTCGGTGCCCCTTGAGACAATACCTCGACATTGTCCGTAGGGTGAGGAGAGGAGGCGGTTGGAAGTGACTCGCTATTCATATCTGACGAGTCCAAGGAACCGTCCGACGAGGATACGTCGATGCGGGCTCGGGGCGGACTGCATGATCATATTTGACGTTAGGAGAAGCAACGCAATAGAAGTATGCTATGAGTTACACTGGTATCCGAATACTTACGACTTCGCCAGGGGCTTGGCCCTGAGTAACCACTCGTCTTCGCTGTCGGCGGCGGTGGTGGAACAGTCCGGAAGGAGAGTCCTTCCCTTCTTGGACCCTCCGGCCTCCCCGGTTGGGGCGGCCTTCCTTTTCCTGTCTCCCCGGGCTGGAGGGGGAGAACCGTCATCTTCCTCCTCCTCATTTTCACGGGAGGAGTGTGTCTTGGAGTTACCGGATGATGAGTCCAATACCACCTGGCGCCGGGAACTCTTTCGGGTTCCTGTGGCCTTCTTCTTGATCTTCTTCTCTGGCACCTCATAAGGAGCCGGAGTCCGCATCTCCGTCAGGAGAGCGTCTGCAGGGTCTTCGGGCAGAGGGGCCGGACAGTTAATCTGCTCTGATGTCTCCACCCAGTCCTGTCAAAGGCATGGGATCTCAGACCCCGCACATGGTTAAACTATGGAAAATAAATACCCTACGAGATGTACAGAACTTACCGGATTCGCAGGGCGCATCGCGCTTAGCCCGCGGTCCTCAGTAAGGGGAGGGGGGACCTCGGCGCCCTTGAATAGCACCTTCTAGACATCCTTATGCGTCGTGTCGAAGAGCTCGCGTAGAGTCTGGTTATGGGCCGGGTCGAACTCCCATAAGTTGAAAGCCCGTTGTTGACACGGGACGGTCCGGCGGAAGAGCATGACCTGGACTATGTTGACAAGCTTGAGTTTCTTGCCTATCATGTTCCGGAGACACTTCTGGAGTACGTCCAGCTCCACTGATGAGCCCCAGGACAGGCCCTTCTCCTTCCAGGAAGTGAGCTGCGTGGGGATTCCGGATCGAAACTCGGGAGTCGCCACCCAGTTGGTGTCGCACGGCTCGGTGATGTAGAACCACCCCGATTGTCACCCCTTTATGGTCTCCACGTAGGAGCCCTTGATCCATGTAATGTCGGGAATTTTTCCCACCATGGCTCCGCCGCATTCTTCTTGTTGGCCGCCTACTACCTTCGGTTTGACATTGAAGGTCTTCAACCACAGGCCGAAGTGGGGCCGAACGCGGAGGAAAGCCTCGCACACGACGATGAATGCCGAGATGTTGAGGATGAAATTCGGAGCTAGATCATGGAAGTCCAGCCCATAATAGAACATAAGGCCGCGGACGAATGGATGGAGGGGAAACCCCAGTCCGCGGACGAAGTGGGTGAGCAAAACCACCCTTTCGTAAGGTTCTGGGGTAAGGATGATCTGCCCCACGGCTGGCAGCCGGTGCGCAATATCCGCGGCTAAGTATCCGGTCCCACGCAGCTTTTTGATGTCTCCCTCCGTAATGGAGGAGACCATCCACTTGCCTCCCGCTCCGGACATGTTTGGAAAGGGTTGAGGAGAAGGATGTGGACTTGGGCGCTGGAGCTCAAGTGCGCGAGAATGGATGAGCAAGGAGGAAGAAGGTGTGGGTAGAAAAAGGTGAACCCTTATCCCTTTATAAGGGCGGACGAAACTATGCGCCCCCACCAGCTTGGTAAAACTCGCTTATCCCCTAAGCGCTGTAATTGATGGCGCGGTTGGGTTACCCACGTCTGTATTGATGGGAATCCCGTAATAAGGGGACACAATCTCTACTTCGACAAGACGTGCCAAGGAAACCGCCTCGCGAAACACGCTGAGGTTGGTTGTGAAAAACGATTCGAATGGTGACCTGGCTGTGGTGTGATGTCACACTGCGGAATGCGTCGGCAGATTAGATTTGTGAAAATATTATTCTCTCTACGGTTGTATGTGGAACTTGTTTTGCAGAGTCAGACACGATCCTCGTGTTCAAAATCTTCTATGAAGTATTCGGAGGAGGAACCCGCCTTGCAATGCCGAAGACAATCTGCGCGCCGGACTCATCGTCATTGAAGCCTGGTTCAGGGGCTACTAAGGGAGTCCTGGATTAGGGGGTATCCGGACAACCGGATTATATCCTTTGGCCAGACTGTTGGACTATGAAGATACAAGATTGAAGACTTTGTCCCGTGTCCAGATGGGACTCTCCTTGGCGTGGAAGGCAAGCTTGGCAATACGGATATATAGATCTCCTTCCTTGTAACCGACTCTGTGTAACCCTAGCCCCCTCCGGTGTCTATATAAACCGGAGGGTTTAGTCCGTAGGACCAAGAACAACAATCATAACATAGGCTAGCTTCTAGGGTTTAGCCTTTTCGATCTCGTGGTAGATCAACTCTTGTAATACTCATATTATCAAGATCAATCAAGCAGGAGTAGGGTTTTACCTCCATCGAGAGGGCCCGAACATGGGTAAAAACATCGTGTCCCCCGTCTCCTATTACCATCCGCCTAGACGCACAGTTCGGGACCCCCTACCCGAGATCCGCCGGTTTTGACACCGACACCCATCATTATACTCTATTCCACCCATAGTGCTATATCCATGGCTCACGCTCATGTATTGCGTGAAGGTTTATAAAGTTTGAGATTACTAAAGTATCAAACAATTGCTTGGCTTGTCATCGGGGTTGTGCACGATGAGAGCATTCTTGTGTGACGAAAATGGAGCATGACTAAACTATATGATTTTGTAGGGATGAACTTTCTTTGGCCATGTTATTTTGAGAAAACATAATTGCTTAGTTATTATGCTTGAAGTATTATTAGTTCTATGTCAATATTAAACTCTTATCTTGAATTTTTTGGATCTGAATATTCATGCCACAATTAAGAAGAATTACATTGAAATTATGCCTAGTAGCATTCCACATCAAAAATTCGGTTTTTATCATTTACCTACTCGAGGACAAGCAGGAATTAAGCTTGGGGATGCTTGATACGTCTCCAATGTATCTATAATTTTTAATTGCTCCATGCTATATTATCTTCTGTTTTGGACATTATTGGGCTTTATTATTCACTTTTATATTATTTTTGGGACTACCCTATTAACCGGAGGCCCAGCCCAGAATTGTTGTTTTTTGCCTATTTCAGAGTTTCGCAGAAAAAGAATATCAAACGGAGCCCAAACGGAATGAAACCTTTGTGTCGTGGTTTTGTCACGGCAGATGTCCTAGAGAAAGGACTTAGTCGTGGACCCATCGCGACGGGTTAGCTTGAAGGGTTAAAGTGGACACAGGGACGCAAGAGAGTTTAACTAGTTCGGCCCCTTCGATGAAGGTAAAAGCCTACGTCTAGTTGTGATGGAATTGATGGGGTTTCGATGACCAGGGAGCAAACAAGCTTCGCCTATGTCAATCCTTTGGCAAAAATCTTCATCTTCAATATCTTCTTGTAGTTTGTTGAACCGCCGTGACGTCATCTTCTCTGGTCGTTGTAAACTGGTGTGACGTCACCTGTTATAAAGGACCTTAGTAGGTCTGCGACAATTAAGGCGACATCTTCATTTCCAGACCCACGGTCCCTTGATTTTCGCGCCTGACTCCTGTCCCTTGCCTTATAAATAGGACCGAAGGGTCATTTCTTTTCCCCCTCCGTGCCCTTCTGCTTCGTCTTCCTCGCGTCGCCCAGCTTCGGAGCTCCGCCGCCACCGTCAACCTCTGCATCAACCTTGGCCGCTGCATCAACCTGGGCGCACCAGAGCACCGCGGCAACCTTCCGCATCTTTCTCATCTCCAGTAAGTTTTCTATTCTTTTCAACACAGATCTGCTCTAGGGTTTCATGTTCTTCCAGTGTTCATCGCCTGTTTCGTGTTCATACGATAGCTCCTAGATGCATCTGTGAATCCTTGCTCTGCGTAGCGGTAGGTTTTAGCATCCGCCTTCAGTTTCATGCCTCAAGTCCATAGATCTATATGTATCTCTGCCTGTTGATTCAGTACTGTTCTTTTTTGAACCTTGAATATTTTCCTTCTTTTCTGAACTTGCTTCAGATCCGCCGCTGTAGAGAAATCTTGTGAAATCTGTTTCTGTAAACTTACTCATCTGCTTCAATGTTTAGACCAGGCGGTTTAACTTTGTAGAAAAAATTGCCAAACCGGTATATACCATTAGTCCCCTTGTTGAACCGCCAGATGTTGTTGCTTCATAAAACTCCGGTTTAGATAGATCTGTCTCCGGTTTAACATTGCACATACCAATGTATCTTAATCAATGCATTTTTGAACCGGGATCATCTACCTTGTAGATTTCATCATGGCCAAGCAAGTATATGAGCGCAACTGGGTTCCTTCTCGCGTCACAGAGGCTCAACTAGACGATTTAGTCCTGATCGGCGCCTTAGGCAGCAAAGGTACCATCCATTGGAGGGCTCCTGGCAAAGAATGCCCTCCCACACCTCAAGAAGGAGAGGTCGTCATTTTCGTAGATCACTTAGCCCGGGGCTTTAAGCCGCCCGGTTCTAAATTTTACCGGGACGTTTTAGCCAATTTTCAACTCCACCCGCAAGACACTAGTCCCAACTCTGTTAACAACATGTGTCACTTCCAAGTGCTCTGTGAGGCGTTCTTTCAAGAGTAGCCCACAGTGGAGTTGTTCAGAGACTGTTTCCATCTAAACCGCCGTACTGAGTTTTCTGATGGTTCCAATACGGAATTGGGCGGTGTGGCGATTCAGAAAAGGAAAGAGGTTACATACCCTCATGCCAAACTGCATTGCCACCCCAAAGAGTGGAATCAAACATGGTTCTATTGCAAAGACACCTCCCCTGCTGGTGAAAATCCTTTGCCTGGCTTTTGTCCGGAGCGGCTTTGCAATACACACCCCTTTCTGCAAAGGTTGACTGCCAAAGAGAGGAGCAAATACGCTCCTCAACTATCCAAGCTCAGAGCCTTTATGGCCAACAGTTTAACAGGGGTTGATCTCGCTCGCTGTTGGATATCATGGAGCATACTACCCCTTAGTCAGCGCTCCGGTTTGATGTGCGAGTATACTGGCAGTGTTGATGACCCACTGCGACATGCCAACATCCAGCTCACCGATGAAGAAATCACAGAGGTTGTGAATAAGATGCTGAATGAACCGGAACACATCTGTGCTAAAACCGGCCTGCTTCCCTTCTGTGCCACCAACAAACCGCCAGCTGTAAGAGTTTGATTTTTCTTTTTGCTGAATCCGTTATTGATATATCTGGTCATTGTTTAATATCAGTGTCTGTGTAACCAGGGCAATGATCCGTTTTGGCGCAAGAAACTGCCGCAGGAGAAACCAGAAAAACCAGACAAACCGGAAAGAGCAACCCGGCAAAAGACTAAAGCTGTGAAGAAGACTGCCCACAGGAAAAGAACCACTGCATCCTCTAATCCGGCCCCTGATGATGATGTGGATAATCCGGACCTTGAGGTAGGGCTTGACTCACTTGGCTTATTTTTCATGCGTCTTATTGATGATGATATTTGTCAGGATGATGCTGAAGCCAGCCATGCTGATGCTGCAGAGGTAATTATTCTCTCTTCCGATTCAGAACCTTTGCCTTCACTAAAAATCCATCAGGCAAACCGGAAAGTTAAATTTTCTCATCCTCTTGCTTATTTGGATCCCAAATTTCTTATGAAGACCCAACAGCACGAAGCTCGTCGCACAACCCGGCACAGCGGCCAGGTAGTTACCTCCGCCGGTTTTCCGAACAACCCGGTTCGGAAACGCCGTTCAGAGGTCTCTAATTTTCTTGTCAGTGCTTGTCCTAAAGCGGGCTGCTTTCGTCAACCTCTTAATCCATCTGACTCCGATTACCAGGTTACTTCCCACTCATCCTCTGGCGAGTCATCGGCTACTCAGCTGCCACCGCTCAAAACGGTGCTTGGGTAAGCTATACTTATCATAATATTTGCAGTACAAAACCTTGGAACATATGCTGTATTTGATTTTGTTATTCCTTTCAGGGCCAAGCCTAGGCCAAGCAAGAAGGCTCGCCTGGACAAAGCGGCCGAAGAGGATGCCGTCCTTGAACCGGGCAAAACACCAGATCTTGAAGCGGCTATTCCTGAGGATATACCCAATGATCCACCGCAGCAAGACAACGATCTTATTGCTGAAGAGAGACCTATTGCTACCTTAAGTCCTGTCAATCAGCTCACAAGCTCCATCCGGATTGAGAAATCCACCGGTCCGACAAAGCCTACTAACAAGCCAACAGCCCCAGTGCAAACCGGCGATGCCAAGGATGATGAGGTTGTCATTACTGGCATTGGCCATACAGAGCCAAGCAATCCTGTCACTTTGTCCAAACATACTGCCAAGGAAGAATTTGCTGCCTTTGGCAAAGGCAAGTGGAATGCTGATCTGGTGACTTACGCTGCTTTGAACGCCCAAGATATCCATTCCGGCTACCTGAACCGGTTGTATACCAGTCGTGACTATGAAGCCGGTCTGGTTAACATGATGAAAGATAAATATGAGGTAACTTCCATATGCTCTTTCCTGCTTGTATATTTCAATTCTTGTTGACGCTCCTAGCCCCCGAGGGCCGGTTTGTAATCTTCTTTCAAACCGGGACTTACTAATGCTTTGAAATTCGCTGATGTAGTCCCCAAGGGTCGGTTCAACTTAGCGTAGTTAAACCGGGACTTTAAGTAATTGAGATCGCCGCATCAGGATATATACGAGCAAATAGCCATTAGCCCCCAAGTGCCAAGTTGAATACTTGTATTGATCTTGGGACTTTGTAAGCAATTGAAAGATGAAGATCAAATATGCATTAGCCCCCAAGTGCCAAGTGCATAATTTGTTATGTGGTTGGTACTTCAATCCTTGTACCATTTTGCTGAATCATATAACTATCTGCATGCAGGCTGAGCTGAAGACGAAACAAAGCCAAGTCGCCGATCTCCAAGAAAATCTGAAATCCCAACAAGCTAAAACCTCCAAAGCAAAAGAGGAATTAACCAGCACTTTAAGCGCCATGGAACAGCTTAAGGAGAGCTTCAAGAAGAAGCGGGCGGATTGGGCCACTGAAAAATCCGCTTTAATCAAACGAGCAGAAGATGGCGAGGCTGCACTAAAACCGCTGGCGGATGAACTGAGCAGCATAAAGCGGCCCGTGCATGCCATGACCACTGCTATCTTTGGTAAGCTGGTTTGACTTCTGAATTGATTCTGCCGTCTTACAGAGCTACCGGTTTGTTAACCCTTGGTGAAATTTCAGGGACACGCATTGGTCACTTGGGGTCAGATGTGCGGAAGAAACTGAAAGCCGCCTACACATTGATCGAACAACTGTACACTGGTGCACAACGAATCATCTGTACTGCATCCCACAACAAGCCGGCGCCCACTTTGATTCAGGACACTCTAATGAAACTGTCGGTGCTTCCTGCCCGGGTTGAAGAGCTGAAGAAATCTGCTGCTCGAACCAGTGCGATCAATGCTTTAATCCGGGTAAAAGCTTGGGTGCCGGATTTTGACCCTGTTGAAGCGGCTCAGGGCTATCCCAGCTTGAAAGAAGATGGGTCAGAGTTTAGTGAAGCGGATCTGCGAGCAATAAACCGGGAGGTGCGTCCGCTAGCTTGTCAATTGGCTGAAGAAGCAGACTTGTCTCATTATGAAGCCCAATATGACAATAAAAACAAGCGAATAGCTGCACCAATTCATGAAGCGGAAAATCTTATCCCTCCAATCCGTAAGCATACTTACGCTCCCGATATTGACCCGTCGTTGCTGATCCATGATGAAGCTGTCTTTCAAGCATTAATGGGAATCGACTGGACAACTGTTGATTTCCAGCCGCTGGGTAGAGAAACTGAAGCTGAAGCAGCGCGGGATGATCCACAACCATCAGGCCAGGCTGGTGACCAAGCTTGAACTAGAAGCCGGTTTAAAACTGCTTCTCCCTTGCGAAAAACAATGATCTTATTGTGGGCACCGTGTTGCCCTGTAATAGGCTAGCTGATACTTTTGATATGCCTTCATGCATAATTACTGCAACTTGCTCTTCCTTTGGGTGATGAATTTTCCAAAGTACTTTCTGCAATAAAAAATCTTAAAGTGCCACCGCGATTGTACCGTCGGGCGGAATATGATGTCTGCATACATGAAATCAAAACATCCGAAATTTTTAAGTATATGACCAAATTTTTGAGATACATAATACCTGCCATCGTTGGGCGTGAAGTTGGCTTGGCCAATCTTGAAGCGGAGTTTTATAAACCCACACTGTTGGAGGAGATAGCAGCTCCTATATATATATGATGCCGGTTTACCATGTAAACCGTGCCGGGTTATAATAAACACCGTGTTACTCCGTAATAGGATGTTAACAAAAATCAAACCGAGCAAATAGTCTCCGGAATAAAATGGACCGTGTACCGTCAATAGACAGTGTGAACCGGTTTAAAATTTTGTCGGTTTAAAAAATGCAATAAAAAGAAAGAAATATCTTTCAAAGAAAAAGTGTAAAGCAAAGGCAATGACAAAACCGTTTGCAAAAAGAGGCTTATTTGAGCTGATCAGATGGCGTTACCATGGTCGAACACGACCAAGCTCCCGATAGGTGTAGCTATGGTTCAAGTCAGCCAGGTCCCCAAATGAAACCGTGGCATTTATGCCGATCAAGTGGCATGGCAATGGTTCGGGTTCGACCAAGCCCCCAAGTGATTCTGTGGCCTTAGGCCGATCAAGAGGCATGACTGGTTCAGACGTGACCAAGTCCCCAAGTGATCTGGTGGCTCTCGCCTATCAAGAGGTATTGCATTGGTTCGGACACGACCAAGCCCCCAAGTGATATAACATGATGCTTTTGAAAAGCTAACTCAAGGGGTAAACCGGAGGCCGCTTTAGAACAACTCCGTGTAACCACACACGATGTAAAAGAACAGATACCCCGTTTTAGCTGAGGTTCCGGTTTATTATATTTAATCATAATATATACATCATCGTAATATGTACATAAGTAGAGCCAATGGCTCAGGTATAGTAAGGCCAAAGATGAGCTATGTTCCACGGCCTGTTGGTCTCCTCCTCTGATGTACGTGAGTCTTTATGCTCTCGAATATCGATCAGATAGTATGACCCGTTGTGCAGATTCTTGCTGACCACAAAAGGTCCCTCCCAATGTGGGGATAGCTTATGCATATCAGTCTGGTCTTGGATGAGCCGAAGCACCAAATCTCCCTCTTGAAAGGTTCTGGTTTTAACTCGGCGACTGTGATAACGACGAAGATCCTGTTGGTAAATCGCTGAGCGAGCAGCTGCTATGTCACGCTCTTCATCCAACCGGTCCAAAGCATCTTGCCGTGCTGTCTCGTTGTCCACTTCAACATAATCCGTCACACGAGGTGAATCATGACGGATATCACTGGGGAGAACCGCCTCCGCTCCATAGACCATGAAGAATGGTGTGTATCCTGTTGATCTGTTGGGTGTGGTATTGATGCTCCATAACACAGATGGTAATTCTTCTACCCAACAACCCGGTGTTCTCTGCAAAGGAACCATAAGCCAGGGCTTGATGCCTCTCAAAATCTCTTGATTAGCCCTTTCTGCTTGACCATTGGACTGTGAGTGTGCCACTGATCAAACATGCCGGATGTGCTCCCATTCGCAGAACTCCTTCATGGCACCCTTGGACAAATTGGTACCATTATCTGTGATGATACTGTGTGGAAAACCAAACTGGAAAATCACTTTTTTGATAAACTGAACCGTCGTGGCCGCATCACACTTGCTAACCGGTTCTTCCTCCACCCACTTTGTGAACTTGTCAACCGCCACCAGGAGGTGGGTCTTCTTATCTTTGGACCTTTTGAAAGGCCCAACCATATCCAGCCCCCATGTCGCAAACGGCCAAGTAATTGGAATCATTCTCAATTCTTGAGCCGGCACATGAGCACGTCTTGAAAACTTTTGGCAACCGTCACATCTTCTGACCAGATCTTCCGCATCAGCATGAGCAGTTAACCAATAGAAGCCATGGCGAAATGCTTTAGCTACCAAAGATTTTGAACCGGCATGGTGACCACAATCTCCTTCGTGGATCTCCCGCAAAATTTCACAGCCTTCTTCAGGAGACACACAGCGTTGAAACGCCCCTGATATACTGCAATGATGCAACTCGCCATTGACAATAGTCATGGACTTGGACCGCTGGACTATCTGTCGGGCCAGAATCTCATCCTCTGGTAACTCGCCCCGGTTCATGTATGCCAGGTAAGGAAGCGTCCAATCCGGAATGACATGAAGAGCTGCCACCAATTGAGCCTCCGGATCAGGAATAGCCAAATCCGCTTCACCAGGGAGCTTGACCGACGGGTTGTGCAGCACATCCAGAAAAACGTTGGGCGGGACCGGTTTGCGCTGAGAGCCCAGACGGCTTAAAGCGTCCGCCGCTTCATTCTTCCGTCGGTCCACGTGGTCCACCTGATAGCCTTTAAAGTGACCTGCAACAATATCCACCTCAGGACGATATGCTGCCATGAGTGGGTCCTTGGAGTCCCAAGTGCCAGACACTTGTTGAGCCACAAGGTCCAAGTCACCAAAGCACTTAACTCGACTTAGATTCATCTCCTTAGCCATCCGGAGACCATGGAGCAAGGCTTCATACTCAGCTGCATTGTTAGTACAAGGGAACATTAAGCGGAGAACGTAACAAAACTTATCACCTCGTGGGGAAGTTAATACGACTCCAGCCCCCGACCCTTCCAATTGCCTGGATCCGTCAAAATGGATGGTCCAATATGTGTGATCCGGCTTTTCTTCAGGTGCTTGCAGTTCCGTCCAATCATTGATGAAATCAACAAGCGCTTGAGACTTAACCGCCGTCCGAGGCACATACTTCAATCCATTCGGCCCAAGCTCTATACCCACTTGGCAATCCGGCCAGTCGCTTCCCGGTTCTGGATGATATCCCCCAAAGGAGCAGAACTGACCACCGTAATTGGGTGCCCTTGGAAGTATTGCTTAAGCTTCCGGCTTGCCATAAAAACTCCGTACACCAGCTTCTGCCAATGCGGATACCTTTGCTTGGACTCAATGAGTACCTCGCTGATATAATAGACCGGACGTTGAACCGGATGCTCCTTACCTGCCTCCTTTCGCTCCACCACAATAGCCACGCTGACCGCACGAGCATTAGCAGCAACATATAGCAGTAACGGCTCCTTGTCAATGGGAGCAGCGAGCACAGGCGGATTGGCCAATTGCCGCTTTAAGTCCTCAAATGCTTCATCAGCAGCAGAACTCCAGACGAACTGATCCCTCTTCTTCAACATCTGATACAAAAGGATTGCCTTCTCACCAAGGGGGCTGATAAACCGGCTTAACGCGGCAATCCGGCCTACCAGGCGTTGAACATCATTGATACACTTCGGTTTAGCCAGGGAGGTGATGGCTGTGACCTTCTCCGGATTAGCCTCAATTCCCCTGTTGGACACCAGAAAACCCAATAACTTGCCCGCCGGTACACCAAAGACACACTTGTCCGGATTAAGCATCATCTTGTATGTCCTTAGGTTATCAAAGGTTTCCTTCAAATCGTCAACCAGAGTCTCCTTCTCCCTGGACTTAACCACGATATCATCCACATAAGCATGCACATTACGGCCAATCTGCTTGTGAAGACAATTTTGTACACACCGTTGATAAGTTGCCTGGGCACTTTTGAGCCCAAAGGGCATAGACACATAGCAGAAGGCTACAAAGGGAGTTATGAATGTCGTCTTCTCCTGGTCCTTAACTGCCATTTTGATCTGATGATAGCCAGAATATGCATCCAAAAAACTTAAAAGCTCACAACCCGCCGTAGCATCAATGATTTGATCATTACGGGGGAGGGCAAAAGGATCTGCTGGACAAGCCTTATTAAGATCTGTGTAATCCACACACATGCGCCAGGTGCCGTTTTTCTTAAGGACTAGCACCGGATTGGCAAGCCACTCAGGGTGAAAAACTTCAACAATAAAACCAGCTGCTAAGAGCCTGGCTACCTCTTCTCCAATCGCCTTGCGTCTTTCTTCGTTAAACCGGCGGAGGAACTGTTTCACCGGTTTGTATTTAGGATCCACATTAAGGGTGTGCTCAGCGAGTTGCCTCGGTACACCTGGCATGTCAGAGGGCTTCCATGCAAAAATGTCCAGATTCTCACGGATGAACTCGATGAGTGCGCTTTCCTATTTTGGATCCAAGTTGGCACTGATGCTGAACTGCTTGGACGAATCGCCAGGTACGAAGTCAACAAGCTTAGTTTCTGCTGCCGATTTGAACTTCAGGGCCGGATCATGCTCCGTAGTTGGCTTTTTTAATGGAGTCATGTCCGCCGGATCAACACTGTCCTTATAATACTTCAGCTCCTCGGTGGCACAAACCGACTCTGCGTAAGCCGCATCTCCTTCCTCGCACTCCAAAGCGATTTTACGGCTTCCGTGAACCGTTATTGTCCCCTTGTAACCCGGCATCTTGAGCTGCAAATACACATAACAGGGCCGTGCCATAGACTTGGCGTAGGCCGGTCGCCCAAACAGGGCGTGATATGGACTTTGGATTTTCACCACTTCAAACGTCAATGTCTCCGACCTGGAATCATGATCATCTCCAAAGGCCACTTCCAGAGCTATCTTACCAACAGGATATGCTGACTTGCCAGGTACTACACCGTGGAACACCGTATTAGACAGTTTGAGATTTTTATCTGTTAGTCCCATACGATGGAAGGTCTCATAGTATAAGATATTAATGCTGCTCCCTCCATCCAGGAGCACTTTGGTGAACCTGTAACCTCCCACCTGAGGTGCCACCACCAGAGCCAACTGACCCGGATTATCAACCTGGGGAGGGTGATCCTCTCTGCTCCATATGATTGGCTGTTCAGACCAGCGTAGATAACGGGGCATGGCCGGTTCAACAGAGTTGACTGCCCGCCTCTGAACCTTCCGGTCTCGCTTGTCCAAGCTAGTGGTGAAGACATGGTACTGCCCACTATTCAACTGCTTTGGGTTGCTCTGGTAACCTGACTGTTGCTGCTGGTGGTTATAACCACCCAGGTTGTTCTGATTATTTTGATTATTATGTCCACCCGGATTACCATTAAATCCTGAATCAGAATTTCCTCCACCGTAACCCGGCCCGGATCCTGAGCCACCGTCGGAGCCGTGATCATACTGGAAAGCATTAGAATTCTTGAACTCCTGCATAATAAAGCAATCCTTCCAAAGGTGGTTTGCTGGCACCTCCTTCGTCCCATGTCTTGGACAGGGCTGGCTCAGTAGATAATTTAGGCGATCCGGGTTAGGGTTGGGTGCCCCACTGCGATTTTTCGGTTTACCCTTACGTCACTGGCCATTTTCCTGTGCGTTGGTATTAGCCACAAAGTCCATGTTACCATCCGCTTTACGCTTGCCTCCACCACCATTGCCTGCCCAGTGATGCTGCTGACCTTTGGAGTTGTTGTTCCTCTTTCCCTTCCCTGCCTTGTCATCATCAGATTCGGGATCCTTGGTACTATCAGAATCAGCATACTTTACCAAAGCAGCCATGAGGGTCCCCATGTCAGTGCAATGGCGCTTCATCCGTTCCAACTTCAGCTTTAGGGGCCCAAACCGGCAGTTGCCTTCTAGGGTTAAGACTGCGGTGTCAGCGTTGATGCGGTCTGATGAATGCAACACTTGTGAGACCCGGCGCACCCAATGAGTCGTCGATTCTCCTTTCTCCTGGACACAGGCAGCTAAGTCTACTATCGACATGGGCTGCTTACATGTATCCTTGAAATTATTGATAAACCGGGCTCGTAATTGGGCCCATGAACTGATAGAATTGGCTGGTAAGCTTTTTAACCAAGTGCGGGCCGTTCCTTCAAGCATCATGGTGAAGTATTTCGCACATGCCGCATCATCCACATCCAGCATCTCCATGGCCATCTCATAGCTCTCCATCCATGTATCTGGGGGTTGATCCGCCGTGTAATTTGGTACCTTGCGCGGGCCCTTGAAATCCTTGGGTAGGCGCACATTGCGTAAAGCGGGGACAAGGCAAGGCACCCCCAAAGAGCGAGAAGTAACACCGGGTTCGACCGAAACAGTTGGACGAACCGGCGTAAGCTGCTGAGCCGGATATTGTGCGGCTAACTCGGCCTCCCTGCGTGCTCGGGCCCGGTCCACCACTTCCTGAGTGTTATCAGCACCACCCGCCGGGTTGTTGCCGCGGGGTGCTCCATGTCGTTCATTACTTGACACTGCCGGTTCCTCCATACGCCTGCTATAGCTCCGGCTTGGGCGACGGGTCGAGTGGATCCGGTCGCGGCTGTACGAGTAGGCTTCCTGTTGGTCCAAAGCTGTCCTAAGAAGCTCCTTGACCCGTCGCGTCTCTATCGCCTGCGGTGAGTCACCTTCAATTGGAATGGCCTCCAGCTGTGCAGCAGCTGCGACGAGATTGTCCATTGGGTTGGAGTAGTGACCCGGAGGTGTTGAAACAGCCTGAGGTATAACGGTGTTTTGACGAGGCGGATCCATCCGACGAGGCTGAACCGGCGCACCGGTCCCAAGAGCTTCCGCCCGGTTTCCCTCCAGCGGATTACTGGTTCCTGCTCCCGGGGTGTTGAAAAGGTCTCTGGCCTCAAAAACCGGAGGCAAACGGGATCGGTACTTCCTCCTCATGACTTCATGCGACGCGTTCTGGTCCAACATGAGCCTGTAAGCTTGTGCGTCTAGAGCGGCCTGCTCTGCGGCCATCCTGGTATCCTCAGCTGCCAGGTCCGCCTTAGCCTAGGTGATCTGTTCCCTTACATTTGCAATCTCCGCATTGTGGACGTCCTGATCCGCCGGATTAGCTTCCGCCATAAGAACAGCCAATGCATCAAATAGCTCTGATAGAACTTGAGCCGGCGGGTGCACAGGGCCTCCTGCCCCAGCAGCCATCACCGCTGCTGAACCGGAGGCTGTTACCGCAGCGGTCGAAGAATGAAGCGCTGCTTGTGTGCCGGCCATGAATATTCCAACTCGGTTGGACAGATCAGAGGGGTCCGGAATACTGTCGCCGTCGGAACAGCCCCCAATCCGGCCATCTTGTAGCTGATATAGAGATTCGGTTTCTCCGATTGATGACTCATCGCTGGAGTAAATGACGGTCTCACCGCTAGATCCTGATCCATCCTCATGACCTCCTCCATGGATGACTCCCACGAAGGCACGCTTCATGGCCGGTTTAACCCGGGCTAATCGCGCACGCTGAGCCGTTTCGACGAGGTCGGTGCAGATATCCGGCTCAGGGCCCGGTTCTCCGATCTTGCCGATGAAAACGTGTATGCCACCAAAGGGGACCCGGTACCCATACTCAACTGAGCCGGCCTCGGGGCCCCAGCTTGCATCGTCGATGTAGAGCTTGCCGCAATGACTCTTAGTCATCCGGCCTACGGCGTAGCCCTCGAGTCCTTCAAAGCGGCCCTCCAAGAACTTGAAACCATCGTGCGATAGCCCCACGGTGGGCGCCAACTGTCGTGGTTTTGTCACGGCAGATGTCCTAGAGAAAGGACTTAGTCATGGAGCCATCGCGACGGGTTAGCTTGAAGGGGTTAAAGCGGACACAGGGACACAAGAGAGTTTAACTAGTTCGGCCCCTTCGATGAAGGTAAAAGCCTACGTCTAGTTGTGATGGAATTGATGGGGTTTCGATGACCAGGGAGCAAACAAGCTTCGCCTATGTCTCGAGTTGTTGTCTCTTCTCCTTGAACCGCCGCCAGGTCGTCCCCTTATATACACGGGTGACGCACGTCGGTTCACAGAGTCCCAATACCGGCTCATAGATGTGTCCGGTTTGGTCTCTACTTATTCCTAACTTACAACACAAGTTAAATACTAACGCCGGTTTACGGCTACAGGCCTTGAACCGGCTATGGGCCTTGAGCCCTCATCTGCCTTCTTGGGCTTTAACATACTTAACTACTGACGAAGTTAACCCGGCCCAGATAGGCCGGTTTACGCCCAGTAGTGATATCCCCAACACTTCGGGAACGTGATTTTTGGAACGAACATGATCCAGGAGACTTGGACCCTACGTCAAGCAACCAACAGGGAAGCCACGAGGTAGGGGGCGCGCCTACCCCCCCCCCCCCGGCCCCCCCCCCCCCCTTGTGGGCCCCCTTTTGCTCCACCGACGTACTCCTTCCTCCTATATATACCTACGTACCCCCAAATGATCACATAAGGAGCCAAAACCCTAATTCCACCGCCGTAAATTTCTGTATCCATGAGATCCCATCTTGGGGCCTGTTCCGGAGCTCCGCCGGAGGAGGCATCGATCACGGAGGGCTTCTACATCAACACCATAGCCTCTCCGATGAAGTGTGAGTAGTTTACCTCAGACCTTCGGATCCATAGTTATTAGCTAAATGGCTTCTTCTCTCTTTTTGGATCTCAATACAAAGTTCTCCCCCTCTCTTATGGAGATCTATTCGATGTAATCTTCTTTGCGGTGTGTTTGGTGAGACCGATGAATTGTGGGTTTATGATCAAGTTTATCTATGAACAATATTTGAATCTTCTTCTGAATTCTTTTATGTATGATTGGTTATCTTTGCAAGTCTCTTCGAATTATCAGTTTGGTTTGGCCTACTAGATTGATCTTTCTTGCAATGGGAGAAGTGCTTAGCTTTGGGTTCAATCTTGCGGTGTCCTTTCCCAGTGACAGTAGGGGCAGCAAGGCACGTATTGTATTGTTGCCATCGAGGATAACAAGATGGGGTTTTTATCATATTGCATGAATTTATCCATCTACATCATGTCATCTTGCTTAAAGCATTACTTTGTTCTTATGAACTTAATACTCTAGATGCATGCTGGATAGCGGTCAATGTGTGGAGTAATAGTAGTAGATGCAGGCAGGAGTCGGTCTACTTGTCTCAGACGTGATTCCTATATACATGATCATACCTATATATTCTCATAACTATGCTCAATTCTGTCAATTGCTCAACAGTAATTTGTTCACCCACCGTAAAATACTTATGCTCTTGAGAGAAGCCACTAGTGAAACCTATGGCCCCGGGGTCTATCTTCCATCATATTAATCTTCCAACACTTAGTTATTTTCATTGCCTTTTATTTTACTTTGCATCTTTATCATAAAAATACCAAAAATATTATCTTATCATATCTATCAGATCTCACTCTCGTAAGTGACCGTGTAGGGATTGACAACCCCTTATCGCGTTGGTTGCGAGGATTTATTTGTTTCGTGAAGGTGCGAGGGACTCGCGCATAGCCTCCTACTGGATTGATACATTGGTTCTCAAAAACTGAGGGAAATACTTACGCTACTTTGCTGCATCACCTTTCCTCTTCAAGGGAAAACCAATGCAGTGCTCAAGAGGTAGCAGAATCCAAATTGGATGTGCTTCAAAGTCAGCTTGACATGTTCAAAATGAAGGATGGTGAAGGTGTCGCTGAAATGTACTCTAGACTTTCTCTCATCACAAATGAGATTGCCGGTTTAGGAAGTGAAGAGATGACTGACAGATTCATCATCAAGATGATCCTAAGAGCCTTGGATGGAAAATATGACACTATGTGCACATTAATCCAAATGATACCCAATTACAAAGATCTCAAGCCAACGGAAGTCATTGGTAGAATTGTTGCTCATGAGATGTCACTCAAGGATAAAGAAGAGCTTCACAACAAGTCTAGTGGTGCTTACAAAGCCTCATGTGGTGCTCCTACATCATCAAGTGAGAAACAAGTCTTCAATGAGGAATTGAACCTAATGGTGAAGAACTTCAATAAGTTATACAAGATTAGAAGCAAAGAAAGATGTTCCAAGTCAAGGTCCTACAATGACAAAAGGTATTCTAGTCGTGATCGTAATTGCTACAATTGTGGAAGACCTGGACACTACTCCAATGAGTGTACGGCTCCCTACAAAAGAAGAGAAGACTCACCTAAAAGGAGAAGTAGAAGAGAAGAATCACCTCCAAGAGAGAGAAGGAGTAGAGATGATCATTATGAACGAAGAACCTCTCGCAGAAGCAAGGATTCAGAAAGGAAGGACAAGTCATCAAGGAGCTATACAAAACGAAGACATCAAGCTCATGTTGGTGAATGGGTATCCGGCTCCGACTCTGACCACCACTCCAAGAGAAGTTATCACTCCGACTCCAAAAATACTCAAGATGAAGGTATTGCCGGTCTAGCACTTGTGTCGACCAACTCCTATGACATATTTGACTCGCCAAATGAAGGAATTGGAAGATGCTTCATGGCTAAAGGCCCAAAGGTATCACACCCTGAGTATGTTGATTTCAATAGTGATGAAGATGATTTGCTACGTGATGATGATTTACTTGTTGACAACTCTAGTGGTGAAAACTATGATGAACTTGCTAGTAATCATGCTAATCAAGATAAAACGAATGATGATGATGATGATGATGATGATGATGATGATAAGAAGGTGATTGAGCGTCTGACTAAAGAACTAAACACCCTTAAGTTAGCTCATGAAACTACCTTAGAAGATCATCGAGAACTTTTAAAGCCTGATGAGAATCTACGCTTTGAAAAGCTCAACCTAGAGCAAGAGCATGGGTTCTTAAAAGCAATCAATGATGATCTTCGTAAGAAAAGTTCTTCTTACATTGCCAAGCATTTACACTTGTCTACTTACATGCCACAAGTAAAATATAGCAACAAGAGTAAGAAATATTCTTCTTCTAGTAGTAACAATAATCATGCTAAATCCAATATTGTTGCTTCTAGTAGTTCTCTTGATTCCACTAATGATTCTCTTAGCCAAGTTACACTTGAGCAAGAAAATAGCTTATTGAAGGGAATTATAGAGAAAGGTGTTTAAAAGAGCCTTGCCGGAAGTAAGAAATTTGAGGAAATTGTATGCAAGCAAGGAAGGCACCGGAAGAATCAAGGTGTTGGTTTTGATCGAAAGTTCAATGCCACTGGAGTTGGGTGGGAAGAAGATCAATACTCCAAGACGAAGTTTGTTCCTCAACAAGAGAAGTATGGCCTACTTCCTTCAAGGGGACACAAGCTCAAGATGATCTTCCACCACAATGTTGACACACGAACACGTCACGTGTACCCTCGACACCGGGGGTGATGCACCGCAGCTCACGTCGAAGGAGACCCGACCGACAGCGCGATACGCAAGACAGTCCACGGGCGCTTTTGCAGACCCGAAAACCCCACACCCCCAGGAGGGACCCCATTAGGGAGTGCGGCGGCTATGGGCTGCCCTATTTCGATTCGCTCGCCCCTAGAGCCTCGGGATTTGCAGCTCTCAAACACGAAGAACAGCAAAGAACGAGAGAGAAAAACGGTGGAGAGATAAAACGTAGATGAAAAAGTAGTATATTGCTTTGTTAGATTGTGTGTTGTTCAATCGGCCATCACCCCCAACATATATAAGAGCCGGCTGGACTTCCCGTACACGCAAAGGATTCATCTAGGCTTTCCTTACAAAAAATTACATCAATTCACGTCCTAGAGTCCTAGTTCTATTCCAACTCGGATTCAGTCTGAATCTGGCCCAACTTCTGTCTTTCTACTTGCGCGGGCCGCCAAGCTTGCATATTACCTCCGATCAAGATGGCCCAAATATGAAACTCGTGCGCCTCGACGAGACGAACAATTCTTATGTTGAACACTTTTCCAAATAAGATCATCTTGAATATTCTACGAAGCCATCTTTAATATCCAGTCGGACTCGGTCATGTAACAGACTGGATTGTCCGAGTCTCGTAGTGAACAGGCCGTATACTATCTCATATGATAATGACTCCAAAACCAAAGTTCACCGTTTTGATGATGCGCACAACTTCCGTGTTGATCACTTTTCCATCCGAGGTCATCTGGATTACCTTTCAGGCACAACTTCAGTTTCACTCGGATCGGAGCTCATCCACTCGGATATTAGAGTTTTCCGCCCGACTGGACCTTTTCACTCGGATGTTAGAGTCTTTCACTCGGAAGACAATCTTTCACTCGGATGACTATAATTTCACTCGGAAGACAATCTTTCACTCGGATGACTATATTTCGCTCGGAAGGTAATATCTTACTCAAACGTCAAGTTTTCATTCCGACGGTAATCTTTTCACTCGGAATAACTTCACTCGGATTACTATATTTTCACTCGAAAGCCAATCTTTTACTCGATCGATAAGTTTTTCACTCGACCTTTTACTCGATCGGTAGGTTTTCACTCAGATTGTAAACTTTTCACTCGGATTTCCTAACTGAAAACACAGCCTCATCTTGATTTGCCTCTCCAGATTGCATACGACCTCGGATTGAGACAAATTTTATATGAAAAACGATCGGCTCGACAAGAAAAAACTTTTTCGTGTTGAAGGTTTTTCGATTCAAGGTCGTCTTGATGGCCGAATTACTCACGCAACCTATGAGACAAGTGTCTGGCACCTCGCGCCATATTTCCGTTGAGGTTCAGTCTGCAGTGTATTGCCTCTAACTTTTGCATATGAACTCGGATAGAGATTATTTATATATCAAAATCCATTGCCTCGACAAGACGAAGACAATTCCTTAAGAGTGATCCTTCATCTAAGGTCATCTTGAATACGTGATTGACCAAAAACCACTCGAAACTTTGAATTATGCCACTCGGAGTATAGTTTCGGCCCGTAAGATAAAGTCGAATGAATATAACCGAAACATCAATGTGGTTCCACTCGGTGACGTGAATCTTTTCATGCTAAAAACCCGTTCACTCGAGACCATCTTCATTGCAATCTGTATCTTGCCAAAATCAGGTGTCAACACATGCCCCCCTGTTTTTCGGCAAAGCTTGCACGCCCAAAAAATAATATGCATAGTGTTTGTTCTAAGGACGATATCAACACTCCATCGGTCATTTATTTTTATCAGGGCGATAATTATGTATCGGCCATGTTTGTGCTAAGGGCGATAATCATATATCGTCCATTGCCTACTTAGGCTTCCTGCCACACACTCGGGTGGTACTTCTTCAAATATTTGCCATTGGGAGCTCGAGGTAACAATGCCCCTTGTATTGATTACACAAAATATGAATTTCCAGGAACAACTCTTGTAATTCTAAAAGGACCTTCCCAACTTGGAGACCACTTCCCGAATTTTCTATCTCTTGAACCAATCGGCAGAATCACTTTCCAGATGAGATCACCAACTTGAAAATTCTTCAACTTAACTTTCTTATTGTAAGCTCTTGCAACCCTCAACTTGTCTCTCTCTATGGACTTCAAAGCAACCAAACGTGTATCGGCAACCTCATCAATATTGTCCATCATCAAGTTATAAAAATCTACTGCCGATAAATCATTCTGTTTGGCTATTCTCAAAGCATTCAAATTTACTTCCACCGGTAAAACGGCCTCTTGACCATATACTAGCTCATATGGGGTCATCTTCGTAGCACCATGCCTTGAAATTCTATGTGCCCACAAAGCTTCAGATAACAACTCATGCCATCTCCTTGGATTATCTTCAATCTTCTTCTTGACGAGTTTGATTAAAATTTTATTGCTAGACTCAGCTTGTCCATTAGCATGGGAATAATATGGAGAGGAATTGAGCAACTTTATGTTATAAGATTCGGCAAACTCTCTGACTTGGTGTGGCATGAAAGATGAACCTTGATCTATTGTTAACGTTTGAGGAATACCGAATCTATGAATAATGTGCTCAGTTATGAATTGAATTACCTCTGTATGTGTCATGTTCTTGAGAGGTACTGCTTTAGACCATTTAGTGAAATAATCAGTTGGAAGATGGATGAATTTGCCCAATAAAGTCTAAACCCCATCCTCTGAAGGGCCATGGCTTGATAATAGGATGTAACATAGCAGCAGGAGCCAATTGAATATCACCAAATTTTTGACAAGCTTCACACCCTTTATAATATATGAAGCAGTCATTAACCATAGTCGGCCAATAAAACCCAGCACGTCGCAATAACCATTTCATCTTGGGAGCCGACTGGTGAGTGCCACAAATGCCTTCATGTACTTCTCCCATAGCAACTCTTGCCTGGTCCTCATCCAAACACTTTAGAAGAACATCATCGACTGTTCGGCGATAAAGACCATCATCTCTCATTGTATACTTGAAAGCCATACGCCAAACAGCCCTGTCCACCCTTTCACTCGGATTGCACAAGTAATCAACAATTGGCTTCCTCCAGTCGGGATTGTCACCTGCACTAGATTTTTATTAATGACCGAATCAGTGGGTTCTGGTTCGGCCTCTTCTATATTGTTAAGACAAGACATCGGACTTTGAGAAATATGAAACATGCCATGATCAACATGGTATCCAGATGCTTGTTGTGCCAACTCATTTGCTTTCCAGTTGTCATGTCTAGATATATGTGCAATGCTAAAGTAGAGATTATATCTAAACATTTATCAAGATAAACATTAAGTGATTCGTCCAAACACTGAAAGACTTTGGATATTTGCTGCACCACTAGTAATGAATCACCATAAGCCTCAATACGTGTAACACCTATAGCAAGTAACATCTCTAGGCCAAATAACAATGCTTCATATTCGGCTTGATTGTTTGTGCAAAAATATTCTAAGCGGCATGAGGCTTCAAAAACGGCACCATGAGGAGATATATAAACAATACCAACACCTTGGCCATTGCTACAAACTGAACCATCAAAATATAATCTCCATGGTACTAATGAAACAAGGTTCATATCAACATCATTCTTGTCATTAATCCGATGTTCAACAATGAAATTAGCAACAATTTGGCCTTTCATGGATTTTAGATATTCATAAGCCAAATCATATTCAATCAAAGCATAAGCCCACTTTCCAATTCTACCACTAAGAATTGGCCTATGCAACATGTATTTAATGACATTGGTTTGACAAGCTACTACACAAACACTCGGCACTAAATAATGTCTCAGTTTTGTGCAAGCATAATATAAGCATAGACATAATTTCTCAATAAATGTATACCTTCTCTCTGCGTCCAATAAGCGGCCGCTCAAATAAGTGATGGCATGCTCTTTTCCTTCGGTCACTTGAGTTAGAACAACACCAATAACTCCTTCCTCTGCTGCAATGTAGAGTCTGAAGGGTTCCCTATGCTTGGGTGCTTTCATCACCGGAGGAGTGCACAAATAATTCTTGATCATATCAAATGCTTCTTGCTGTTTTGCCCCCCAAGTGAAATCAGCATCATTCTTTAACCGAAGGATAGGAGTAAATGCATCAACTTTCCCTGATAGATTAGCTATGAACCTTCTCAAATAATTGACCTTGCCAAGGAACTTTTGCATATCTCTCTTGCATGTTGGAGCCTCCACTTTATGTATGGCCTCTATCTTTTTGGGATCAATCCCTATGCCATATTCATGAATAATGAAACCCAAAAACTTGCCAGCTGATACGCCAAATGCACACTTTAAAGGATTCATCTTCAGTCCATACTTTTTCATTCTTTCAAAAGCTAAGCGCAAATCGTCCAAGTGAGATTCAAAAGCATCCGATTTGACAACAATATCATCAATATAAACTTCAAGTATGACACCGAGTAAATCATGAAAAATTAAATTCATAGCCCTTTGATACGTGGCTCCAGCATTTTTTAATCCGAATGTCATCACTGTCCACACGAATAAACCAAGGAAACCAGGACATCGGAAAGCCGTTTTGTACATGCCCTCTTCGGCCATAAAAATTTGATTGTATCCGGCATTACCATCTAGAAAGCTAATAACCTTATGTCCAGAAGGATCATTAATAAGCATATCGGCTATTGGCATAGGATACTCATCTTTGGGTGTAGCCCTATTCAAATCTATGAAATCAATGCACACCCTCAACTTGCCGGATCCTTTCTTCTCCACTGGGACAATGTTAGAAATCCACTCGGCATACCTGCAAGGTCGAATCAAATTAGCTTCAAGCAGTCGACCAATCTCTTCCTTGATCCGGTCATATGTTTTCGGATTAAATTTTCTGGCCGACTGTTTATAAGGTCTAAAACCGGCCTTTATAGGCAACCGATGCTCCACTAGCTCTCGGCTTAACCCTGGCATCTCATGATATTCCCATGCAAAGCAACAAGCATATTCTTTCAATAGCTCGATTAACTTAGCCTTACAATCGGCTTCCAAATTTTTGTTTATAAATGTCGGTCGAGTGACTGAACCATCTCCAAGATCTACCTCTCCTAACGGATCGGCTGATGTAAAACCTTGTCCAAGTTTATCCATGTCATCCAACTCCTCTATAGACTCATATATATCGTTCTCACTGGACCGATACTTTACAAGACATTTTTGTAACCACTCGGAATTAGGATCCATTTAAACATATCATTCCTTAGAGCCGATTGCATTCAGTCGGCTTTAAAGAGACAGGCACACAACCATTCTTGGTCGCGCTGAGAAAATCAAATTCTGATAAGTCACGTCCCATCAAGCAAGTAGCATTGTAATGTTGCCAATCCACCGATGCATCGGCCAAAGCAACACAGGCCGAGTTATCCGCATGAATGACTTCCACTTCATCATTAACCCACTGAATCAAAAACGGGTGCATAGTGGATGGCACGCACTGGTTTGCATGAACCCAATCACGGCCTAGTATAATGTTGTAGTTACCTTGCACCTCAGCAACTAAGAATGCAGTAGCCAAAGTTTTGCTTCGACTGTAAGCTCCACATACATAACACCTTTGGCTTCAGTTTTCTCTTTGCCTTCAAACCCGCTGAGCACCATATTGGTCTTGATCAATTCTTCATCAGGCAAACCCAATTTCCTGAAGACCGAATAGGGCATAAGATTTACCATAGCACCTCCATCCACAAGCATCCGAGTGAGCAGCGACCCATTGATATGACCTCTGAGATATAACGGTTTCAGATGCGTTACTGGTTCTTTTGGCTTCTCGAATATTGCATTTTTAGGGCCAAAATCCAGCTGAGCCACTTCCCCTTCCTCATCTACAGCACGAAACTCAGCAGGTAAGTAATACACCATATTGATATCCATACCTTCATGAACCGGCGTAGACTCATAGTCCAACATATCAGCCTCTTCTTCAAGTGCATCCACCGATTCTGAAATTTGTCCGAGTGAAGAGGAAACAATAGGTGACGTAGACGATGCAATGATTGAATCGTCCTCTTTTGGCAGTGTAGGTGTTGCTGTGATAGGTGTAAAATCCACTGGATCTTGTATTTGTTTGGGCCTCCACACTTGTTTTGTAGGTATCATAGGCCGAGTGTCATTGAACAACTTATCCCTTTGCTTCTCGGCTTCTTGTTCTTCCATCTCTTGACTCCTTAACCTCTGTAGTTTCCTCTTTTCTGTCTTTGTTAGCCCTGGAGGACACCACTTTGGCTGAGTGTATTTAGAATCTCTCGTTTTTACCTGGCTGGTGCTTGCTTCATGGTCATTAGCCGAGTGCTTTGGCGCGATAGCAAGTATCGGCTCAGTCGGATTGCTATGCACAATCCGCTGCTGTATCGCGAATGTTTCGGTGCCCAAGATAAGTGAGTCGGCATCCATTTTCTCCTTGCCTTTCCCCGACTCAACTGCTGCAACACTTGGGCGCACCTTTTTACTCTGATGGAATCCACTCGGATGGATGTCACTCGGATGGAATCCAGTCGGATGGAATCTACTTGACCACATTTTTTCACTCGGATAGCTTCCACCTAGGTGCATTCTTACACTCAGATAATTTCCATCCGGTCGCATGTTTTGACCAGCCGACCGGTAGTTACCGATGTTCATTCGGCCATTATATGAGTATTCAAGTCGGTCCTAAACAGTTTGCCTCTGCTCTTCTGGAAATAACGCCTTTATTCCACTCGGTTTCATATACTCACTGAACATATCATCTGATGGTGACCTTGGTCGCTTCAAGTATGATGGCCGGTTAGAGCTGGAACCAGCCGACTGATTGGCATATTTGGACAGCAACATATCAAAAGTTGGTTTGATCCGCTTGCGATGTACTTTAACTTCATTCCTTTTCCACTTGCCAACTTCTGGACTCTTGGGCTTGACAAATCTCATACGAGCATTTTCTTGCACTTGTAGTTGCCCCCCGAGTGTAGGATTCTTGATGGTGATTTTGATCACTTCCTTGCCATCGGGCTGCTTATCAAGCATAACATGTCTCCCCAAGACCGTGCTGCCTTCCTTGTCTTTCCTGGGCTCACCAACAATCCCCTCCAAATCCATGGTATTCATTAGAAAAGGTTGTTTATCAACTTGCATCTCAGAAAAGTTCAATCGTCCGTCATTAATGGCCGATTGTATCTGTCGTCAAAAAACATTGCAATCGTTAGTAGCATGAGAAGAAGAATTATGATACTTGCAATAAGCACGCCGTTTTAGCTCTTCAAACGGCGGTAAAGTATGATATATTCTAATAATCTTAGCCTGCAGCAAAGCATCAAATATTCTATCACACTTAGCAATGTTAAAAGTAAACTTCGTCTCTTCATCACGATTCTTATGAATCGGTTTCAGATCATTGCAAGTAAAGGGTTTGGCCTTAGATGGCCAAACAAATTCAGTAGCAAAAATATCACCCTCATCGTCCGAGTTATCACTGTCATATTCCACCATATTCATCTTTGGACGATCGGCTTTGTATCTATGCACTTCTTTGAGGTCTTTGCTTCAGCTTTCCTGAGCCAAAGCCCTTTGTAAGACTTGGTTGATATTTAAGAACTCATAGCCTTCTAGCTTTTCTCTAATGGGAGTTCTCAAACCACTCAGCACTAGGTCTGCCAAGTCCCTCTCGGTTATCACCAAACTAAAACACCGGTTTTTTGTTTCTCTGAATCTCTTGATGTAATCGGAGACCGATTCATCATGCTTCTGTTTAACCGATGTTAGATGTGACAACTTGAGTTCATTGTCGCCGCTATAAAAGTGATCATGAAAATTTTGCTCTAGCTGCGACCAAACTCGAATGGAACCATGTGGTAAAGAAGAAAACCATGAAAATGCGGTACCAGTTAATGACAAAGGAAATAAACGCACTTTCAACTCATTTAGTGAGCCTGCTTCACCTAGTTGTGCTAAGTATTGACTAACATGCTCCCATGTGGTTTTTGTGCCTTCTCCATTAAATTTAACAAAATCTGGAATTTTATATCCTGGAGGGCACTGGATGGCATCAAAGTACTCAGGGTACGGCTTTTGGTATATCCGATTCCGAGGTAACTCAATTCCAAAATTCTCTCGAAGCATCTTAGCCATCTCCTCTCTAAGATTAGCTAGACCATCATCCATAGTGGACGATGAAGCTTGTGGCAGTGACATAGGAGGAGTAGGGTTACTAGTTGTAGGTAGGAATTGTGGCATGTATGTCAACCCATAATTTGGTAGTGGTCGAGTGGTTGTAGCTGTAGGTAGAGTTTGGTTCGGCGTTGCCACCGAACTTGGCATGCTCATAATATGATTAATGGGTGCAGCCACAATCTGATTTGTTTGGGTAGGATAATAAGCCATCGGCACGGGAGGCGCTGATGCAATAGGTAAAGCCAGATTAGGGTTTTGCACACTAGCAGCTACACCATTATTACCACTAGACGATTGAGATATATTCTTCTAAGCATTATTATTTTCTATTAAAGTTTGATAGACTAGATTGTTACCATCAGCAATACGACTTTCAATCTCAGCCCACTGCTCAGGAGAAAAGGCAGTACTTACAGGGGGTTTAACCTGTTCAGTTTGAAGAGGAGGGAACTTGATTTCTTCAATCGGAGTGATGTTGCCTTGGCGATCTTTCTTGAATTTTGCAAGGAACTCCTGCAGGTCCTTCTCCTCATACGCCTTCTTGTACTCCTCATAGACTTGGCGATGATCGGCCGATATCTCATCAAGACTGGGCTTAATGATGTTATCGGCGTCTACCTCAGATGGCTTGGGAAGATCGGACATGATGGATGATGATGATTGATCTTCGTTCCCCAGCGGAGTCGCCAAAAAGTGTATTGACACACGAACACGTCACGTGTACCCTCGACGCTGAGGGTGATGCACCGCAGCTCACGTCGAAGGAGACCCGACCGGCAGCGCGATACGCAAGACAGTCGATAGGCGCTTTTGCAGACCCGAAAACCCCACACCCTCGGGAGGGACCCTGTCAGGGAGTGCGGCGGCTATGGGCTGCCCTAGGTCGATTCTCTCGCCCCTAGAGCCTCGGGATTCGCAGCTCTCAAACACGAAGAACAACGAAGAACGAGAGATAAAAACGGTGGAGAGATAAAACGCAGATGAAAAAGTAGTATATTGATTTGTTCGATTGTGTGTTGTTCAATCGGCCATCACCCCCAACATATATAAGAGGCGGCTGGACTTCCCATACAAGCAAAGGATTCATCTAGGCTTACCTTACAAAAAATTACATCAATTCACGTCCTAGAGTCCTAGTTCTATTCCAACTCGGATTCAGCCTGAATCTGGCCCAACTTCTGTCTTTCTCCTTGCGTGGGCCGCCGAGCTTGCATATGACCTTCGATCAAGATGGCCCAAATATGAAACTTGTGCGCCTCGACGAGACGAACAATTCTTATGTTGAACACTTTTCTAAATAAGACCATCTTGAATATTCTACGAAGCCATCTTTAATATCCAGTCGGACTCGGTCATGTAACGGACTGGATTGTCCGAGTCTCGTAGTGAACTCATAGGCCGTATACTATCTCATATGATAATGACTCCAAAACCAAAGTTCACCGTTTTGATGATGCGCACAACTTCCGTGTTGATCACTTTTCCATCCGAGGTCATCTGGATTACCTTTCAGGCACAACTTCAGTTTCACTCGGATCGGAGCTCATCCACTCGGATATTAGAGTTTTCCGCCCGACTGGACCTTTTCACTCGGATGTTAGAGTCTTTCACTCGGATGACTATAATTTCACTCGGAAGACAATCTTTCACTCGGATGACTATATTTCGCTCGGAAGGCAATATCTTACTCAAACGTCAAGTTTTCATTCCGACGGTAATCTTTTCACTCGGAATAACTTCACTCGGATGATAATTTCACTCAGATTACTATATTTTCACTCGGAAGCCAATCTTTTACTCGATCGATAAGTTTTTCACTCGACATTTTACTCGATCGGTAGGTTTTCACTCGGATGGTAAGCTTTTCACTTGGATTTCCCGACTAAAAACATAGCCTGATCTTGATTTTCCTCTCCAGGTTGCATACGACCTCGGATTGAGACAAATTTTATATGAAAAACAATCGGCTCGACAAGACAAAACTTTTTCGTGTTGAAGGTTTTTCGATTCAAGGCAGTCTTGATGGCCGCATTACTCGCGCAACCTATCAGACAAGTGTGTGGCAGCTCGTGCCATATTTCCGTTGAGGTTCGTTCTGCAGTGTATTGCCTCTTACTTTTGCATATGAACTCGGATTGAGATGATTTATATGTCAAAATCGATTGCCTCGACGAGACTAAGACAATTCCTTAAGAGTGCTCCTTCATCCGAGGTCATCTTGAAGACGTGATTGACCAAAAACCACTCGAAACATTGAATTATGCCACTCGGAGTATAGTTTCGGCCCGTAAGATAAAGTCGAATGAATATAACCGAAACATCAATGTGGTTCCACTCGGCGACGTGAATCTTTTCATGCTGAAAACCCGTTCACTCGAGACCATATTCATTGCAATCTGTATCTTGCCAAAATCAGGTGTCAACACACAAGACCACCAGCAAAAAGTCAAGGATAAGCTTCAAGAGGAGATTGATGCATTTGAAGAAGCTCCCAAGGCCTTAGTCAAGTGGGTTCCCAAGACTACATCAAGTTCTACTTCATCAAGTACGACTACAACTCCAAGGATTCCCATCAAGATGATGTGGATCCCGAAGAAGAAGAACTAGAGAGTTCTTGAGAGTGACTCTGCCAACATATTTCACTCATATCATTTTGGCGAGAACAAGTGCAAACAACTTCCACATCTTGCACTAAGGAGTCACAAGACCTCTTGTTGGTAAGACAAGGGACAAGGTAATCTAATTTTTTCATGGACATCATCTTGTGTGTACTTCATTCTATGTCTATGGATATCCTTGTTTGTTCCTTGTGGGATTAACCCATGTAGGTACTAAAAGTGCAACTCGCTCCAATGGATTGCTCCAAATGATCTGCATCAACATGGATCATCCACATATTCAACATCTACGTGAAGTCATCATCGACAAAACCCATGGTTAGTTCATCCCTCTTAGGGGGGGATATCACATCTAGGGGAGCTTTACTCTAAGAATTGAGCTAAAGCAACTCCAATGATGTGAACACAACAATGCTTTATGTAAAAGTGGTAACCCCACTTGTGCTTAAACGATGAGTATGGCCTACGATCAAATGTTCTCATTTGACTCCTCAGTCAATATACTCATACATAGATGACCTAGTCATCACCAATTGCTTGATAGATGCCAGAGTGTTTGTGCATGCTTTTCCACATATTTCTTTTGCTATCTTATTGTGGGAGCATGTTGATTGCATATTTTTCTCATTCGAGGACATCCATTTGTTGCTTTGATAGTTTGGTCCTTTTCTTTTGCCAAATGGATGGACAAGAATGCCTAAGAACCTCCTCTAGCTATCTATGATTTTCTCATCTCAAACTCTATTCATGGTACATCACAAAGTTTGATCAAGTCAGATTCGAACCCTCTGGGTGAGGAGCACTTGGAGCCACCGATTCGTCATAGACTTAAACTTCCAAAACCTCTCTGTGTATTTCGGTCTGATCGATTCATCCCTTTCAGTCATACCGAGTTCATTGAGTTGATCTAGGTTTTCAATCTCAGTGCAACCGATTTGAACAACTCGGTCACACTGAGTTGCAGCAATCGCTTGCGATTCTGCATCTCAGTGCCACTGAGTCGTTCCACTCGGTCACACCGACAGGGTCAGGATATATATACCCACAGGCCAAATTTTGGAAATTCCTATGAAACCTTTCGCCCCTGCGTGTCCTGCTCTGCCGACCCGGGTCTCCGGATTGTCTCCTCATCGCCAGCGACCTCCCACCGCTAGTCTCCGTCGCTGTCAATGGGAATGTTCACCACCGTTGCCGCCATAGTGAGCTCATCGCCAAGTTAGGGTATGAGTTCAATCCTTTGTGCAATATTTACCTCCAATTCTTAGCACAAAGTCAATTCCATGATTCTTACCACGTATGAGATCATTCTATCCAACAAAAACTTCCTTTAGATTAGTTTTGATTCGAAAATTTAGGGTTAGGTTTCCGCCGAACTCATCTCGGACCGACCGAGTTGTGGAAATTGGTCTCACCGATTTGGCTTAGGCCATTGCACTTGTAACTTTCGGTCTGACTGAAACTTGCAAATCGGTGTGAACGAGTTCAACTCTTAGTGAAACCCTAGCAATCTCGGATTCACCAAACTGTGTGTCGATCTAACCGATTCCACTAGTTCAGAATCCAATATTGCTTCGGCAGCACCGAGTTTAACAAATCGGTGGCTCCGAAATGCTTTCTGTGGAAAAATAAAACTAAGTTTTTGACTCAATTCTTTTGTAAAAATCTCCGCACTTTGTGATGTTCATCCACTCTATCTCAACTACATCTATTAACAGGGTCAGCTTTCAGATTGCAGTGTCAGAAATGTCGGATCAGAGTGACAGCCAAAACAAGCCTAAGGAGGAAGTTAACATGAGTGAGGGCACTAGTCCCTCTGACAGCTATGTTGATGGGAGCAGCAATACTCCTAGCAATCTGCCTAAGGCTGCTACTAGGTAGAGGAAGAAGAGAAACTCAGACTCTGAAGATGAAGACTATGTTGCTGCTGAGGAGGTCAACTCCAAGAAGAAAGTTGTCAAGAAGGAATTTGGGATAGCAGCTTCAACTAAACCTGGTATGCACAAGAAGCCTCCTGCCAATAGAGTGCCCATGTCAAAGGCCAGAGCCTCAACTCTTGAAGCCTCCAAATCAACTAAAGAAGAGGCTGCTGCTGAGGGCAAGAAGAGCTAGGAAAGGGCCAAGAAGACTATGGCAAGAGTTATTGAAAATCCCTCAATGATGACCCAATCAGATGAGGAAGAGGAAGAAGAGGATGCAGCACCAGCATCAAAGACTCGGAAGCTGATGGGGGATGCCATCAAGTCTAGGCTGCTCCATCAAAGCCCAAGACTGCCCCCAAAGCTACTGCTCCAGCCACCAAGTCTGCACCCGATAGATCCACCAGGAATATACCAGCTACTGAGAAGAACAAGGCCCTAGTGCCTGACATATAAGAAGAAGAAGAAGAAGAAGAAGAAGAAGAAGAAGAAGAAGCCCAAGTGCTCAGAAAGTTGAAGCCCAAGATCCCCGATCATGATGATAATCACCCAGTGGCTGAAAACATGAAGGAGAGAAAGGATGCGGGTCTTAGATTGTGGAGACAATCAGACCCTTATGTTGTGAGGAGAAGGACTGCTATGGACTGTAGATTTCACACCAAGGAATAGCAGGACTTCTATGAGACGGTCATTTTGGATAAGAAGCCCATAGTGTGTGACATGAAGTGGGTTCATTGGAAGTACATCGACAATAATGAAGACCACTTCCCTGGAGTACATGAATGTAGCGCCCAAGATGCGATTATATCCCAATCACGTGATGAATTCATGATTGGGGCACAACCGCATTTCGAGTGCATAGCAAGGTGGATATCGTTACAACATACCATGTATTGAATAGATGAGAATACAAGATAAAGGCTTACACTCGCCACAAGTTACAACATTCACACAATAATACATCAATACATAGCAACCATCATACAGAAGAGCAGGATCCGACTATGGATGAAATCAAACGAAGAAGAAGAATGACATCCACCCTGCTAATCCCAGGTTCCCTGACCCGGAACCTATCCCTTGATCAAAGAAGAAGAAGCAGAAGAACTCCAAACACAAGCAAGCATCGCTCACACATCAGACTATCGCATTACCTGTACCTGCAACTGTTGTTGTAGTAATCTGTGAGCCATGAGGACTCCGCAATCCCATTACCATGGGTATCAAGACTAGCAAAGCTTAATGGGTATGGAAAGGATAAGTGGTGAGGTTGCAGCAAGCGACTAAGAAATATATGGTGGCTAACTTACAATTACAAGAGTAAGATGAGAACCTACGCAACGGTCGCAAACTAATAATGATCAAGAAGAGATCCTAGACTACTTACGTTCAAACATAACCCAAACTGTGTTCTCTTCTCGAACGCACCCGAAAAGAGACAGTCACGGTTACACACGCGGTTAGTGTATTTTAATTGAGTTTAGTTCAAGTCCACTACAACCGGATATTAACAAATTCCCATCTGCCACATAACCACGGGCACGGCTCTCGAAAGTTTAAACCCTGCAGGGATGCCCCAACTTAGCCCATGACAAGCTCACGATCCGCAGAGACAATCCTCCATCTCGGGACCCTCCGATCAGACTCAGAATCCCGATGCATAAGACATTTCGACAATGGTAAAACAAAACCAGCAAGACCTCTCGGTGCACCAACCAAGCCTGATAGGAGTCGCACAGATGTCGTTCTCGGGGTACACCGGATGGGCAAGACGACCGGGTTGGCTGAGACCCTGGTTTCCTAGGAGGCGCCGGACATCGCCCGGTTTGGACCAACACTCATGAGGAGCATTGGCCCGGGGGGTTGATTAAGAGACCTCGTGGGCCGGCAGGTCCCTATGCAAGTTATTAGTTGTTATTAGGCAAATGGTAAAACCAATGTTGGGCCTTGCTGGAAGAGTTTTATTCAACGCGAACTATCAAGAGGGGCCCATAAACCCTCATCGTGTTAGGGACGCAAAATCAAGGAACATAACACCGGTATGACAGAAACTACGGTGGCATGAGTGGAACAAAACACCAGGAAAAAGGCCGAGCCTTCCACCCATTACCAAGTATATAGATGCATTAATTAAATAAGAGATATTGTGATATCTCATAATATCCATGTCCCAACATGGAACAACCTGCAACTAGCAACGCTATAAGAGGGGCTGAGCAAAGCGGTGACATAGCTAAACAACAGTTTGCTAGTAAGGTGGAAAATGTTAGAGGCTTATCATGGCATATTGGGAGGCTTGAGAAACAAGTGGTAGGTAGCGCGACATAGCGATAGCATCGAGACAACTAGCATAGCAAAGATAGTAGTGAGATCCAAAGCGATGGTCATCTTGCCTGAAATCCCGCTAGGAAGAAGACTGAATCCATTAAGTTGACAAACCAACATAGTCGAACAGATCCTCACAATCGCAACGAAACCGGGACTATCAAGAAGCACAACCGGAAAGAAGCAAACAACATAGTAAACCAACAAGCATAAATATGGCATGATGCACAATCAAGTATGATACATGTCCGGTTTAATGAGGCATGTCATCGCAAAGTGCAACAAACAATACTACAAGTTAAGTGGAGCTCAATATGCAACGAGTTGCATATTGATGAAACTTCACAATAATTATTTAGTTCTCTCTCGTTCATGTACCCAACAATTTAAATGTTGTCAAACATGTCAAGAGGTGAAGCATAAGTAAACTAACTATTTAGGCAAGTTTAAATGAGGCCGGAAATAACTAACAACAATTCTGAAAAATCCCCATATGTGATTTATGAATTTGGTACTATCCTTCCATAAACCATATTTTATTGTTGTTAAACAGGAAATTAAAGTGAACCATGTTAAACTATGCATTTTTCTACCCCATTTACATATAAAGATTATTAAATTCGGAGCTACGGTTTATTAGTTATGAAATAAATCATTTTAACATGCTATTTAGCAAATTTAATCAAACAACATTTTAACATGGATGAAAGAAGCATATTATAAAACTAGATGAAATTCTAAGCATTTTACTTAAATCATTTTAATCCGATGCATGGTTTGTGAGATATTAAATGCATGAAGTATGAGGTTTTTTTTGTCAAAACGTAAATCACTGGATAATGTTAAATTCGCAGAAGTGGAAAAAACATGACACAGGCCGAATCTGCTGGGTGATGTGCTGGGGCTCTCACCATGGGCCTCGGCCCAGTCGGTGGAGATGGCCCACGGGGGCGCAGAGGAGCAGGCCGATGCAGGCGGCTGGCATCTGATGCGGCTCAGGCATCGGTCGCTGGCAGGGTCAACGCGAGCTGGCTGCTTGATGCAGGCAGAGGGGACTTGGCAATGGGGCCGTCCTCTTCGTGTGCTCGCACGCAGAAGCAGGGGAAGGCCAGCGACGAGGCTTGGAGAGGTAGATCCGAACGGATCCCTCCAGATCCGATGGGAAACGAGACAGCATGGAGCGTAGGTCGCAGAACGGAGCGGGATCGGCCGTTGTTGCCTAAAGACGGAAGGCCTGGAGAGAGAGAGTCCATGAGAGTGCAGAGAGATGGAGAGGGAGCAAAGAAGAGAGATGAGGGCAGGGAGGAGGCCGGCGGCATGACCTGCTATTGGTTTGGTCACCCGTGGCGGCTGACCCGACGAGGTAGTGGAGGCACTGGGTGGCTCGACGCACTGCAACTAGCGTGAGAAGCAGAGGAGGTCTAGCGAGGTGCCTGCGAAGGTCGAAGTAGGGGCTAGGTCGAGCTCGGGCAGGAGCCCCTGCCGCTCGGGGAGGCGCGAAGCAGAGGAGGCTCGAGGCAGGACGGTGGCAAGGAGAGGCAGCGGCGCTCCTATTTGAACAGAGAAACAAAGACAGGGAGGTGAGACGAGGAAGGCAGAGAAACAACAGGAGGACGAGAAGGGCAGCGGTGCTTATCTCGTGGTCGCCGGCGGCGGCGCCGGTCGCCGGATGACGAGGCGAGGTGGAGGAGCATGGGGAGGCTCAGGGTTGTGGCCGGAGATGCTGGAGCTACTGGTGGTGGTGGTGGATCGAGGGAGGCAGGGGAGTGCGTTGGTTGGGTCCGTGGGGAAAGCTAGGAGAAGGCGGGTGGCGGCTGCATCGGGAGGGATCCCGAGGAGGATTTGGAAGGTGGCGGCGGGCGATGGGACAAGGGGGCTACATCTTAGGGTTGCTGGTTTATATATAGTAGGAGGTCCAAAACGAGGGCTAGATCGGACCCTTCGATTTAGATCGGGCGGTCGAAAAAAATAGGTCAGGGAAGCCCAAATAAGAAGCCGAAGATATTTTAGGGATGTTTGGGGATGATCTGGATCCAACGGTGATGACTGAGCGGGTCGGGTTCGGGTAAGTTTCGGACACGCAGACGAGGGGGTATGTGCACTGTATAGAGAGACTCCGGTTTAGGCAAGAGGGAAAACGAAGAACAAGGTTGGTCTCAGAACAGTCACTATAGCAAGGGGGACGCGGCAACTATGAGCGGATGCAAGTTTTGAAAACAATGACGGCAACAAAGTGCAAATGCAATGTAGGTGATGACATGATGAATGCAACAAACAATTAATTAACATAGCTGACACGCAAAACATGAAAGGCATCTGGAGCGTTGGCTGGAGCGTCACTCTCGGGTCGTCACAACTCTCCTCCACTTACAAGAGATCTCGCCCTGAGATCTATGGATGACAAACAAAAGAGGAAGATAAATGGTAAAACTAAGTTTCTTCTTTGACAAACGAGTGAAACCACGAACCTTGGAGGGTTGAACAAGTTGAAAGAAAGAATACAATGGAGATGAACAAAGTTAAGAGCACTCCGGTAGAAAAGAGGAACAAGGAACACCACGAGAAACTTAGTTGTTATGAAGAGACAAAGAATGGCACAAGAAACAAGAAAGGATTTTCAAGCAACTCTTGGTACACTAGATGGGCAAGGAACAAGAACGAAAGAAGCAGCACTTCGGTTTATATAGAGATGAGGGATAGAACATGAGCTTGATAAGATGGAATGAAACTTTGAAGAGCGCAACAACACAATGCCTCAAGAACGAAAGAATAAAAGCTAGATTGTTGGAAAGAAAAGAACGGAGAAGAAAAATTACAACTCTCCCAACTAAAATTGAAAGAGCATCCTTATGAAGAAGGGTTGAATGGAGTTATTGGAAAATCAACAACAAAAAGAATAAGCTTGTTGTGGGCTTATGGAAAACATCTCAAAATTATGAGGTGACAACCGGCCACTAACGGAAACAATTAATTTGATTGAGAACACCAAAGAGATGAAAAAAACTTCTTCCACCAAGGTGATAAGGAGATAACTTGGATCATTGACAAGCACCACCATAGCAACATTCCTTAGGGAAGGCTTTAGGTGAAATTTATACCAAGATAACTCCAAGGAAGAAAATGATGGGTTTAAATATCTCATTCCTGGAAACTTGTAAATCATGAAACGTGAAGGAAATTGTCAAGAATGACATAACGCCACCTCAAAAGATAAGATAGAAAAAAACTGCACTTCAGAATGCAAGATCAAGAATACTTGAGCTCCTCCAACAAGTATCTTGAAGAACACTTCGAGGATGAATTAAATCCTTGATGAACCATCATGAAGAACTCCGGTAACAAAAGGATGATGAGATAGAATTGAAGGATGAAAAGAATAAGATTAAAGCCTAGTAGTGATTTACATGGAGGTTCCAACGAGATGGCCTTGGAAACTTGGAACTCCAAAAAACAAAAGATGAACAACTTAGAACCGAGAAATTATTCATCATGAACAATCTCTGAAGGAAGGAATTACTTGACCACGATAAATGAGAATAAGAATTATGTTATGCATATCCTCATCAAATTTAATTGACGACAAACGGATTTGGCATGCAACTTATTCCTCTTGAAAAGGATTGAGGAGATATATAGCGCAAACTTGGGAAGGTCTTCAATGAACCACCGTAAGGATTGAAACGAATGATGAAAAGAGAATGACTCTCCGAAAAGCATTACGAACGCATGAAGATGATACAAGGGAACGAAGAGATCACGAGCTGATTAGAGAATACTTGAACGATGCACCGGATGAATTGGAGAACGAGAGCTGTAAGCTGAGAATGAATAATTCTAAGATCCTGGGCTCCGAAGAATCAAACTGAAAAGACTTCTGAATTTCTCCAGATGGGTGAACAGAATTCTCACAATCAAAAACAATTATGAGAGGATGGCATAAAGCTAGAACCATGAATCTTTAAGGGAATGGAGCAGGATTTAAGAGAAACACTTCTTTGGTCTTCAAAGCTGAGAGTGACGACGAGGAACACCACCAAAATTTTTGAGACACTCCAGAACAATGATGAATATTAATGTTGAGCCAAAGATGAAAAGAATCTAAAAGCGATCTTGGAGAAGGCAATTGACTGATGAGAATTCATTCTTACGTCAAACTTTGAAAGGGATTTGAGAACAACTCCGAAAAATTAGAAGAATCAGGTAAGATCCTAGGAAAAGACCTGTGGGTTAGGGCCCACTGAAAAGAAACACTGTTGAATGATTTTTAAAGAGAGATTGCACCGGTTGAATTAAATGGATTGAATGGGATAACAACCTCGAAATAGCTTGAACATATTAAGAATGGAAATGCGAATCTTCTGAGATATCTTCAACATTCCGGAGCAAATGAATAGCAAGAAGTGAACGATTAAGAGGTGCACCGGCATGTGAAAGCATTTGAAATGAGGAAAGGGATATGATCAACACCCAAAGCTTGCACTGAATCCACCGGGGAAGAAAATAATAACAAAGAATGATGAACTTGAAACTCCTGACCATCTTCATGATAATCACCGGATAAGAACATTGAAGGTAACAATGAAGAAACTTCACATCCATAAGATGGATACTTCATTAAAAAAAAAAATTCCTTGAAAAAAAAGGGGGGGGGGGGGGGAAAACAAAGGCAACTTGGGATGGATGAAACAAACATTGTTGCGAAGAACTAAGAAATGATCTAGCAAATATTGAAAGGATATGATTAACTTGAAGAGAAGCACATTGGTTGGAAAAGAATTAACATGACAATCTTGATGATCAGGAAGAATTAGCACTCCCATAGAAACATGAGAACACCACTTAGGAAAGGTATGGAATCAACACTTACATTGAAGCAACTCGAATACCACAACTCAAAACAAAACAAAGGATAGCCTTGCAGAATAAGCCAGAACAAACCTATGATAGACCCCATATCGTATCATGTGTCTGTTGGAAAGATATCCTACGTGATAATTGAATTCCCACCTATAAACTCCTGAAACTTTCTGGTTATGCAATCTAGTGTTGGGGTTACAGGGAGGCACAAATATCTCACATAACTAACAAATCCTACACTCCAATTGTATCCATCCGTCAACACATAACCAAGAAAACCTCAAAAATTGTGTACCTCAGACCTTCGAAAACATCCGATATACTAGCTGTGGCAATACATCTGATCACTCTCCCCAGTACTGGGTGTCGTCAAACTACTCTCACCACAAAGAGTATAGAAGTGTTTTCGATGTCGGCGAACTCTGGTATTCTGGAACTGAAACGATAAGCACTGTGATAAAAACACCTTGGAGCTCAACTCCCCGAGACACTACCACAACCCCTAAATGACAGGAGGCACAAAGACAGAATTCCCGTGTAACACCCCGGATGTAATTTTCCCAATATGTATTCCAACTCTTGTCGTTTCCGGCCTTAAGTTATTTTATTTTCTCGGGTTCGGGTTTTTGTCTCCGTGTGTTGTTATAGTTGTCATGCATCTCATATCATGTCATCATGTGCATTGCATTTGCATACATGTTCATCTCTTGCATTCGAGCATTTTCCCCGTTGTCCGTTTTGCATTCCGGCGCTTCATTCTCCTCCGGTGGTCATTTCTACCTTTCTTTCATGTGTGGGGATTAAACATTTCCGGATTGGAATGAGACTTGCCAAGCGGCCTTGGTTTACTACCGGTAGACCGCCTGTCAAGTTTCGTATTATTTGGACTTCGTTTGATGCTCCAACGGTTAACCGAGGGACCGAAAAGGCCTCGTGTGTGTTGCAGCCCAACACCCCTCCAAGCTGGCCCAAAACCCTCTCCATCATCTAGAGCGTTCGATCACGATCGCGTGGCCGCAAACCGCACCTCATTTGGACTCTCCTACCTCCTCCTATGCCTATATAAAGACCCCCTCCGAAATTCTCCTTCTCCTTCCCCCGAAACCCTAGTCTCCTTCGTCTCCACGCGCCGGCGGACACTTTTCCGTCTGGCCGGACACGTCCACTCCGCCTGTCCGCGCCGCGTGGCGCCTCCCTATTCGCCCGGTCGCCGCGCCCACTTCGCCGCGCCTCCACCCGCGCGCCGGCCCGCTCGTCCCACGTAGGGCCCCCGCGGGCCCGAAGCTCCACGCCGCCCGGGAGCCCGAGCCACCGCCGTCCTCTTCCTCCACGACGCCCGGTCGCCGGCCGCCGCCGCCACAGCGCCGCCGCGCGCCATCGCCGACCTCCGCCTCTTCCCCGCCGTCCGACGCCGGCCGGCGCAGGGGCGCCTGACCCGACCCTCGCCGCGCTCCCCAACAGCCGCCCGCACCTTCCTCGCCGCCCTCCGGCTCCCCGCCGGCCGGATCCGGCGAGATCCGGCGCGGGAGCACCTCGCCGCGTCATCCCCGCTCCGGCCACCTCCGTTTTCCGATGAACCTCGGGAAGCGCGCCGCGATCCAGATCTGATAGCTACAGTAAACCCTAACCGCGAGGTGGAATTTTCTTCTAAGTCCTAAAAATCTCAGGTCCATATGCTCCTGTTCGTCGTGCTATAACTTTGCATCCGTAGCTCCGTTTTGCGCATATAGCATATCAAAATGTTCGCCTCAGAGAGTACATAATTTTATTCAATTGCATCATTTTCATTTGAGTTCATCTTGATGCCCGAAATGCTGTTAGAAGAGGGCTACTTGAGATATTTGTCAGATGTGCTGCTCCATTTAGTTATTTGTCATTTTTGCCATGATTATTGTGTGCATGCTATGCCCATGAGCTCTACATATGTTTTGTTAAGGGTTTTGCCATCTTTCCAGAGGTGCAACCCATGTATTTTTGTGATGTGTGTGGTGACTAGCACAATCTTGCAAAGTGAGGCACTTGGTAATGCTGATTTCAGGGACTTAGCATTTCCACTAAGTCCTTGAGCTGTTTATCTCATATGGCCATATGTTCATGTTGTTTCCTCGTGATCCGTGCCTCTTTTGAGGATGATCAGTAAGGATGTTTTGTTAATCTTGTAGTGCTCTATCCATCCACGTCTTTTTTTGCAATTATGGAGCACCCTAGCTTGAGTCAATGGAGCTCTACTTTTGCTACTTCGTGTATCTGGGCAGATTGTCTACTTGTTAGCAATTTTGCCGAGGATGTTGTAGTTGATCCGTGCATGCTATGCTATTGTTCATGCCATGTCTAGCTTGCATTTTGTGTATTCTTGATGGGTGTATGCTTAGATTATCATGACTTGCTCTGTGGTGAGTGCATCGAGCTCGTAAACATGCCTACTTGATATCTGTTTTCAGCATGCTCCAGTTTTCACTAAGTCTGAGAACTGATTATGTTTTTGCCATGTTCACATGCTTGCATTTGTATTTTCTGATCCCTTTTGGCTCAAGGTCACTAAGGAACTTTTCTTAAGCTATTTGAGTAGCTCCATGCCATGCTTTACTTTGCCATGTTCAGGTCCTGTAGCATGTAGTTTTGTTTCTCCGAAGAGTGCTATCTGATCTGAAATTCCAGACAAGTGTTAATTTCACCAAGTCTGAGATCTGTTTACCATATGCATTTTTGCCATGCTTGTTTGAACATGTTAATGGATGAATTGGCCGTAGCTAAGTGCTAGACTTTTGTTAAGCATCAGGAATGCATCCCTGCCATGTATTTGTATGTCATGTTTGAATGCTGTAGCATGTTCATCTCATTGCATTTAGATGGCTACTTGCTGTAAATCGCAGAACATGGTCATATTTGAATTGCTTGCCATTTCCAAACCGTAACTCCGATTCCGGCGTTCTTTATATCGTTTTCAAATGTTTTCATCTCATCTTTCCAGTGGAACACTTGGATACCCAAGTTGAGGCCAGGTTCATGCATCCCTTGTCAAATCTTGCATATGCATCCCGCATCGCATCCCGCATAGCATACCATGTTTGCATCATGTTGTTTGAGCCTTGCACGTGGTTGATTGTGTTTTGTTTGCTTGTTTGTCTTGTTTCGGTAGAGCCGGGAGACGAGTTCGCTAACGAGGAGCCCGTTGAGTTTGCTTTCGAGGATCCAGTCAACTCTGACAACTTTGCAGGCAAGATGATCATACCCTCGAAATCACTACTATCTTTGCTTTGCTAGATGCTCGCTCTTTTGCTATGCCAATGCTACGATGCCTACCACTTGCTTTCAAGCCTCCCAAATTGCCATGTCAAACTTCTAACCCACCATGTCCTAGCAAACCGTTGATTGGCTATGTTACCGCTTTGCTCAGCCCCTCTTACAGCGTTGCTAGTTGCAGGTGAAGATTGGAGACTGTTCCTTGTTGGAACATTTATTTACTTGTTGGGATAACATTATATTGCCATGTTATCTTAATGCATCTATATACTTGGTAAAGGGTGGAAGGCTCGGCCTCTCGCCTAGTGTTTTGTTCCACTCTTGCCGCCCTAGTTTCCGTCATATCGGTGTTATGTTCCCGGATTTTGCGTTCCTTACGCGGTTGGGTTATAATGGGAACCCCTTGATAGTTCGCCTTGATTAAAACTTTTCCAGCAATGCCCAACCTTGGTTTTGCCATTTTCCACCTGGCCTCTTTTTCCCTTGGGTTTCCGGAGCCCGAGGGTCATCTTATTTTAAACCCCCCCCCGGGCCAGTGCTCCTTTGAGTGTTGGTCCACCTGTCAGCTGCCGGTGGCCACCAGGGGCAACTCTGGGCTGGCCTACCCGTACCTAAGACAATCTGAGTGTGCCCTGAGAAAGAGATATGTGCAGCTCCTATCGGGATTTGTCGGCACATTCGGGCGGTGTTGCTGGATTTGTTTTAACCTGTCGAAGTGTCTTGAAGAACCGAGATACCGAGTCTGATCGGAACGTCTCGGGAGGAGGTCTATTCCTTCGTTGACCGTGAGAGCTTGTCATGGGCTAAGTTGGGACTCCCCTGCAGGGATTTGAACTTTCGAAAGCCGTGCCCGTGGTTATGGGCAGATGGGAATTTGTTAATGTCCGGTTGTAGATAACTTGAACCTTAACTTAATTAAAATGAATCAACAGTGTGATTTACCATGATTGTCTCTTCTCGACGGAGTCCGGGAAGTGAACACGGTGTTGGAGTAATGCTTGCGCAGGTTGCCCTCTAGTTGTAACGCCCCGAGACCGATGTGCCAGGTGTCCTCCAATTATTCGCTGTTGTTGCCTTGTCATTGCTTGCGTGTCATGCATTGCATATCATGTCATCATGTGCATTTCATTTGCATACGTGTTCGTCTCATGCATCCGAGCATTTTCCCCGTTGTCCGTTTTGCATTCCGGTGTTCCATTCTCCTCTGGTGGTCATTTCTACCTTCTTCTCGTGTGTGGGGATTAAACATTTCCGGATTGGACCGATACTTGTCATGCGGCCTTGGTTCACTACCGGTAGACCGCCTGTCAAGTTTAGTTCCATTTGGACTTCGTTTGATACTCCAACGGATAACTGAGGGACCGAAAAGGCCTCGTGTGTGTTGCAGCCCAACACCCTTCCAATTTGGCCCAAAACCCACCTAAACCTCTCCATCATCTCGGTCGTTCGATCACGATCGCGTGGCCGAAAACCGCACCTCATTTGGACTCTCCTAGCTCCCTCTACCTATATATATGTGGCCATCCCCGAAATTTTCGCGGATGAACCCTAGCCCCGCTCCTCTCGCATCGCCGGACATGTCCATCCGGTCGCCGGACATGTCCGCGCCGCCGCCACCTCACCCGGACCAATCCGGAGCCGCCACATCGCCACGCTGCCGCTCCTCAGCCACTCGCAGAGCGCCACCTGGCCGGCCACCGCGCCCCACTTCGCCCTCGCGCCCGTCGGCCCGCGGAACCCAGATCGGGCCCACGCGGGCCCAACTCATCGCCGCCGCGCGCCGGGAGCCCGAGGCGTCCCGCTCCTCGCGCCCGAGCCCCGCCGCCTCCATGAAGCGCCGCCGCCGGAGTTTTTCCGCCGTCCGCGCGCCGCCCTTCGTCCTCCTCCCCACGCCTCAAGTCCGGCCCGCCGCCGCTCATCTCCGGCGGAGCTCGCCGCCGTCCGCCGAGCTCGCGCCGCTCCGACCCGCCGCCTCCAAGCTCGCCGCGGTCGCCGCCCCCGCCGCCAACCTTCTCCGTCCGGAGTCCCCAAGTTCGGCGATGTTCCCGAGCTCCCTCCGGCGATCCTCGAAATCCGTGCATCGCCGGAACCCTAGACGGCCCTCTCCTCCACAAATCGGGATCAGATCCACCACCTCGGTGATCCAAACGCTCGCGCCCGTCCCCGGATCTCTCCGTCCCGGATGTCCTCATCCCGCGTTGACTTTCGCGGAGGTATAAATTCCACCAAGTCCCCGAAATTCCCAGATCCACATGCCCATGTTCATCGCCTCATAACCTTGCATCCATAGCTTCGATTCATGCATATGGCATATCAAAATGTTCGTCTCAGAGAGTACATCATTTCATCTCATTGCATCATTTTCATTTGAGCTCATCTTGATGCCCGAAATGCTGTTGGAAGAGTGCTACTTGAGATAATTGTCAGATCTGCTGCTCCATTTAGATATTTGTCATTTTTGCCATGATTATTGTGCTGCATGATATGCCCATGAGCTCTACATATGTTTTGTTAAGGGTTTTGCCATCTATCCAGAGGTGCAACCCATGTATTTTTGTGATGTGTGTGGTGACTAGCATAAGCTTGCAAAGTGAGGCACTTGGTAATGCTGATTTCAGAGACTTAGCATTTCCACAGTCCTTGAGCTGTTTATCTCATATGGCCATATGTTCATGTTGTTTCCTAGTGATCTGTGCCTATTTTGAGGATGATCAGTAAGGATGTTTTGTTAATCTTGTAGCGCTCTATCCATCCATGTCTTTGTTTGCAATTTTGGAGCACCCTAGCTTGAGTCAGTCGAGCTCTACTTTTGCCATTTCGTGAATCTGGGCAGATTGTCTACTTGTTAGCGATTTTGCCGAGGATGTTGTAGTTGATCCGTGCATGCCATGTTATTATTCTTGCCATGTCTAGCTTGTATTTTGTGTATTCTTGATGGGTGTATGCTTAGATCGTCATGACTTGCTCTGTAGTGAGTGCATCGAGCTCGTAAACATGCCTACTTGATAACTGTTTCAGCATGCTCCAGTTTTCACTAAGTCTATGATCTGTTTATGTTTTTGCCATGTTCACATGCTTGCACTTGTATTTTCTGATCCCTTTTGGCTCAAGGTCACTAAGGGACTTTTGTTAAGCTCTTTGAGTACTTCCATGCCATGCTTTACTTTGCCATGTTCAGGTCCTGTAGCATATAGTTTTCATGCTCCGGAGTGTGCTACCTGATCTGAAATTCCAGGCTTGTGTTAATTTCACTAAGTCTGAGATCTGTTTACCGTTTGCTTTTTGCCATGCTTGTTTGAACCTGTTAATGTATGAATTGGCCGTAGCTCAGTGCTAGAATTTTGTTAAGCATCTTGAATGGATCCCTGCCATGTATTTTGATGCCATGTTTGGGTGCTGTAGCATGTTCATCTCATTGCAATTAGATGGCTACCTGCTGTAAATCGCAGACCGGTGTCATATTTGAATCGCTTGCCATTTCCAAACCGTAACTCCCATTCCGGCGTTCTTTATATCGTTTTCAAGCGATTTCACCTCATCTTTCCAATGGCACACTTGGAATTCCAGGTTGAGGCCAGGTTCATGCATTCCTTGTCAAATCTTGCATATGCATCGCATACCGCATCCCGCATATCATTCCATGTTCATGTGTTGGTTGTTTACTATGTTATGTGCTTCTTTTCCGGTGTTTGCTTCTTCGGGTTGGTTCCGGTAACGTCGCGTTTGTGAGGACCCATTCGTCTACGTCCGTTTGTCTTCTTCATGGACTCATTCTTCTTCCTTGCGGGATCTCAGGCAAGATGATCATACCCTCGAAATCACTTCTATCTTTGCTTGCTTAGTTGCTCGCTCTTTTGCTATGCCTATGCTGCGATACCTACCACTTGCTTATCATGCCTCCCATATTGTTGAACCAAGCCTCTAACCCACCTTGTCCTAGCAAACCGTTGTTTGGCTATGTTACCGCTTTGCTTAGCTCCTCTTATAGCGTTGTTAGTTGCAGGTGAAGATTGAAGTTTGTTCCTTGTTGGAACATGGAGATGTTGTTCCTGGTTGGAACATGTTTATTTGTTGGGATATCACACTATATCTTATTTAATTAATGTATCTATATACTTGGTAAAGGGTGGAAGGCTCGGCCTTATGCCTGGTGTTGTGTTCCACTCTTGCCGCCCTAGTTTCCATCATATCGGTGTTATGTTCCCGGATTTTGCGTTCCTTACGCGGTTGGGTTATAATGGGAACCCCTTGACAGTTCGCTTTGAATAAAACTCCTCCAGCAAGGCCCAACCTTGGTTTTACCATTTGCCACCTAGCCTTTTTCCCTTGGGAGTCGCGCATCCCGAGGGTCATCTTTATTTTAACCCCCCCCCGGGCCAGTGCTTTTCTAAGTGTTGGTCCGAACTAGAGTCCTTTGCAGCGCCACCTCGGGGAAACTTGAGGGCTGGTTTTAGTTGTACGGAGCGCTCATCCGGTGTTGCCCTGAGAACGAGATATGTGCAGCTCCTATCAGGATGTCGGCGCATCGGGCAGTCTTGCTGGTCTTGTTTTACCATTGTCGAGGATGTCTTGTAGAACCGGGATACCGAGTCTGATAGGAATGTCTCGGGAGGAGGTCTATTCCTTCGTTGACCATGAGAGCTTGTCATGGGCTAAGTTGGGACACCCCTGCAGGGATTTGAACTTTCGAAAGCCGTGCCCACGGTTATGGGCAGATGGGAATTTGTTAATGTCCGGTTGTAGAAAACCTGAAGTTGACCTTAATTAAAATGCATCAACCGCATGTGTAACTGTGATGGTCTCTTTCTGGTGGGGTCCGGGAAGTGAACACGGTTGTTGGAGTTATGCTTGACGTAGGTTGTTCTAGGATCACTTCTTGATCATAGTTTCTCGATCATGCTTTGCTATCTCTTCTCGCTCTCTTTTGCGTATGTTAGCCACCATATATGCTAGTCGCTTGCTGCAGCTCCACCTCATACCTTTTACCTTACCCATAAGCTTAAATAGTCTTGATCGCGAGGGTGCGAGATTGCTGAGTCCTCGTGGCTCACAGGTACTTCCAAAACCAGCTTGCAGGTGCCGATGAGTCCGTGCAGATGACGCAACCAAGCTCAGGAGGACCTCGATGAAGATCTTGTCCTTTGTGTTGTTTCGTTCTAGTTGATCAGTAGTGGAGCCCAGTTCGGGTCGATCGGGGACCTTGTCGCATTTGGGGTTCTTCTTTTATTTTGGTTCCGTAGTCGGACCTTGATTGTATTTGGATGTTGTAATGTTTTATTCATGTAATTGTGTGAAGTGGCGATTGTAAGCCAACTATGTATCTTTTCCCCTATCGTAACACATGGGTTGTGTGAAGATTACCTCACTTGCGATATTGCTTTCAATGCGGTTAGGTCTCTAAGTCGTGCTTCGACACGTGGGAGATATAGCCGCATCGAGGGTGTTACACTAGTCTCTCGCTCGCGCTTTGCCTCCTCTTCTCGCTCTCTTTTGCGAACAGGATAGCCACCATATTTTCTAGTCGCTTGCTGCAGCTCCACATATTTACCTTGCCTTACCTATTAAGCTTAAATAGTCTTGACCGCGAGGGTTTGAGATTGCTGAGTCCCTGTGGCTCATAGATTACTATTACACCAGATGCAGGGCCTGATGATTCTGCTCTAGGTGACGCGCTTGAGCTCAAGTGGGAGTTCGATGAGGACTCTCAACGATACTATGTTTCTTTCCCTGATGATCAGTAGTGGTGCCCAGTTGGGGGTGATCGGGACCGTGTCGCATGTTGGGTTATCTTTTATTTTGGCGCCGTAGTCGGGCCATGAGTGTTTGGATGATGTAATGTTATTTATGTACTTGATTGACGTGGCGAGTGTAAGCCAACTATGTTATCTCCCCTTTATAATTTATACTACATGGGATATTGTGAAGATTGCCTAACTTGCGACATATGCCTTCAATGCGATTATGCCTCTAAGTCGTGCCTCGACACGTGGGAGATATAGTCGCATCGAGGGTGTTACATCCCGTCACAATGATATCGGACCGATTCCACGATACCCGCGTGATCCAAAAAAATTGAGTGAAAAAGAGGAGACTGAAGTCAAAACATCTATGTTGGGAGTCCTAACCAGAGCGACGAAGGGGCTGAGGAGTAAAAAGAACTCCTACTCTTCGATATAACTAAGACTCAAAATAGTTTTTTTCTAGACTCAACAACGGCAGCGGTTCGATCAATCAAGGGCGCTCCTAAGGTTAGTAAGGCTCTGATACCAACTTGTGCGCCCAAGATGCGATTATATCCCAATCAAGTGATGAATTCATGATTGGGGCACAACCGCATTTCGAGCGCATAGCAAGGTGGATATCATTACAACATACCATGTATTGAATATATGAGAATACAAGATAAAGGCTTACACTTGCCACAAGTTACAACCTTCATAAAACAGTACATCAATACATAGCAACCATCATACAGAAGAGCAGGATCCGACTATGGATGAAATCAAACGAAAAAGAAGAACGACATCCACCCTGCTAATCCCAGGTTCCCCGACCCAGAACCTATCCCTTGATAGAAGAAGAAGAAGAAGAAGCAGAAGAACTCCAAACACAAGCAAGCATCGCTCTCACGTCAGATCATCGCATTACCTGTACATGCAACTGTTGTTGTAGTAATCTGTGAGCCACGAGGACTCAGCAATCCCATTAACATGGGTACCAAGACTAGCAAAGCTTAATGGGTAAGGAAAGGATAAGTGGTGAGGTTGCAACAAGCGACTAAGCAATATGTGGTGGCTAACTTATGAGTACAAGAGTAAGATGAGAATCTATGCAATGGTCGTAAACTAGTAATGATCAAGAAGTGATCCTAAACTACTTATGTTCAAACTTAACCCAAACTGTGTTCTCTCCTCGAACGCACCCAAAAAGAGACAATCATGATTACGCACGATGTTGGTGTATTTTAATTGAGTTTAGTTCAAGTCCACTACATCCGGATATTAACAAATTCCCATCTGCCACATAACCGTGGGCACGGCTCTCGAAATTGTTAAGCCTGCAGGGGTGTCCTAACTTAGCCCATGACAAGCTCACGTTCCGTGGAGACAATCCTCCATCTCGGGACCCTCTGATCGGACTCGGAATCCCGGTGCACAAGACATTTCGACAATGGGAAAACAAAACCAGCAAGACCTCTTGATGCATCGACCTATCCTGATAGGAGTCGCACGTATCTCGTTTTCGGGGTACACCGGATGGGCAAGACATCGGGTTAGCTGAGACCCTGGTTGCCCAGGGGGTGCTGGACATCGCCCGGTTTGGACCAACACTCATGAGGAGCATTGGCCCAGGGGGGTTGATTAAGAGACCTCGGGGGCCGGCAGGTCCCTATGCTAGTTTTTAGTTGTTATTAGGCAAATGGTAAAACCAATGTTGGGCCTTGCTAGAAGAGTTTTATTCAAAGCGAACTGTCAAGAGGGTCCCATAAACTCTCATCGTGTTAGGGACGCAAAATCAAGGAACATAACACCGGTATGACGGAAACTAGGGTGGCATGAGTGGAACAAAACACCAGGCAAAAGGCCGAGCCTTCCACCCATTACCAAGTATATAGATGCATTAATTAAATAAGAGATATTATGATATCTCATAATATCCATGTCCCAACATGGAACAACCTGCAACTGCACATGCAACTAGCAACGCTATAAGAGGGGCTGAGCAAAGCGGTAACATAGCCAAACAATGGTTTGCTAGGAAGGTGGAAAATGTTAGAGGCTTATCATGGCATATTGGGAGGCTTGAGAAACAAGTGGTAGGTAGCGCGACATAGCGATAGCATCGAGACAACTAGCATAGCAAAGATAGTAGTGAGATCCAAGGCGACGGTCATCTTTCCTAAAATCCCACTAGGAAGAAGACTGAATCCATGAAGCTGATGAACCTACATAGTCGAACGGATCCTCACAATCGCAACAAAACCGGCACTATTGATAAGAAGCACAACCGGAAAGAAGCAAACGACATAGTAAACCAACAAGCATAAATATGGCATGATGTGCAATCAAGTATGATGCATGTCCGGTTTAATGAGGCATGTCATGACAAAGTGCAACAAACAATACTACAAGTTAAGTGGAGCTCAATATGCAACGAGTTGCATATTGACAAAACTTCACAACAATTATTTAGTTCTCTCTCGTTCATGTACCCAACAATTTAAATGTTGTCAAACATGGCAAGAGGTGAAGCATAAGTAAACTAACTATTTAGGCAAGTTTAAATGAGGCCGGAAATAACTAACAACAATTCCGAAAAATCCCCATATGTAATTTACGAATTTAGTACTATTCTTCCATAAACCATATTTTATTGTTGTTAAACAGGAAATTAAAGTGCACCATGTTAAACTATGCATTTTTCTACCCCATTTACATATAAAGATTATTAAATTCGGAGCTACAGTTAATTAGTTATGAAATAAATCATTTTAACATACTATTTAGCAAATTTAATCGAACAACATTTTAAACATTTTAGCATGGATGTAAGCAGCATATTATAAAACTAGATGAAATTCTAAGCATTTTACATGTTTAAACCATTTTAATCCGATGCACGGTTTGTGAGATATTAAATGCATGAAGTATGAGGGTTTTTCTATAAAATAGTAGATCACTGGATAATGCTAAATTCGAAGAACTGGAAAAAACATGAAACGAGCTGAATCTGCTGGGTGCTGGGCTGGGGCTCTCACCGTGGGCCTCGGCCCAGTCTATGGAGATGGCCCAGGGGGCGCGGAGGAGCAGGCCGACACAGGCGGCTGACATCTGATGCGGCCCAGGCATCGGCCGCTGGTAGGGTCAATGCGAGCTGGCTGCTCGATGCGGGCAAAGGGGTCTTGGCGCTGGGGTCGTCCTCTTCGTGTGCTCACACACAGAAGCAGGGGAAGGCCAGCGACGAGGCTTGGAGAGGTCGATCTGAACGGATCCCTCCAGATCCGATCGGGAACGAGACAGCAGGGAGTGGAGGTCTCCGAACGGAGCAGGATCGGCCGTTGTTGCCTGAAGATAGAAGGCCGAGAGAGAGAGAGTCCGGGAGAGAGCAGAGAGATGGAGGGAGAGAAGAAGAGAGGGGAGGGCAGGGAGGAGGCCGGCGGCATGACCTGTTGTTGGTTCGGTCACCGGCGGCGGCTGACCCGCCAAGGTGGTGGAGGCGCTGGGTGGCTGGATGCACTGTAGCTCGCGCACGAGAAGCAAACGAGGTCTAGAAAGGTGGCTGCGAAGGTCGAAGCAGGGACTAGGTCAAGCTCGGGGACGAGCCCCTGCTGCTTGGGGAGACGCGAAGAAGAGGAGGCTTGAGGCGGGACGGTGTCAAGGACAGGCGGTGGCGCTCCTTTTTGAACAAAGAAAGAGAGACAGGGAGGTGAGACGAGGAAGGCAGAGAAACAACAGGAGGACAAGAAGGGCAGCGGTGCTTATCTCATGGTCGCTGACGGCGGCATCGGTGGCCGGATGACGAGGTGAGGTGGAGGAGTATGGGGAGGCTCAGGGCTGCAGCCGGAGCTGCTGCTGGTGGTGGTGGATCGAGGGAGGCAGGGGAGTGCGTTGGTTGGGTCGGTGGGGAAAACTAGGAGAAAGCGGGTGGCAGCTGCATCGGGAGGGATCCCGAGGAGGATTTGGAAGGTGGCGGCGGGTGATGGGACAAGGGGGCTACATCTTAGGGTTGTTGGTTTATATATAGTAGGAGGTCCAAAATGAGGGCTAGATCGGACCCTCCGATTTAGATCGGACGGTCGAGAAAAATAGGTTAGGGAAGCCCAGATAAGAAGTTGAAGATATTTTAGGGATGTTTGGGGATCTGGATCCAACGGTGATGACTGAGCGGGTCGGGTTCGGGTAAGTTTCGAACACGCACACAAGGGGGTATGTGCGCTGTACAGAGAGACTCCGGTTTAGGCAAGAGGGAAAAGGAAGAAATAGGTTGGTCTCGGAACGGTCACTAAAGCAAGGGGGGCACGGCAACTACGAGCGGATGCAAGTTTTGAAAACAATGACGGCAATTGAGTGCCGATGCAATGCAGGTGATGACATGATGAATGCAACAAACAACTAATTAACACAGCTGACACGCAAAACATGAAAGGCATTTGGAGCATCCGCTGGAGCGTCGGTCTCGGGTCTTCACAATGAAAGCTTCAGACCCAATGGAGTAGACACCTTTGTGGGTCAAAATTTGACCAAGTGGAATGATGAGCTCATTATGCAGCTCTATTCAACACCTCACTTCTACCCTAATGGAAGGATTGTATGGATGACTGAAGGAACAAGATATCAGTCTACCGTTGTTGAGTGGGCCAAGCTTATCAATGCCCCTGAAGAGCATGAGGATGACATTGATGTCTATGCTAAACCTAGGAAGGGTCACAACTCCGTGGCCAACATGTACAAGGAGATACCTCACAAAGCCTTGGAGACACACAAGCTAGGCTCAGTGTATTACCTCTTGTCTGGACTGGCCACCATGAACACCATTTTGAGGCACACCTTGCTGCCCAAATCAGGAGATCACAGGATGATTAGAGGCCACTCCATCAACTTGCTTCAGAGTGATGAGTTTGATTGTTGAAACCATCAAGAGAACTGCAGCCGACCAAAAGAGATCATGTCGGAATGCTCCACACATTCAGATGCTCATCAACTCCAAGATGGGCAAAGGCATGTATCTCTTGGACAAAGAGCACCTTCCCTTGAGGCCTGATCATGAGGACAACATAGTTGTTATGGATGCTTCAGATCCTACATTTGTAGAGGCTCAACAGAAGAGGGAGAAGGCAAAAGCAGAGAAGCAGCCAAGATGCCAAATGCTGAAGAGGCTTCACAAGTTTTTCTCAAGTCAAAACAAGACCAACTTGGCTATCTCATTCAAGCCACTTTGAGGATGATAAAGGTTTGGCCAACCTGAGTCAGAATCAAGAGAGTCTTCAGAGAATTTTTGATACCAAAATTCATGACTTGGATGTCAAAGTGACTGAGATTCAGACTTCTATGGAGAATATCCAAGAAGAACTTGAGGACAGGAGTGACAAGACCACCACTGATGCATATCAAAGGGTGCCCAAAAGGCAAAGGTCTGCAGCAGTGCCAGTGACAGATGCTAGAGCTACAACTTCAGCACCTGCAGCCACAGCTTTAGTTGCCCCTCCGGTTGCCACTCCACTAGCCCCTACTACCTCTACAGATGCATTTGTTGCAGGACTCCTCTCCACGCCACCTCCCGAAGACCAAGCTTAGAGATTTGCATAGCACTATGCATTTTCAAGCTTTTTGGTAACTTGTTGCCAAAGGGGGAGAAAGTGTATAGATCATAGGCTGAGAGAGAGAGAGAGAGCTTTGCTTTTTTTGCTAGCTCTTTTGCTATTTGTTTGCTTTCTTGGATGATACTTTATGGTTGTGTGTGAGATAATTGTATGGTCATGTGTTTGATCATATCATACTTTAATGTTTGTGCTTTGGACGATGATATTATCTATCTCTCATGTATGATCATTCACTTTGTCTTGGTGATGAGTGTATATTTTTATATTCTATCATTTTGAGCGCTCCGCCAAGATGGATGTGACATGGTGTGGCGACCCGACCTCAGATGGCCAAGTCTCTGTGCTTCAGTGTCATCCTTGGATCGGTAATGCTGACACACACAGTACTCGAAGGATTTATAACAAAGTGGCAATCACACAATTGTTACATCGACTATCTCAAAAGAGAACTTATTACAATAATATGGCTTAAAGCCATCTAATACGATAACAGCGGAAGGCTTGGAAGATAAAGTCAGTCCATTAACTCCAACGACATAGCTGAGCTGCACGGCAATGACCTAACGAACCTTACTCCTCGTCTGAAAAGTCTGCAACATAATACGTTGCAGCCCGAAAACGGGTCAGCACATGGAATATGCTGGCAAAATAACACAATAGAGCATGAACAGAATAATACTATCACTGCATGCATATTTGGCTGGTGGAAAGCTCTATGGTTATAGTTTTTGCGAAAAGCCAATTTTTCCCTACAACAAAGGAATAGATTTTAATTTAACTATCATGGTAGTTGAACAACATTGAGAAGGTTCCTCCAACTCAGTCCCAATTAAAGTGATTAACATCCCAACAATATTAATTAAGAATGATGAGATACATGTGATAACCCAAATACTAGATACTCAAGGATTGTCCATAACCGGGGACAGGGCTAACCATGATTAGATTATACACTCTGCAGAGGTTTGTGCACTTTTCCCCACAAGACTCGATTGCCTCCGTTGGATTTCTCGCACTACAAGGTGTTTGAGAAATGGATGACCGAGACACAGTCTTTCAGAAACATTAACTCTCTACTCTGGACAGACCATACCAAACCTACATCCCACTACCTGCTGATCTGCCTCTTCAAGAGCTTCACGTAACTTACTCAACTATGCTAGAGCCCATAATAGCCTGTGGCTGCACACGGAAGTTTCTGGCATGAATCATCTCAGTTCCCTTTGAGCCTGGGTGGCGGTCCATAGGAAGATCGCATGGGTACTCCAGGATTTCCAAAAAATACAAACAACACTGGGTACTCCAAGTGCCTCAATCCACCCAGATGTTAATTTAAGTTGCCACCTTAAGTTGAACCATTAATTAACAAACTCACATATGTCATGGATTTCACTCAAACCCAAACCACATCTACGAGCATAGCATAGCATAGCAATTTAAGCAACGCGTAGAAGTAACTCCCAAGGGTTTGAAAGTAACAGGGTAATAGGTTCTACCTCATCAACTACTTCCCAACCCACATGTTAATGACATCCTAATCATGCAATGTTTGAGGATTGGAACTAATGCATAAAAACTGGGTGATAAAAGGGTATGATCAAAGTGTTACTTGCCTTGCTGACGGTCTGTGAAACCTAGGGACTCGTAGTAGCACGCTTCGCACTCTGGGTGTTCTATCGCAAACAAACAATAACATACATAAGCAACACGCAAAGATGCGCAAGCAAAACTCAAATAAAAGAGGTTGACCAGAAAGTTCAACTTAAGAACTCCGGTTAGCAAAAGGAATCAAATCAAACGGAGCAACAAAACTCAAATGGCAAAAGAAAGAAGCTTCGTTTACTAATCTGATCCTAGGTCAAAATTTTAAAGTGTCAAAAACTTATTTAAGTTGGTTAAACAGAAAGAGGGTCTCGAGACGAAGATCTAGGCGCTTGAATCGCCTGATTCCGAATAACGAGCGAAAAGATAAACAGAAACTAAGATCGGATCAGAAATCGCGATCAGAAAACTCGCGGAATAAATCCAATAAAAGAAAGCTGACGAACAGACTAACGAACGAGCGTCCGTTAGCTGTAACTAACGAGCGAAAACCGTTCATTAAAACAAACATACGGACGAACGTCCACTAACTAGAAGAACCGAGAAAAACCGGCGATCCGAGAAAAAACGAATCTAGGGTTTTCTAAAACAACCGAACGGTTCTTAAAAAAACCGACGGCTCGGATCCGGCGGCTACCTCCGGCGAGGGGCTCCGACGAGGCGAGATGGCGGGGCGACGGCTTGCGGGGCAGCGGCGGCAAGCGGCGACTTAGTGTGGCGACGGCGGCGGCTTAGAGCGGGCGGCGGGGTTCGCGCGGGGCGGCGGCAGTGGTGGTGGTGGTTTGGGGCGGCGGGGGTGGCAGCTATATAAAGGGCGGGGCGAGGCGGCTTGCTTGGAGGAGGGGCAAGCGGCGGCGGAGTCCGGCTCGGACTCCTAGTCCGAGCGGCGGCGGGGCGGCGCGCGCGGGGAGGCGGCGGCGGCTGCGGGCCGGCCTGGCTCGGCTGGGCCTTAGGCCTAGTCGGGCGAGGGAACTTTGTTATAAATAATTCCGCCGACAGAAATAAAATCCTAGACATATAAATAAAAATCTAAAAATGCCAAAATAAATTTTCATCGTCTAAATAAAATATTTAGAACGAGATGAACATTTTATTGGCCCTAAAATGCAACTTTGAAAACGTGCAATTTTTCTAATGCAACCAAAATTGCAATAAAATCCAAATAAAACAAATATTTGATTTTAATATTTTTCCTCCTATATTTCAATTATCTTGGAGAAGTCATATTATCTCCTCTCATATATTTTAATATGAAATATTTTCAGAGAGAAAAATAATTAAAACCAAAATCCTCATTTCAGATTTGATAAAAATCAAATATGAAAACCGGGGAAATCCCTAACTCTCTCCGAGGGTCCTTGAGTTGCTTAGGATTTCAAGGATCGCGAGACAAAATGCAAATAAAATTTGATATGCATGGATGACTATGTATAACATTCCAAATTGAAAATTTGGGATGTTACAAACCTACCCCCCTTAAGATGAATCTCGCCCTCGAGATTCGGGTTGGCTAGAAAATATGTGTGGGTGGTCTTTGCGAAGATCATCCTCTCGTTCCCAGGTGGCTTCGTCTTCGGTATGGTGGCTCCACAAAACTTTGCAAAATTTGATAACCTTACTGCGGGTGACTCTGCTGGCAAACTCAAAAATCTTAAGTGGCTTCTCCTCGTAAGTCAAATAACTGTCCAACTGAATTGCATCCAAGTGTACTGTATCTCTTAACGGTATATCAGCCATTTCAGCATGACATTTCTTCAACTGTGAAACATGAAACACATCATGAACTCCTGACAATCCCTCGGGTAATTCCAACTTGTAGGCATCTTCTCCCATCCGTTCCAAAACACGATACGGTCCTACAAATCTCGGAGCTAATTTCCCCTTAACTCCAAAACGTTTCACTCCTCGCAAGGGAGATCCTCGCAGATATACTCTGTCTCCAATTTCATAGGTTACCTCTTTGCGTTTTGAGTCCGCATAACTCTTCTTCCTGGACTGAGCAATCTTCAGTCTATCACGAATCAATTTAACCTTCTCCTCAGACTCCTTGATCAAGTCTGGTCCAAACAACTGTCGGTCTCCTACCTCGTCCCACATCAAAGGTGTTCTGCACCTGCGTCCATACAGGGCTTCAAACGGTGCCATCTTCAAACTGGCTTGGTAGCTATTGCTGTACGAGAACTCTGCGTAAGGCAAATTGTGATCCCAACTAGATCCATAATCTAGCGCACAGGCTCTCAACATGTCCTCCAAAATTTGGTTCACTCTCTCGGTCTGTCCATCTGTCTGTGGGTGAAAAGCTATACTGAACTCCAACCTAGTCCCCAAAGTCTGGTGTAACTGATGCCAAAACTTTGAAGTAAGTTGTGTTCCTCTATCTGATACGATGGTCCTTGGAACTCCATGCAGACATATGATCTTGGACATATAAATCTTGGCCAACTTTGCGCTGGTATAAGTGGTTTTCACTGGGATGAAGTGAGCCACTTTGGTCAAGCGATCAACTACTACCCATATGGAATCATATCCTGCTTTAGTCCTGGGCAATCTGATGATAAAGTCCATGCCAAGTTTATCCCACTTCCATTCGGGTATTGGCATAGGCTGTAATAGTCCTGCTGGCTTCTGATGTTCTGCCTTCACTCTCTGACATACATCACATACGGCTTCATACTCGGCAATATCCTTCTTCATACCGGTCCACCAGAAACGTTCCTTCAAATCCAGATACATCTTGGTGTTTCCGGGGTGTATAGAGTATGGTGAGTCATGAGCCTCTTGAAATATTAACTTCCTGATCTCCGGGTTATTGGGCACAGAAACTCGGTCCTCAAACCATAGGGTATCGTGCTCATCTTCACCGAAACCATTGGCCTTTCCTTTGCTCATCTTCTCCTTTATCTCGGCAATCTCCTTGTCATCCTTCTGAGCTTCCCGAATCTAGTCCAGCAATGTCGATTGGACCTCCACTGTTGCAACGAATCCTCTAGGAACAATCTCCAATCGAAGTTCCATGATATTCTCTGCTAACTCCTTTGGCAGTCCCTTACTTTCAAGGATATTAGCATAACTCTTCCTGCTGAAGGCGTCTGCTACGACATTGGCCTTTCCTGGGTGATAGTGTAGCTTCATATCATAATCCTTGATAAGCTCCAACCATCTCCTTTGTCTAAGGTTCAGTTCCTTCTGGGTGAAGATGTACTTCAAACTCTTATGGTTCGTGTATACATCACATCGGTTTCCAATAAGGTAATGCCTCCAGGTCTTCAATGCATGCACTACGGCTGCTAACTCCAAATCATGCATGGCATAGTTCAACTCATGAGGTTTTAGTTGTTGTGAGGCATACGAAACAACTCTTCCATCCTGCATAAGTACACATCCAAGTCCTAAGTGAGAGGCGTCGCAATACACTTGGAATTCCTTATGTATATCCAGTAGTGTTAGCACTGGCGCTGTAGTCAAACGTTTCTTCAACTCCTGGAAACTTGCCTCGCAATATTCTGTCCATTTAAACTTAGTATCCTTCTTTAACAGTTCAGTCATTGGCTTCACAATCTTGGAAAAGTTCTCAATGAATCTCCGATAGTAACCCGTGACTCCAAGGAAACTGCAGATCTCGCTAACTGAAGTGGGTGCCAACCATTCAGTGACTAACTAAATTTTGCTGGGGTCTACTGCTATACCTTCTCCCGATATAACATGTCCAAGGAACCTAACTTCCTTCAACCAAAACTCGCATTTGCTAAACTTAGCATACAACTGGTGTTCCCTGAGTTTCTCGAGAACTAAGCGCAAATGCTCCTTGTGCTCCTGCTCGTTCTTCGAGTATACCATAATATCATTGATAAACACCACAACAAACTTGTACAAATACTCCATGAATACCTTGTTCATCATGCTCATGAAATAAGCAGGGGCATTAGTCAGTCCAAATGACATGATGTGTACTCGTATAATCCATACCGCGTTGTGAACGATGTCTTTGGTATATCCTTCTCACGTATCTTCAACTGATGGTATCCCAATCTCAAATCGATCTTCGAAAACACCTTAGCTCGTTGCAACTGATCAAACAGATCGTTGATCATCGGCAGTGGGTACTTGTTCTTAATCCTCACCTCATTCAAGACTCGATAATCAACAACCATCCTTAGGGATTTATCCTTCTTCTGAACCAAAAGCACTGGGGCTCCCCAAGGTGATGAACTTCTTCGAATGTATCCTTTCTCCAATAACTCCTTGATTTGTTTCTTGATTTCCTCCAGATCATTTGCGGGCATCCGATAGGGTCTCTTGGATATTGGTCCTGTTCCTAGCAACAGCTCTATCAAAAACTCAATGTCTCTATCCGGTGGCATGCCTGGTAACTCCTCTGGAAAAACATCCGGATAATCCTTCACTACAAGCACTTCCTCCTGAACAACTCCCGTAAGGGCATTCACTTGGCTCCTCCTAGGCACATGCCTAGACACATACTTAATCCTTTTTCCCTCTGAGGTGGTAAGATAAATTGACTTACTAGCACGGTCAATACTTCCTCCAAACTTTAACATCCAGTCCATACCTAATATCACATCCAATCCTTGTGACTCCAAGATAATTAGGTCGGACGGAAAAACATGTGTGCTAATGGTTAAGGGTACCTGGTCGCACCATCGGCTAGCCATGTATTCTGTTCCGGGTGAGCTTACTAACAATGGGGTCCTAAGGGTTTGGGTTGGTAGTTTAAACTTATCCACAAATCCCCTTGATATGTATGAATGCGATGCACCAGTATCGAAAAGAACAAGAGCGGTAAATGACTTAACCAAAAACTTACCTATTACCGCGTCCGACTGCTCTTCAACCTCCTCCACGTTAACGTGGTTCACTTGTCCATTATTGAATGGATTGGGCTTCTTCCCAGCGCTCCCATTTCCGTTTCCATTCTTTCCTTCAGGGTACTCGGTGGCATAGTGTCTAGTCTTCCCACACTTAAAACAAGTAACATGACTTAGATCTCTTTTGGCGGGTGTGGCTGGATTGGGGCGGTTCTGATTATTGTTGGCTCCGTTCCCATTCCCATTCTTAGAACCGTTGTGGTTATGCGATCCTCCACCAGTGTGGTTGTGACCTCCATAGTTATGAACAAGTCCTCCCGAATTCGGGGTTAGGCGAGGCTTCTGCTGAGCTCCAGAGTCATACTTCCCTTGTCCATACTTTCTCTTGCGGCTCTCAATTTGCTGCTACTTCCCTTCAATCATAAGAGCCATATCTACCAACTCCTGGTAGTTGTTGAAGGTTGCTACCATCAACTGCATGCTCATCTCATCATTCATCCCTTCCATAAAGTTCTCCTGCTTCGCGGCATCTGTGGCCACATCATCAGGGGCATAGCATGATAACTTGCTAAAATCATCCACGTACTGAGCCACAGTATGGTTCCCCTAGCGTAGGTTGCGGAACTCCCGCTTCTTCACCTGCATAGCTCTAGTTGAGACATGGGCCGTGCGGAAAGCTTGCTGAAACTGGTCCCAAGTGACGTTGGCTATGGGAAAAGTGGTTGTGTAATTCTCCCACCATGATGCTGCTGGTCCATCCAACTGATGTGCGACAAAACGCACCTTCTCAACATCAGTGCACCCCGAAGTGGTCAACTCCCTTCCAATACGGCGTAGCCAATCATCAGCGACTATTGGCTCGGTGCTACTGGAAAACACCGGCGGTTGTAACCTTAGAAAACGGGCTAGGTTGTCCATTGGTGGCGGGTTGTTGTTGTTGTTGTTGTTGTTGCCCTGGTTCTGAACTAGCAATTGCATCAAAGTATTCTGCTGCTGGATCAACTGGGTGAGCTCCGGTGGGAAAGCAAAACCGGTGTCACGTCTCGAAGGCATCTGATGGGTTTAGATAGAAGAGATCAGAATAGAAAAGGGGTCTAATGAGAAAACACTACCCATATGCACATGAGACAAACACAAACATTTCACTCAATCAATCAAGCAAGGGCATACAAATGGTCTAGGAATATCGCAAAGTGCTCATCTAATACTAATTACATGGGGAAATACTACTAATATTTGGTGGTCATCTAGAAATTTTGATCGGTGGAAGACTCCATGATGTCTGCTCCAGCTTCGTCTTCAAAGTCATCGTCACTAGGATCAGAATCGGTGTCGTCGATGATGATGTAGTCCTCGGGGTGTATCTCCTTGGGTTCTTCTTCTTCTTCTATTGGTGCCGGTCCTCCCATGAATACTCCGATCTTCTCGACTAGGTCGTCATTCTTCTCCAGTAGTGTCTTGATTTCCTCCTCATATCCATCGCGTGTAGACTTAAGTTCTTCCTCAAGCTCGATGATTCTAGTCTTCGCCTTCTTCAAGTCCAACATGTCTGCGCACACCTGGTTCTCCTGACGTTGAATGTGCTGGTTTAACTGTTGGATGAAAGCTGCAATGGATCTATCCTTCCTGGTGTTGATTACTTCCCATTGCTCGTCTCGGCGTCCACATATTTGGTAGATAGTGTCCTTAAGCTCCGAGTTGTAGACTTCTCCAATGCGTCCCATGGTAATGTGGGCTGCCATGCTCTTGCCTAGACTCCAGGTGGGTGCTTCAAAAGAAAACTCTATGTGTTTAGAAGTTGGCGAGAACGTCCTTCCTGGAACTTGTACTTGATCCATCCAGCGCTCCTCTTCAGGTAAAGTGGCGGTGTATGTTCCGGTGAAGCTTGGTATTCCAATATTCAAGTACCTAGTGACTTCCTTCAAGTGGCCTCCAAAAGGTGTGTCTTCATCTGGTTGTGCAAACTTGTTCTTCATCTCCGTCATCCTAAAGAGTAGAAAATGGAGAGGAGTCAGAAATGAGTAGAGAAGTGTGACCTAGGGTTTATCTTAATGGTCGTGTCCTACAATCAGCGTGTGCTCTGATACCATCTTGTGGCGACCCGACCTCAGATGGCCAAGTCTCTGTGCTTCAGTGTCATCCCTGGATCGGTAATGCTGACACACACAGTACTCGAAGGATTTATAACAAAGTGGCAATCACACAATTGTTACATCGACTGTCTCAAAAGAGAACTTATTACAATAATATGTCTTAAAGCCATCTAATACGATAATAGCGGAAGGCTAGGAAGATAAAGTCAGTCCATTAACTCCAACGACATAGCTGAGCTGCACGGCAACGACCTAACGAACCTTACTCCTCGTCTGAAAAGTCTGCAACATAATACGTTGCAGCCCGAAAACGGGTCAGCACATGGAATATGCTGGCAAAATAACACAATAGAGCATGAACAGAATAATACTATCACTGCATGCATATTTGGCTGGTGGAAAGCTCTATGGTTATAGTTTTTGCGAAAAGCCAATTTTTCCCTACAACAAAGGAATAGATTTTAATTTAACTATCATGGTAGTTGAACAACATTGAGAAGGTTCCTCCAACTCAATCCCAATTAAAGTGATTAACATCCCAACAATATTAATTAAGAATGATGAGATACATGTGATAACCCAAATACTAGATACTCAAGGATTGTCCATAACCGGGGACAGGGCTAACCATGATTAGATTATACACTCTGCAGAGGTTTGTGCACTTTTCCCCACAAGACTCGATTGCCTCCGTTGGATTTCTCGCACTACAAGGTGTTTGAGAAATGGATGACCGAGACACAGTCTTTCAGAAACATTAACTCTCTACTCTGGACAGACCATACCAAACCTACATCCCACTACCTGCTGATCTGCCTCTTCAAGAGCTTCACGTAACTTACTCAACTATGCTAGAGCCCATAATAGCCTGTGGCTGCACACGGAAGTTTCTGGCATGAATCATCTCAGTTCCCTTTGAGCCTGGGTGGCGGTCCATAGGAAGATCGCATGGGTACTCCAGGATTTCCAAAAAATACAGACAACACTGGGTACTCCAAGTGCCTCAATCCACCCAGATGTTAATTTAAGTTGCCACCTTAAGTTGAACCATTAATTAACAAACTCACATATGTCATGGATTTCACTCAAACCCAAACCACATCTACGAGCATAGCATAGCATAGCAATTTAAGCAACGCGTAGAAGTAACTCCCAAGGGTTTGAATGTAATAGGGTAATAGGTTCTACCTCATCAACTACTTCCCAACCCACATGTTAATGACATCCTAATCATGCAATGGTTGAGGATTGGAACTAATGCATAAAAGCTGGGTGATAAAAGGGTATGATTAAAGTGTTACTTGCCTTGCTGACGGTCTGCGAAACCTAGGGACTCGTAGTAGCACGCTTCACACTCCGGGTGTTCCATCGCAAACAAACAATAACATACATAAGCAACACGCAAAGATGCGCAAGCAAAACTCAAATAAAATAGGTTGACCAGAAAGTTCAACTTAAGAACTCCGGTTAGCAAAAGGAATCAACTCAAACGGACCAACAAAACTCAAATGGCAAAAGAAAGAAGCTTCGTTTACTAATCTGATCCTAGGTCAAAATTTTAAAGTGTCAAAAACTTATTTAAGTTGGTTAAACAGAAAGAGGGTCTCGAGACGAAGATCTAGGCACTTGAATCGCCTGATTCTGACTAACGAGCGAAAAGATAAACAGAAACTAAGATCGGATCAGAAATCGCGATCAGAAAACTCGCGGAATAAATCCAATAAAAGAAAGCTGACGAGCAGACTAACGAACGAGCGTTCGTTAGCTGTAACTAACGGGCGAAAACCGTTCATTAAAACAAACATACAGACGAACGTCCACTAACTAGAAGAACCGAGAAAAACCGGCGATCCGAAAAAAAACGAATCTAGGGTTTTCTAAAAAACCGAACGGTTCTTAAAAAAACCGGCGGCTCGGATCCGGCGGCTACCTCTGGCGAGGGGCTCCGGCGAGGCGAGATGGCGGGGCGACGGCTTGCGGGGCAGCGGCGGCAAGCGGTGAGTTAGTGTGGCGATGGCGGCGGCTTAGAGCGGGCGGCGGGGTTGGCGCGGGGCGGCGGCAGTGGTGGTGGTGGTTTGGGGCGGCGGGGTGGCAGCTATATAAAGGGCGGGGCGAGGCGTCTTGCTTGGAGGAGGGGCAAGCGGCGGCGGAGTCCGGCTCGGACTCCTAGTCCGAGCGGCGGCGAGGCGGTGCGCGCGGGGAGGCGGCGGCGGCTGCGTGCCGGCCTGGCTCGGCTGGGCCTTAGGCCCAGTCGGGCGAGGAAACTTTGTTATAAATAATTCCGCCGACAGAAATAAAATCCTAGACATATAAATAAAAATCTAAAAATGCCAAAATAAATTTTCATCGTCTAAATAAAATATTTAGAACGAGATGAACATTTTATTGGCACTAAGATGCAACTTTGAAAATGTGCAATGTTGCTAATGCAAACAAAATTGCAATAAAATCCAAATAAAACAAATATTTGATTTTAATATTTTTCCTCCTATATTTCAATTATCTTGGAGAAGTCATATTATCTCCTCTCATATATTTTAATATGAAATATTTTCGAAGAGAATAATAATTAAAACCAAAATCCTCGTTTCAGATTTGATAAAAATCAAATATGAAAACCGGGGAAATCCCTAACTCTCTCCGAGGGTCCTTGAGTTGCTTAGGATTTCGAGGATCGCGAGACGAAATGCAAATAAAATATGATATGCATGGATGACTATGTATAACATTCCAAATTGAAAATTTGGGATGTTACAAACCTACCCCCGTTAAGATGAATCTCGCCCTCGAGATTCGGGTTGGCTAGAAAATAGGTGTGGGTGGTCTTTGCGAAGATCATCCTCTCGTTCCCAGGTGGCTTCGTCCTCGGTATGGTGGCTCCACTAAACTTTGCAAAATTTGATAACCTTACTGCGGGTGACTCTGCTGGCAAACTCAAGAATCTTAACTGGCTTCTCCTCGTAAGTCAAATAACTATCCAACTGAATTGCCTCCAAGGGTACGGTATCTCTTAACGGTATATCAGCCATTTCAGCATGACATTTCTTCAACTGTGAAACATGAAACACATCATTAACTCCTGACAATCCCTCAGGTAATTCCAACTTGTAGGCAACTTCTCCCATCCGTTCCAAAACACGATACGGTCCTACAAATCTCAGAGCTAATTTCCCCTTAACTCCAAAACGTTTCACTCCTCGCAAGGGAGGTACTCAAAGATATACTCTGTCTCCAATTTCATAGGTTACCTCTTTGCGTTTTGAGTCCGCATAACTCTTCTGCCTGGACTAAGCAATCTTCAGTCTATCACGAATCAATTTAACCTTCTCCTCAGACTCCTTGATCAAGTCTGGTCCAAACAACTGTCGGTCTCCTACCTCGTCCCACATCAAAGGTGTTCTGCACCTGCGTCCATACAGGGCTTCAAACGGTGCCATCTTCAAACTGGCTTGGTAGCTATTGCTGTACGAGAACTCTGCATAAGGCAAATTGTGATCCCAACTAGATCCATAATCTAGCGCACAGGCTCTCAACATGTCCTCCAAAATTTGGTTCACTCTCTCGGTCTGTCCATCTGTCTGTGGGTGAAAAGCTATACTGAACTCCAACCTAGTCCCCAAAGTCTGGTGTAACTGATGCCAAAACTTTGAAGTAAATTGTGTTCCTCTATTTGATACGATGATCCTTGGAACTCCATGCAGACATATGATCCTGGACATATAAATCTTGGCCAACTTTGCGCTGGTATAAGTGGTTTTCACTGGGATGAAGTGAGCCACTTTGGTCAAGCGATCAACTACTACCCATATGGAATCATATCCTGCTTTAGTCCTGGGCAATCTGATGATAAAGTCCATGCCAAGTTTATCCCACTTCCATTCGGGTATTGGCATAGGCTGTAATAGTCCTACTGGCTTCTGATGTTCTGCCTTCACTCTCTGACATACATCACATACGGCTTCATACTCGGCAATATCCTTCTTCATACCGGTCCACCAGAAACGTTCCTTCAAATCCAGATACATCTTGGTGTTTCCGGGGTGTATAGAGTATGGTGAGTCATGAGCCTCTTGAAGTATTAACTTCCTGATCTCTGGGTTATTGGGCACATAAACTCGGTCCTCAAACCATAGGGTATCGTGCTCATCTTCACGAAAACCTTTGGCCTTTCCTTTGCTCATCTTCTCCTTTATCTCCGCAATCTCCTTGTCATCCTTCTGAGCTTCCCGAATCTGGTCCAGCAATGTCGATTGGACCTCCATTGTTGCAACGAATCCTCTAGGAACAATCTCCAATCGAAGTTCCATGATATTCTCTGCTAACTCCTTTGGCAGTCCCTTACTTTCAAGGATATTAGCATAACTCTTCCTGCTGAAGGCGTCTGCTACGACATTGGCCTTTCCTGGGTGATAGTGTAGCTTCATATCATAATCCTTGATAAGCTCCAACCATCTCCTTTGTCTAAGGCTCAGTTCCTTCTGGGTGAAGATGTACTTCAAACTCTTATGGTTCGTGTATACATCACATCGGTTTCCAATAAGGTAATGCCTCCAGGTCTTCAATGCATGCACTACGGCTGCTAACTCTAAATCATGCATGGCATAGTTCAACTCATGAGGTTTTAGTTGTTGTGAGGCATACGAAACAACTCTTCCATCCTGCATAATTACACATCCAAGTCCTAAGCGAGAGGCATCGCAATACACTTGGAATTCCTTATGTATATCCGGCAGTGTTAGCACTGGCGCTGTAGTCAAACGTTTCTTCAACTCCTGGAAACTTGCCTCGCAATCTTCTGTCCATTTAAACTTAGTATCCTTCTTTAACAGTTCAGTCATTGGCTTCGCAATCTTGGAAAAGTTCTCAATGAATCTCCGATAGTAACCCGCGACTCCAAGGAAACTGCGGATCTCGCTAACTGAAGTGGGTGCCAACCATTCAGTGACTAACTGAATTTTGCTGGGGTCTACTGCTATACCTTCTCCCGATATAACATGTCCAAGGAACCCGACTTCCTTCAACCAAAACTCGCATTTGCTAAACTTAGCATACAACTGGTGTTCCCTGAGTTTCTCGAGAACTAAGCGCAAATGCTCCTTGTGCTCCTCCTCGTTCTTCGAGTATACCATAATATCATCGATAAACACCACAACAAACTTGTACAAATACTCCATGAATACCTTGTTCATCATGCTCATGAAATAAGCAGGGGCATTAGTCAATCCAAATGACATGACGTGTACTCGTATAATCCATACCGCGTTGTGAACGATGTATTTGGTATATCCTTCTCACGTATCTTCAACTGATGGTATCCCAATCTCAAATCGATCTTTGAAAACACCTTAGCTCCTTGCAACTGATCAAACAGATCGTTGATCATCGGTAGTGGGTACTTGTTCTTAATCCTCACCTCATTCAAGACTCGATAATCAACAACCATCCTTAGGGATTTATCCTTCTTCTCAACCAAAAGCACTGGGGCTCCCCAAGGTGATGAACTTCTTCGAATGTTTCCTTTCTCCATTAACTCCTTGATCTGTTTCTTGATTTCCTCCAGATCATTTGCGGGCATCCGATAGGGTCTCTTGGATATTGGTCCTGCTCCTGGCAACAACTCTATCAAAAACTCAATGTCTCTATCCGGTGGCATGCCTGGTAACTCCTCTGGAAAAACATCCGGATAATCCTTCACTACAGGCACTTCCTCCTAAACAACTCCCGTAAGGGCATTCACTTGGCTCCTCCTAGGCACATGCCTAGACACATACTTAATCCTTTTTCCCTCTCAGGTGGTAAGATAAATTGACTTACTAGCACGGTCAATACTTCCTCCAAACTTTAACATCCAGTCCATACATAATATCACATCCAATCCTTGTGACTCCAAGATAATTAGGTCGGACGGAAAAACATGTGTGCTAATGGTTAAGGGTACCTGGTCGCACCATCGGCTAGCCATGTATTCTGTTCCGGGTGAGATTACTAACAATGGGGTCCTAAGGGTTTGGGTTGGTAGTTTAAACTTATCCACAAATCCCCTTGATATGTATGAATGCGATGCACCAGTATCGAAAAGAACAAGAGCGGTAAATGACTTAACCAAAAACTTACCTATTACCGTGTCCGGCTGCTCTTCAACCTCCTCCACGTTAACGTGGTTCAGTTGTCTATTATTGAATGGATTGGGCTTCTTCCCAGCGCTCCCATTTCCGTTTCCATTCTTTCCTTCAGGGCACTCGGTGGCATACTGTCCAGTCTTCCCACACTTGAAACAAGTAACGTGACTTAGATCTCTTTTGGCGGGTGTGGCTGGATTGGGGCGGTTCTGATTATTGTTGGCTCCATTCCCATTCCCATTCTTAGAACCGTTGTGGTTATGCGATCCTCCACTAGTGTGGTTGTGACCTCCATAGTTATGAACAAGTCCTCCCGAATTCGGGGTTAGGCGAGGCTTCTGCTGAGCTCCAGAGTCATACTTCCCTTGTCCATACTTTCTCTTGCGGCTCTCAATTTGCTGCTGCTTCCCTTCAATCATAAGAGCCATATCTACCAACTCCTGGTAGTTGTTGAAGGTTGCTACCATCAACTGCATGCTCATCTCATCATTCATCCCTTCCATAAAGTTCTCCTACTTCGCGGCATCTGTGGCCACATCATCAGGGGCATAGCATGATAACTTGCTAAAATCATCCACGTACTGAACCACAGTATGGTTCCCCTAGCATAGGTTGCGGAACTCCCGCTTCTTCACCTGCATAGCTCCAGTTGAGACATGGGCCATGCGGAAAGCTTGCTGAAACTGGTCCCAAGTGACGTTGGCTATGGGAAAAGGGGTTGTGTAATTCTCCCACCATGATGCTGCTGGTCCATCCAACTGATGTGCGGCAAAACGCACCTTCTCAGCATCAGTGCACCCCGCAGTGGTCAACTCCCTTCCAATACGGCGTAGCCAATCATTAGCGACTATTGGCTCGGTGCTACTGGAAAACACCGGCGGTTGTAACCTTAGAAAACGGGCTAGGATGTCCATTGGTGGCGGGTTGTTGTTGTTGTTGTTGTTGTTGCCCTGGTTCTGAACTAGCAATTGCATCAAAGTATTCTGCTGCTGGATCAACTAGGTGAGCTCTGGTGGGAAAGCAAAACCGGTGTCACGTCTCGGAGGCATCTGATGGGTTTAGATAGAAGAGATCAGAATAGAAAAGGGGTCTAATGAGAAAACACTACCCATATGCACATGAGACAAACACAAACATTTCACTCAATCAATCAAGCAAGGGCATACAAATGGTCTAGGAATATCGCAAAGTGCTCATCTAATACTAATTACATGGGGAAATACTACTAATATTTGGTGGTCATCTAGAAATTTTGATCGGTGGAAGACTCCATGATGTCTGCTCCAGCTTCGTCTTCAAAGTCATCATCACTAGGATCGGAATCGGTGTCGTCGATGATGATGTAGTCCTCGGGGTGTATCTCCTTGGGTTCTTCTTCTTCTATTGGTGCCGGTCCTCCCATGAATACTCCGATCTTCTCGACTAGGTCGTCATTCTTCTCCAGTAGTGTCTTGATTTCCTCCTCATATCCATCGCGTGTAAACTTGAGTTCTTCCTCAAGCTCGATGATTCTAGTCTTCGCCTTCTTCAAGTCCAACATGTCTGCGCACACCTGGTTCTCCTGACGTCGAATGTGCTGGTTTAACTCCTGGATGAAAGCTGCAATGGATCTATCCTTCCTGGTGTTGATTACTTCCCATTGCTCATCTCGGCGTCCACATATTTGGTAGATAGTGTCCTTAAGCTCCATGTTGTAGACTTCTCCAATGCGTCCCATGGTAATGTGGGCTGCCATGCTCTTGCCTAGACTCCAGGTGGGTGCTTCAAAAGAAAACTCTATGGGTTTAGAAGTTGGCGAGAAGGTCCTTCCTGGAACTTGTACTTGAACCATCCGGCGCTCCTCTTCAGGTAAAGTGGTGGTGTATGTTCCGGTGAAGCTTGGTATTCCAATATTCAAGTACCTAGTGACTTCCTTCAAGTGGCGTCCAAAAGGTGTGTCTTCATCTGGTTGTGCAAACTTGTTCTTCATCTCCGTCATCCTAAAGAGTAGAAAATGGAGAGGAGTCAGAAATGAGTAGACAAGTGTGACCTAGGGTTTATCTTAATGGTCGTGTCCTACACTCAGCGTGTGCTCTGATACCATCTTGTGGCGACCTGACCTCAGATGGCCAAGTCTCTGTGCTTCAGTGTCATCCCTGGATCGGTAATGGTGACACACACAGTACTCGAAGGATTTATAACAGAGTGGCAATCACACACTTATTACATTAACTGTCTCAAAAGAGAACTTATTACAATAATATGGCTTAAGGCCATCTAATGCGATAACAGCAGAAGGCTTGGAAGATAAAGTGAGTCCATTAACTCCAACGGCATAGCTGAGCTGCACGGCAATGACCTAACGAACCTTACTCCTCGTCTGAAAAGTCTGCAACATAATACGTTGCAGCCCGAAAACGGGTCAGCACATGGAATATGCTGGCAAAATAACACAATAGAGCATGAACAGAATAATACTATCACTACATGCATATTTGGCTGGTGGAAAGCTCTATGGTTATAGTTTTTGCGAAAAGCCAATTTTTCCCTACAACAAAGGAACAGATTTTAATTTAACTATCATGGTAGTTGAACAACATTGAGAAGGTTCCTCCAACTCAATTCCAATTAAAGTGATTGACATCCCAACAATATTAATTAAGAATGATGAGATACATGTGATAACCCAAATACTAGATACTCAAGGATTGTCCATAACCGGGGACACGACTAACCATGATTAGATTGTACACTCTGCAGAGGTTTGTGCACTTTTCCCCACAAGACTCGATCACCTCTGTTGGATTTCTCGCACTACAAGGTGTTTGAGAAACGGATGACCGAGACACAGTCTTTCAGAAACATTAACTCTCTACTCCGGACAGACCATACCAATCCTACATCACACTACCTGCTGATCTGCCTCTTCAAGAGCTTCACGTAACTTACTCAACTATGCTAGAGCCTATAATAGCCTGTGGCTGCACACGGAAGTTTCTAGCATGAATCATCTCAGTTCCCTTTGAGGCTGGGTGGCGGTCCATAGGAAGATCGCACGCGTACTCCGGGATTTCCAAAAAATACAGACAACACTGGGTACTCGAGGTGCCTCAATCCACCCAGATGTTAATTTAAGTTGCCACCTTAAGTTGAACCATTAATTAACAAACTCACATCTGTCATGGATTTCACTCAAACCCAAACCACGTCTACGAGCATAGCATAGCATAGCAATTTAAGCAACGCATAGAAGTAACTCCCAAGGGTTTGAATGTAACAGGGTAATAGGTTCTACCTCATCAACTCCTTCCCAACCCACATGTTAATGACATCCTAATCATGCAATGTTTGAGGATTGGAACTAATGCATAAAAACTAGGTGATAAAAGGGTATGATCAAAGTGTTACTTGCCTTGCTGACGGTGTGCGAAACCTAGGGACTCGTAGTAGCACGCTTCGCACTCCGGGTGTTCTATCACAAACAAACAATAACATACATAAGCAACAACCAAAGATGCACAAGCAAAACTCAAATAAAAGAGGTTGACCAGAAAGTTCAACTTAAGAACTCCGGTTAGCAAAAGGAATCAAATCAAACGGAGCAACGAAACTCAAACGGCGAAAGAAAGAAGCTTCGTTTACTAATCTGATCATAGGTCAAAATTTTACAGTGGCAAAAACTTATTTAAGTTGGTTAAACGGAAAGAGGGTCTCGAGACGAAGATCTAGGCGCTTGAATCGCCTAATTCCGACTAACGAGCGAAAAGATAAACAGAAACTAAGATCGGATCAGAAATCGCAATCAGAAAACTCGCGGAATAAATCTGATAAAAGAAAGCTGACGAACAGACTAACGAACGAGCGTTCGTTAGCTATAACTAATGGGCGAAAACCGTTCGTTAAAAAAAACGTACGGACGAACGTCCGCTAACTTGTAGAACCGAGAAAAACCGGCAATCCGAAAAAAACGAATCTAGGGCTTTCTAAAAAAACCAAACGGTTCATAAAAACCGGCGGCTCAGATCCGGCGGCAACCTCCAGCAAGGGGCTCCGGCGAGGCGAGGTGGCAGGGCGGCGGCTTGCGGGGCGGCGGCGGCAAGCGGCATCGACGGCGCGGGTTGCGGCAAGCACGGCGGCTTAGCGCGGGTGGCGGGGTTGGCGCGGGGTGGCGGCGGCGGTGGTGGTGGTGGTTTGGGGCGGCGGGGGTGGCGGCTATATAAAGGGCGGGGCGGCGCGGCTTGCTTGGAGGAGGGGCAAGCGGCGGCAGCGGCGGAGTCCGGCTCGGACTCCTAGTACGAGCGGCGGCGGGGCGGCGTGCTCGAGGGGAGGCGGCGGCGGCTGCGGGCCGGCCTGGCTCGGCTGGGCCTTAGGCCCAGTCAAGCGCGGGAACTTTTTTTTTAAATAATTCCGCCGACAGTAATAAAATCCTAGACAAATAAATAAAAATATAAAAATGCCAAAATAAATTTTCATCGTCTAAATAAAATATTTAGAACGAGATGAACATTTTCTTGGACCTAAAATGCAACTTTGAAAACGTGCAATTTTTCTAATGCAAACAAAATTGCTATAAAATCCAAATAAAACAAATATTTGATTTTAATATTTTTCCTCCTATATTTCAAATCTTGGAGAAGTCATATTATCTCCCCTCATATATTTTAATATGAAATATTTTTGGAGAGAAAAATATTTAAAACCAAAATCCTCGTTTCAGATTTGATAAAAAACAAATATGAAAACCGAGGAAATCGCCAACTCTCTCCGAGGGTCCTTGAGTTGCTTAGGATTTCGAGAATCGCAAGAGAAAATGCAAATAAAATATGATATGCATGGATGACTATGTATAACATTCCAAATTGAAAATTTGGGATGTTACACATGGAAGAGTAACCCATGATCCGAATTGATTGTGCATTTGCATTCAAAAGCATTTTTTAAATAATGCACAAATTTAGGGGGAGCTCTTGCTTATCACATACTTCTCAAAGCGACAATGTATTTCATTCTTATTATCATTTGTTGAAGCTTTCGTCTATATGTTGTCATCAATTACCAAAAGGGGGAGATTGAAAGTGCAACTAATCCCTGGATGGTTTTGGTAATTATTAACAACATATAGGTCACTGAACTAATATTCATTCAAGATAATTTTTTCAGAAAGTTCAATGATTGGCATGGCATGGACTAGACATGTGGAACCCTCAAAATGCTAAGGACACATATTGGCACGAGCTCAAGACTCTACATTTCCATTTTAGTGATCCAAGATCACATTGAGTCCATAGGAAAAGCCAATACTATTAAAAGGGGATGAGGTGTTGCTTAATGGCTTGGTTGCTCAAAATGTTTAGTGATATGCTCCAAAAGCCCTCAACCACTTTCTCATATCCACATATGTCCTAAACCAAAAGTCAAACTCGGCCCCACCGATTTGATCTATCCGGTGCCACTGAGTTCACTTGGCATAGCCACTGTTAGAAACCCTAATCAGTTTGGTCTCACTGATAGGGATCTCAGTCTCACCGAGATGGGATTGCAAACTCTTTGTTCCCTTTGTAACGTTTCGGTCTAACCGAGACGCGCGATCGGTCCCACCGAGTTCGCAATGCAAACTCCCTGTTTCCTCTTTCTAATGTTTCGGTCCCACCAAAATTGGTGAGCGGTCCCACCGAGTTTGCCTGACCAACTCTCTATTTGCCTATTACTGAAATCGTTCTCACCGAGTTCATGTGATCGGTGTCAACGAGATTACGTTATGCCCTAACCCTAACACAATCGGTCCCACCGAGTTGATCATGTCGGTCCCACCAAAAAGCCTAATGTTCACATTTTGAACTGAATCGGTCTGACCGAGTTTTACTATTCGGTCCCACCGAGTTTGGTAAATTGTGTGTAACGGTTAGATCTTGTGTGGAGGCTATATATACCCCTCCACCCTTCCTCCATTTGTAGAGAGAGCAATCAGAATGTGCCTACACTTCCACCATTCATTTTCTGAGAGAGAACCACCTACTCATGTTTTGAGACCAAGACATTCCAATCCAACTACAAGAATCTTGATCTCTAGCCTTCCCCAAGTTGCTTTCCACTCAAATCATCTTTCCACCATATCCAAATCTGTGAGAGGGTTGAGTGTTGTGGAGACTATCAATTGAAGTACAAGAGCAAGGAGTTCATCATCAGCACACCATCTATTACCTTTTGGAGAGTGGTGTCTCCTAGATTTATTAGGTGTCACTTGGGAGCCTCCGTCAAGATTGTGGAGTTGAACCAAGGAGTTTTTAAGGGCAAGGAGATCACCTACTTCGTGAAGATCTACCCAAGTGAGGCAAGTCCTTCGTGGGCGATGTCCATGGTGGGATAGGCAAGGTTGCTTCTTCGTGGTCCCTTCGTGGGTGGAGCCCTTCGTGGACTCGCGCAACCGTTACCCTTCATAGGTTGAAGTCTCCATCAACGTGGATGTACGATAGCACCACCTATCGGAACCATGCCAAAAATCTCCATGTCTACATTGTGTTTGCTCCCCTCAAACTCCTCCCCTTTACCTTCATATGCAATGATTTACATTTCGCTGCTATACTCCTAGATTTGCATGTGTAGGTTGAATGCTTGACTTGTGATAAGTTGCTAAAATCTGCCAAGACTTAAAAATGGGAAAAGGCTAGATTTTTATTTGTCAACTAGTCTAATCACCCCCCCCCCTCTAGACATACTTTCAATCCTACAAATTTTTCAATGAAAGACCTCGGTGAAGCTACTTATATATTGGGCATCAAGATCTATAGGGATAGATCAAGACGCTTAATTGGACTTTGACAAAGCACATACCTTGACAAGATTTTGAAGGAGTTCAAAATGGATCAGTCAAAGAAAGAGTTTTTGCCAATGTTGCAAGGTGTGAAGTTGAGTAAGACTGAAAGCCCGACCACGGTAGAAGATAGAGGGAGAATGAAAGTCATTCCCTATGCCTCAGCCATAGGTTCTATAAAGTATGCCATGTTGTGTACCATACATATTATGTACCTTTCCATGAGTTTGGCAAGGGGGTACAATAGTGACCCAGGAGTTGATCACTGGACAGCGGTCAAAATTATCCTTGGTTACCTAAGAGGACTAAGGAAATATTTCTCAGTTATGGAGGTGATAAAGAGTTCGTCTTAAAGAGTTACATTGATGCAAGCATTTACCCCAATCCAGATGAGTCTGAGTCTCAATCTGGATACATATTGAAAGTGGGAGCAATTATCTAGAGTAGCTCCGTGCAGAGCATTGTAGACATAGAAATTTGCAAAATACATATGGATCTGAATGTGGCAGACCCGTTGACTAAACTTCTCTCACAAGCAAAACATGATCACATCTTAGTACTCTTTGGGTGTTAATCACATAGAGATGTGAAGTAGATTATTGACTCTAGCAAACCCTTTGGGTATTGGTCACATGGCGATGTGAACTATGGGTGTTAATCACATAAAGATGTGAACTATTGGTGTTAAATCACATGGCTATGTGAACTAGATCATTGACTCTAGTGCAAGTGGAAGACTAAAGGAAATATGCCCTAGAGGCAATAATAAAGTTGTTATTTTATATTTCCTTATATCATGATAAATGTTTATTATTCATGCTAGAATTGTATTAACCGGAAACTTGATACATGTGTGGATACATAGACAAAAAACAGTGTCCCTAGTAAGCCTCTACTAGACTAGCTCGTTAATCAAAGATGGTTAAGTTTCCTAATCATAGATATGTGTTTTCATTTGATGAACGGGATCACATCATTAGGAGAATGATATGATGGACAAGACCCATTCGTTACCTTAGCATATTGATCGTTAAGTTTTATTGCTATTGCTTTCTTCAAGTCATATACATATTCCTTTGACTATGAGATTATGAAACTCTCGGATACCGGAGGAATACCTTACGTGCTATCAAATGTCAAAACGTAACTGGGTGCTTATAAAGATGCTCTACAGATATCTCCGAAGGTGTTTGTTGGGTTGGCATAGATCGAGATTAGGATTTGTCACTCCGAGTATGGGAGAGGTATCTCTGGGCCCTCTCGATAATGCACATCATGATAAGCCTTGCAAGCAATGTGACTAATGAGTTAGTTATGGGATGTTGTATTATGGAATGAGTAAAGAGACTTGCCGGTAACGAGATTGAACTACGTATGAAGATATCGACGATCGAATCTCGGGCAAGTTACATATCGATGACAAAGGGAATAACGTATGTTGTCATTACGGTACGACCAATAAAGATCTTTGTAGAATATGTGGGAACCAATATGAGCATCCAGGTTCCGCTGTTGGCTATTGACCGGAGATGTGTCTCCGTCCTGTCTACATAGTTCTTGAACCCGTAGGGTCTGCATGCTTAACGTTTAATGACGATTTTGTATTATATGAGTTATTATGTGATTCGGTGACCGGATGTTGTTCGGAGTCCTGGATGAGATCACGGACATGACGATGAGTCTCAAAATGGTAGAGAGGTAAAGATTCATATATTGGACGATGATATTCGGACACCAGAAATGTTCCGGGGGTACCGGGTACATATCGGGTCACCGTAAGGGGTTCCGGACATCCCCCCGGCAACTACATGGGCCTAATGGGCCAAGAAGGGGACAGACCAGCCCCTAGGGGATGGTGCGCCCCATTTAGGCCTAAATAAGGGGGAGGAAAGAGGGGAAGAGATAAAGGAAGGGGAGCAATTCGGCCTCCCCCTTCCTTCTCTCCTCCCTCCTCCTTCCTTCCCCCTCCGGATGAATATGGAAGGGGGAGGCCGAATTGGGAGGCGTCCAAGTAGGATTCCTCCTACTTGGGGCTCCCCCTTGGCTGCCTCTCCTCCCCTCCAACCTATATATATGTGGGGGGCACCGCTAGAACACACATCAAAAGTTGTTAGCCATGTACGGCGCCCCTCTCCACAGTTTACGCCTCCGGTCATATTCATGTAGTGCTTAGGCGAAGCCCTGCTTAGATCACTTCACCATCACCGTCACCACGCCGTCGTGCTGACAGAACTCTCCCTCGGCAATTTGCTGGATCAAGAGTTCGAGGGACGTCATCGAGCTGAACGTGTGCAGAACTCAGAGGTGTCGTACGTTCGGTGCTTGATCGGTCGGAACGAGAAGAAGTTCGACTACATCAACCGCGTTGTCAAACGCTTCCGCTTTTGGTCTACGAGGGTACGTAGACACACTCTCCCCCTCTAGTTTCTATGCATATCCTAGATAGATCTTGGGTGAGCATATGAATTTTTTTGTAATTTCATGCTACGTTTCCCAACACTAGGAACCCAATTAGAACATTCAATGTACTCATAAGAAGAACCAACAAATTTGGCATAAACATGCCCATCACTAGCATGGCATAAAACATATGAGGGGTTAAAGTCGACGAGTTTGTTGGTAGGGGTGGTCTTGCCCTTCTTGGCATTACCACCTACTTCCTTGTCCTTCTTCTTCTCATGAGCACCCTCCCCCGCCTTGACAAAGGCTTAGAGGTTGCTTGGTCTTGTTCTTCTTATTCTTCTTCTTCTTATTATTATTCTTATTCTTTGACCTGGGTACAAACCCAAGTACTTTATTTGCCATAACTTCCTTTTGATTGCTCAAAAGGGCATTTAGCTTCTTCTCACCTTGTATGCTAGTCACAAGGCCCTTCTCAAGTTGCTCCTTCAACTTGGCATTCTCCTCCACAAGATGCACATGCTCACAATAAAGGTTAGTAGCATGGGCGTTATCAATTAAAACAAAAGGAGGACACATGGAAATCTCCTTGGTTAGCTTCACTTGGAGTTGATCATGCGACTCCTTGAGAGAGGCATGAACACCCTTCAAGACCTTGTGAGCCTTGTCAAGAGTGTCAAACTCTTCCTTGAGTCTATCATGGCCAACCCCAAGTGCAACCTTCTCGGATTTAAGCACACAAGTAAGAACAATAGCATTATCAAGATATTTTTTAATTTAGCAAGATCAACATTGTGTGACTCCTCAAGAGCCAAACGAAGACCTCACACTTCCTCAAGAGCAATCGAAAGATCCACGATCTCATCGGCATAGTCACGACTATGCCCTTCTAACTTAGAGATGGTATCCTCATGAGACTCAATGATATCATTGGCCTCACCAAGTTGTTCCAAGAAGTAACAAATTGCTTCTTGGTCCCACCTCTTATCTTACTCAAGAACTTATCAAATTCATTCTCATCCACCTTTGCCTCCACATGATTATCCACACAATCCAACAACGAAGGAGTAGCAGTGATGGAAGTTTTGATGTTGGAGGTTACCTTGTTGGTACCTTTGGCCATGAGATACTTGGTAGTGTGGTTATCATTGGGGGCATCGAAGAGGGACACCTTGGTTGGGGAAGATGTGGCAATGGCCATGATGTCCGTTGCCATTCCTTCACCACTTGTATCTTCATCATCATCATCGGAGAGGTACTCTTGTTGTGCCACCAATCCCTTTTGAGGCACTTTCTTGGTGAAGTTGTTCTTATTTGGGAAGGACTTGGCCTTGTCCTTGCGGATAAGCTTGCCACCATTCTCTTCCCTCTTCTCATAGGGGCAATCCACCACAAAGTGACTCACATTGCCATAATTGTAGCAAGTTCTCACATGTTGCTTGCCCTTCGATGCACTTGAGTTGTTCTTGGAGAAGTTGGGCCTTGAGTTTCTCTTGTTGCCCCAATATTGCCTTGATGCAAGATTCATGTGCTCGTGGTAAGCATATTTGGTGTCTTCGTGGCGACACTCTTCTTCTCCTTCTTCTTCTTCTTCTTCTTCTTCTTTCAGGATTGCCTTGGCCTTTAAATTAAGGTCGGGTGAGGCCTTCTTTGACCGTTGGACATGAGCTAGAGTGTTGTCAGCGGTCTTGTTCATGATGTTCATGGCAGTAAACTCATCCAACACCTCACTTGAGGACAAGGTGTGGAAGTCTGGCCTTTGATGGATCACGGAGGACATGCCTTGTTGAATGGCATTATGGCCTTGAGAAACTTGCGCTTGATCCAATTGTCATATGTATCCTTGCTCTCATAGTCTCAAAGAGCGACTGCAAGAGTTGTCAATCTTCGATAGAGATCACGAGGATCCTCATCTTCATTCATCACAAACTCATTGGTCTCATCATGAACCACCTCAAAGTTGGACCGTTGAATGCTTGAGCTCCCCTTGTACAAAGATATAATATGTTCTGAACAATACTTTGCATGGGAGAAGGGACACATGTGTAATAGATCTTCACGGGGCACTTCAGATTGAAGGATGAACAATGCGAAGTGATTGTATTAATTGTCCGCCTTTTCTCTTGGAGTGAGGTTGTTTGGATCATGTGGGTAGAATCCTTGCTAGATGATTCTCTAAAGATTTCTTGAAATTTTATTCAAATGAGACTTGATACGAAAAACCAAATTCGCGAAATCACCCTTCATAAGCTTAGGAGGACCAAGGTTGTTAATATGAGGTGTAGGGACCGGTCCTCCATAGACTGACGAGGATGAGGGGAAGAGGTATGAGTACATTTAGCCACTTCTTTGCCAAAATTGGCCTTTGACTCTGATGCAGTGGGATTAACCACAAGCAACAGATTGGGAGAAGATTTCAACCCCTCAAGAAGTTCTTTAACGATGGACTTGACCATGGCCGTCATCGACGTCCTAAGTGAAGCCATAACTTCATTTAAGTCGTCTCGAGTGAGTGAATTCAACTCCACGGCCTCGGGTACTTCCTCATCCCCATCCCCGTTGCCAACCATACTCTTCGGGTAGTGAAACCCTTAATAAAGAGACAAGGGTCTGATACCAATTGAAAGGATCGATATGGTTAACTAGAGGGGGGTGAATAGGCAACTACCAATTTTTAGCTTTTCTTAACAAATTACGGTTAGCAACAAATAGGTTGTCTAGATGTGTAACTAGGTGAGCAACCTATATGATGCTAGCAACAATAAAAAGCAAGCAAGCAAAGGATACAACACAAGTAAAGCTTGCACAAAGTAAAGGTAAGAAATGACCATAAGTGGATCTGGTGGAGACGAGGATGTGTTACCGAAGTTCCTTCCCTTTGATAGGAAGTACGTCTCCGTAGGAGCGGCCCTCACACTATATGAGATGTCGTGATTCCACTAGTGGTGACCTTGAAGGTAGCAATCGGACCTTTACAAAAAAGGTTGAGGCTCTCTCACCACACCCTATTGGAGGCTTCCAACACCACCATGAAGCTTCACTACAATGGAATGTAGCACTGATGTACGGTAGTACTGCTGGAGCGGTACTAACGCTTAGTATGCTCTAGAAAGTCCAAGCACAAGGGATGAACAAGCTCAATTGCCGGGAATGAAAGAGGGTGTGATGTAGGGTGCAACCCTAGATGGCCGATCTTTCACGAAAGGAGCGGATCCCATGAAGAACACGAGGGGAAACACAAGGGTAAACACGAGAGAAACACTAAAACCAACAAGATGTAGTCACACATATGCTAGATCCTCAAACACATAAGAGATACATGATCCATAGTCAACTAGGGACGATACAAGTAGCATGATCTTCTCCGTGAGGGGGTCTTGAGCTTCTTCCCGTGAAGGGGTCTTGAATCCGCTTGGGGGATCTTCTCCGAGGAGGCGCGATCTCCGAGGAGAAGGTAACCAAGTGGATGAGCAAAGCTCTCACACAAAATGAGCCAATCCTTTGCTGACCCTAGCTAGGAGGAGGGGGAGGTCTATTTATAGTCGTAGTACAAAAGGGGGGTAAACTGAAGGGGTACATGGGCCTCAGCCCGCAACTAGACACAGCCAGGGTTTGGACGTCCTGTGGGCGTCAGACATCCAGAGGCTCGGGACAGTCCGGACGTCCGTAAATCTTTAGATTTCCGTAGATTACGCTCGGTGCCGTGGCGTCGGACGTCCGTAGGGCTTCGGTCATCCGATCGTCGGTCGTCCTGTCTTCCTTGGACTTCCGTAGTTTCGGCTCGGTTGCAGGGACGCCGGTCGTCTGGAGATGGACGGTCGTCTGTGGCCTGGGAGTCATCGGACGTCCGGTCCTGGTTGGACGTCCGGCCGCTGTAGTCTTCTTCGGCCAGATTTCCTTGGGCTTGATGCTTGGTGTCCTCGCCGTCTTGTCCGATGGATGTAGCTGCTCCATGGCTGTCCTCCAAGTACCTGATCACACATAGTGTTTCTGCTTGAGGTAGCATCCATGTCTCATGCATAAAAAGTGGTAGTTCGGAAAGGAGTGAGTTCACCTTATCTTCAATAGCCTTTGCTCATGTTCTTGTCATTGGTCCAAGTGGTGTCGTGGGTGACGTAGGTAGCGTTGGGTAACGCAGTAATTTCAAAAAAAATCCTACGCACACGCAAGATCTATCATGGTGATGCATAGCAATGAGAGGGGAAGAGTGTTGTCCACGTACCCTCGTAGACCGTAAGCGGAATGGTTATGACAACGCCGTTGATGTAGTCAAACGTCTTCACGATCCGACCGATCCTAGCACCAACGGTACGGCACCTCCTTGATCTACACACGTTCAGCTCGGTGACGTCCCACGAACTCTAGATCCATCTGAGTGTCAAGGGAGAGCTTCATCAGCACGACGGCATGATGACGGTGATGATGATGCTACCGGAACATGGCTTCGCCTAAGCACCGCTACGATATGACCGAGGTGGATTATGGTGGAGGGGGGCACCGCACACGGCTAAGGGATCAATGATCAACTTGTCTGTCTATGGGGTGCCCCCCCCCGTATATAAAGGAGTGGTGGAGGGGGAGAGGGTCGGCCTCATAAACGCGCCCAAGGGGGAGTCCTACTCCCGATGGGAGTAGGATTCCCCCTTCCCTAGTTGGAGTAGGAGAGGGAAGGAAGGGGGAGAAGGAAAGAGGGGCCGCCCCATCCCAATTCGGATTGGGCTTGGGGGGCGCGCCCCCACCTTGGTCACCGCCTCCTCCTTTCCACTGTGGCCCATTAAGGCCCCGGGGGGTTCCGGTAACCTCCTGGTACTCCGGAAAATGCCCGAAGTCATCCGGAACCATTACGATGTCCAAACATAGGCTTCCAATATATTGATCTTTACGTCTCGACCATTTCAAGACTCCTTGTCATGTCCGTGATCATATCTGGGACTCCGAACTACCTTCGGTACATCAAAACACATAAACTCATAATACTGATCTTCATCGAACATTAAGCGTGCGGACCCTACGGGTTCGAGAACTATGTAGACATGACCGAGACTCATCTCCGGTCAATAACCAATAGCGGAACCTGGATGCTCATATTGGTTCCTACATATTCTACGAAGATCTTCATCGGTCAAACCGCACAACAACATACGTTGTTCCCTTTGTCATCGGTTTGTTACTTGCCCGGGATTCGATCATCGGTATCATCATACCTAGTTCAATCTCATTACCGGAAAGTCTCTTTACTCATTCCGTAATGCTACATCCCATAACTAACTCATTAGTTACATTGCTTGCAAGGCTTATAGTGATGTACATTACCGAGAGGGCCCAGAGATACCTCTCCGATACTCTGAGTGACAAATCCTAATCTTGATCTATGACAACTCAACAAACACCATCGGAGACACCTGTAGAGCATCTTTATAGTCACCCAGTTACGTTGTGACGTTTGATAGCACACTAAGTGTTCCTCCAGTATTCGGGAGTTGCATAATATCATAGTTATAGGAACATGTATAAGTCATGAAGAAAGCAATAGCAATAAACTAAACGATCATAGTGTTAAGCTAACGGATGGGTCTAGTCCATCACATCATTCTCTAATGACGTGATCCCGTTCATCAAATGACAACACATGTCCATGGCTAGGAAACTTAACCATCTTTGATTGACGAGCTAGTCAAGTAGAAGCATACTAGGGACACAATGTTTGTCTATGTATTCACACATGTACTAAGTTTCCAGTTAATATAATTCTAGCATGAATAATAAAAATTTATCATGATATAAGGAAATAAATAATAACTTTATTATTGACTCTAGGGCATATTTCCTTTAGTCTCCCACTTGCACTAGAGTCAATAATCTAGTTCACATCATCATGTGATTTAACACCAATAGTTCACATCTTTATGTGATTAGTTCACATATCCATGTGACTAATACCCAAAGGTTTTACTAGAGTCAATAATCTAGTTCACATTGCTATGTGATTAACACCCAAAGAGTGATCCTGTTTTGCTTGTGAGAGAAGTTTAGTCTACGGGTCTGCAACATTCAGATCCGTATGTATTTTGCAAATTTCTATGTCTAAAATACTCTGCACGGAGCTACTCTAGCTAATCGCTCACACTTTCAATATGTATCTAGATCAAGACTTAGATTTATCTAGATCGGTGTCAAAAGCTTGCATGGACGTAACTCTTTACGATGAACTCTTTTATCACCTCCATAACCAAGAAATATTTCCTTAGTCCTCTAAGGATAATTTTGACCGTTGTCTAGTGATCTACTCTTAGATCACTATTGTACTCCCTTGCCACAATCATGCTAAGGTATACAATAGGTCTGATACACAGCATAGCGTACTTTATAGAACCTATGACTGAGGCATAGGGAATGGCTTTTTCATTCTCTTTCTATTTTCTGCCGTGGTCAGATTTTGAGTCTTTACTCAACTTCACACCTTGCAACACAGTCAAGAACTCCTTCTTTGACTGTTCCATTTTGAACTACTTTAAAAACTTGTCAAGGTATGTACTCATTCAAAAATTTGTCAAGCGTCTTGATCTATCTCTATAGATCTTGATGCCCAATATGAAAGCATCTTTACCGAGGTCTTTCATTGAAAAAATCTTATTCAAGTATCCTTTTATGCTATCCAGAAATTTAGTATCATTTCCAATCAACAATATTCATCCACATATAATATCAGAAATGCTACAGAGCTCCCACTCACTTTCTTGTAAATACAGGCGTCTCCAAAAGTCTGTATAAAACTATATGCTTTGATGAACTTATCAAAGCATATATTCCAACTCCAACATGCTTCCACCAGTCCATAGATGGATCATTGGAGCTTCCACATTTTGTTAGCACCTTTAGGATTGACAAAACCTTCTGGTTGCATCATATACAACTCTTCTTTAAGAAATCCATTAAGGAATGTAGTTTTGATATCCATTTGCCAGATTTCATAAAATGCGGCAACTGCTAACATGATTCGGACAGACTTTTAAGCATCTATACGAGTGAGAAAATCTCATCATAGTCAACACCTTGAACTTGTCGAAAAACTTTTGTGACAATTCGAGCTTTGTAGATAGTAACACTACTATCAGCGTTCGTCTTCCTCTTGAAGATCCATTTATTCTCAATGGCTCCTCGATCATCGGGCAAGTCAATCAAAGTCCATACTTTGTTCTTTATACATGGATCCCATCTCAGATTTCATGGCCGTAAGCCATTTCGTGGAAACTGGGCTCATCATCGCTTCCTCATAGTCTGTAGGTTTGTCATGTTCTAGTAACATGACTTCCAGAACAGGATTACCGCACAACTCTGGTGCGGAATGTACTCTAGTTGACCTACGAGGTTCAGTGTAGCGACCCGACCTCAAACAGTCAAGTCTCTCTTCTTAAGTGTCATCCCTGGATCTGTAATGCTGACACACACAGTACTCGAAGGATTTATAACAGAGTAGCAATCACACGATTATTGCATCGAATGTCACAAAAGAGAACTTATTGCAATAAATATGGCTTAAGGCCATCTAAAATGATAACAGCGGAAGGCATGGAAGATAAAGTAAGTCCATCAACTCCAACGGCATAGCTGAGTTGTACGGCAACGACCTAACGAACCTTAATCCTTGTCTGAAAAGTCTGCAACATAATATGTTGCAACCCGAAAACGGGTCAGCACATGGAATATGCTAGCAATATAACACGATAGAGCAAGAACAGAATAATGCTATCACTATATGCATATTTGGCTGGTGGAAAGCTCTACGGTTAAAGTTTTGCGAAAAGCCAATTTTCCCTACAACAAAGGAATAGATTATATTTACTATCTTGGTAGTTGAAACATCATTGAGAAGGTTCCTCCAACTCAATCCCAATTAAAAGTAATTATCAACCCAACAATATTAATTTAGAGTGATGAGATACATATGATAATCCAAGTACTAGATACTCAAGATGTCCATAACCGGGGACACGGCTAACCATGATTAGTTTGTACACTCTGCAGAGGTTTACGCACTTTTCCACACAAGACTCGATCTCCTCCGTTGGATTTCTCGCACTACATGGTGTTTGAGAAACGGATGACCGAGACACAGTCTTTCAAAAGCATTAACTCTCTACTACGGATAGACTATACCACCTACAACCCACTACCTGCTAGTCTACCTCTTCAAGAGCTTCACGCAACTTACTCAACTATGCTAGAGCCCATAATAGCTTGTGGCTGCACACGGAAGTTTCTAGCATGAAATATCTCAGTTCCCTTTGAGCCTAGGTGGCGGACCTTAGGATTATCACACGCGTACTCCGGGATATCCTAGGGCAACACTGGATTCTCCAGGTGCCCGACAAGCAATCCTCCCATATGTGAATTAAAGTTGCCACCTTAATTTGAACCATTAATTAACAATCTCACATATGTCATGGTTTCAAACCCAATGCACGTCTACGAGCATAGCATAGCAATATAAGCAACACGTAGAAGTAACTCCCAAGGGTTTGATAATAACAGGGCAATAGGTTCTACCTCATCAACTACTTCCCAATCCCACACGTTATCAAGTCCTAATCATGCAATGTTTGAGGGTTGAAACTAATGCATAAAAGCTGGGTGATAAAGGTATATGATCAAAGTGTTACTTGCCTTGCTGATGATCCGCAAAACCTAGAGACTCGATGTAGCACGCTTCGCACTTCGGGTACTCTATCACAATCAAACAAGCATACAATAAGCAATCAAACAAGGGCACGGGTAAAACTCAAATAAGATATCTAACCAGAAAGTTCAACTTAAGAACTCCGGTTTGCAAAAAGAATCAAATCAAACGGAGCAACGAAACTCAACTGCGAAAGAAACAAGATCCGATTACTAATCTGGACTAAAGTCAAATTTTACTATGTCAAAATCGTATTCAAGTTGGTTAAATGGAAAAAGGGTTTCGAGACGAAACTCTAGGCGCTTGAATCGCCTGATTCCGATAAATGCGCGAAAAGTTATACTAAAATGAAAATCGGATTAGAAATCGCGATCGAAAATAATCACGGAAAATCCGAGAAAAAGAAAAACTGATGAATAGGCTAACGAACGAACATTCGCTGTCTGCGCTAAACAGTGAAAACCGTTCGTTCAAACGAACATAAAAATGGGCGTTCGCTAAATAACTAAACTGAAAATAAACCGCACCGAATCTAATGAAAAAAATGGATCTAGGGTTTCGAAAAAAACAAACGGTTTTCTCACGAAAATCGAGGCGGCTACCTCGGGTCCGGCGGGGTCCGGCGACTCCGGTGCGGCGGCGCGGGCGGCGGCAGTAGCGGTCGGTGGCGCGGGCGGCGGCACGGCGGCTAGGGTTAGGGTGTGGGTGTGGGTGGCGGCTGGGCTGGCTCGGGTGCGGCTTATAAGAGGGCCGGCCCGAGTTCTCCTGGCCGGGTATGGCCTGAAGTCAGTTTGACCTTTTAAAAAAATCTGACGTGCAGAAAAAGAAAAAAATACTAAATGGACTCCAAAAATCCTGAAATAGCTTTTCCCCGTCCTCTAAAAATAAGTCGAACAAGATGAACATTTATTTGGGCCTAAAATGCAATTTTGAAAAACACATATTTTCCTAATTCAAATAAAATAGTGATAAAACTCTGAATAAAAAATCTTATTTTATTTTAATATTAAATCTTCAATATTTCTCTATTTTGAGGAAATCATTTTATCCTCTCTCTTTTATTTTTAGAAAATAATTAAAATCGAACAATCCTCTTTCCAAAATTCAAGAAAACTCAAATATGAAAATAATGAAATCCCCAACTCTCTCCGTAGGTCCTTGAGTTGCGTAGAATTTCTAGGATCAAGCCAAATGCAATAAAATATGATATGAAAATGATGATCTAATGTATAACATTCCAAATTGAAAATTTGGGATGTTACAAACCTACCCCCCTTAAGATGAATCTCGCCCTCAAGATTCGGGTTGGCTAGAAAATAGGTGTGGGTGGTCCTTGCGTAGGTCTTCCTCTCGTTCCCAGGTGGCTTCGTCTTCGGTATGGTGGCTCCACTGAACTTTGCAAAACTTAATAACCTTGCTGCGGGTAACTCGGCTGGCAAACTCGAGAATCCTGACTAGCTTCCCCTCATAGGTCAAATCATTGTCCAACCGAATCGCTTACAGCGGTACTGTATCTCTCAGAGGAATGTCGGCCATCTCTGCGTGGCACTTCTTCAACTGAGAAACGCGGAACACATCGTGAACTCCTGACAATCCTTCGGGTAATTCCAACTTATAAGCAACTTCTCCCATACATTCCAAAACTCTGTATGGTCCCACAAAGCGTGGCGCTAACTTTCCCTTAACTCCAAAATGCTTAACTCCTCGGAGTGGTGATACCCGAAGATACACTCTGTCTCCGATTTCATGGACTACCTCCTTGCGTTTTGAATCTGCATAACTCTTCTGTCGGGACTGAGCTACCTTCAGTCTATCTCTAATCAATTTAACCTTCTCTTCTGATTCCTTAATCAAATCTGGTCCAAATAACTGACGGTCTCCAACTTCATCCCACAACAACGGTGTCCTGCACCTCCTTCCGTACAAAGCTTCGAAAGGTGCCATCTTCAAACTGGCCTGGTAATTGTTGTTGTATGAGAACTCTGTGTAGGGCAAGTTGTCATCCCAACTAGATCCATAATCTAGTGCACAAGCTCTCAGCATATCCTCCAGAATCTGGTTGACTCTCTTGGTCTGTCCATCTGTTTGCGGGTGAAAAGCTGTACTGAACTCCAGTCTGGTTCCCAAAGTTTCATGCAACTGATTCCAAAACTTTGAGGTAAACTGGGTTCCTCTATATGATACAATTGTTCTCGGAACTCCATGCAAACATACGATCCTGGTCATGTATATCTTTGCCAACTTGGCACTTGTATAGGTGGTCTTCACTAGGATAAAGTGAGCTAATTTGGTCAAGCGATCAACTACTACCCATATAGAATCATATCCTGATTTGGTCCTGGTCAATCCGGTGATGAAATCCATGCCAAGCTTATCCCACTTCCATTCGGGTATCGGCATAGGTTGTAACAATCTGGCTGGCTTTTGATGTTCTGCCTTCACTCTCTGACATACATCACATACGGCTACATACTTGGCAATATCCTTCTTCATACCAGTCCACCAAAAATGCTCCTTTAAATCCACATACATCTTGGTGTTTCCGGGGTGTATCGAGTATGGTGAGTCATGAGCCTCCTGAAGTATTAACTTCCTGATCTCTGTGTTATTGGGCACACGAACACGGTCCTCAAACCACAAGGTGTCGTGTTCATCCTCACGGAAACCTTTGGCCTTTCCTTTGCTCATTCTCTCTTTTATCTCGGCTATCTCTTTATCATCATTCTGGGCTTATCGAATCTTTCCTAACAATGTAGACTGAACTTCCATTGTTGCAACAAAACCACTAGGGACAATTTCCAATCGAAGTTCCCTAAGATCCTCTGCCAACTCCTTTGGCAATCCTGCGCTTATGAGTGTATTGGCATAACTCTTCCGGCTCAAAGCGTCTGCTACGATGTTGGCCTTGCCTGGATGATAGTGAAGCTTCATGTCATAATCCTTTATAAGCTCCAACCATCTCCTCTGCCTAAGGTTCAGCTCCTTCTGTGTGAAAATGTACTTCAAACTCTTATGGTCAGTGTATACATCGCAGTGGTTTCCAATAAGATAATGTCTCCAAGTCTTCAACGCATGCACTACGGCAACCAACTCCAAGTCATGCGTGGCATAATTTAACTCATGCGATTTCAGTTGTCATGAGGCATACTAAACAAGTCTTCCATCCTGCATCAGTACTCCTCCAAGTCCTAAGCGTGAGGCGTCGCAATACACTTGGAAATCCTTGTGTATATCCGGCAGAATCAGTACTGGGGCTGTAGTCAGACATTTCTTTAACTCCTGAAAACTCGCCTCACATTCTTCCATCCATTTAAATTTGATATCCTTCTTCAATAGCTCTATCATTGGCTTCGCAATCTTGGAAAAAATCTCAATGAATCTCTGGTAATATCCTGCGAGTCCAAGAAAACTGTGGATCTCGCTAACTGAAGTGGGTGCCAACCATTCAGTGACTGACTAAACCTTGGTGGGGTCTACTACTATACCTTCTCCTGATATAACATGTACAAGGAATCCATCTTCTTTCAACCAAAACTCACATTTGCTGAACTTGGCATACAACTGATGTTCCCTGAGTTTCTCGAGAACTAAACGCAAATGCTCTTTGTGCTCCTCTTCATTCTTCGAGTATACCATTATATCATCAATGAACACCACAACAAACTTATCCAAATATTCCATGAACACCTTGTTCATCATGCTCATGAAATAGGTGGGGGCGTTAGTCAGTCCAAATGACATGACTGTATACTCATATAACCCGTACCTTGTGGTAAATGCGGTTTTAGGTATATCCTTTTGCCGGATCTTCAGCTGGTGATATCCTGATCCCAGATCGATCTTCGAAAACACCTTAGCTCCTTGCAACTGGTCAAACAAATCATTGATCATCGGCAGTGGGTATTTGTTCTTGATCGTCACCTCATTCAATGCACGATAATCAACAACCATCCTTAGAGACTTATCCTTCTTCTCAACCAAAAGCACTGGGGCTCCCCATGGTGATGAACTCAGTCGGATGTAACCTTTCTCCAATAACTCCTTGATCTGCTTCTTAATCTCCTCCAAATCATTTGCGGGCATCTAGTAGGGTCTCTTTGATATTGGCCCGGTACCTGGCAATAGCTCTATCAAAAACTCGATGTCTCAATCCGGTGGCATGCTTGGTAACTCCTCTGGAAAAACATCTGGGTAATCCTTCACTACATGAACTTCCTCCTGAACAACTCCCGTGAGTGTATTTACTTGGCTCCTCCTAGGCGCATGTCTAGATACATACTTGATCCTTTTTCCCTCCGGGGTGGTGAAACAAATTGATTTACTAGCACAGTCAATGCTTCCTCCATACTTTGACATTCAGTCCATGCCTAATATCACATCCAATCCTTGTAACTCCAAAATTATTAGGTCTGACGGAAAAACATGGCTACCAATGGTTAGGGGTATCTGGTCGCACCATCGGCTGGCCATATACTCTGCTCCAGGTGAACTTACTAACAGAGGGGTCCTAAGGGTTTGGGTTGGTAGTCTAAACTGATCCACGAATCCCCTTGATATGTATGAATGCGATGCACCAGTATCAAAAAGAACAAGGGCGGTAAAAGATTTAACCAAAAACTTACCGATAACTGCGCCTGGCTGCCCTTCAACCTCCTCCACATTAAAACGGTTCACTTGTCCTTTGTTGAATGGATTAGGCTTCTTTCCAGCGCTCCCATTACCATTTCCATTATTCGCTTCAGAGCACTCCGTGGCATAGTGTCCAGTCTTCCCGCACTTGAAGCAAGTAAGGTGACTTAGGTCTCTCTTGGCGGGTGTGGTTGGATTGGAGCGGGTCTGAATGTTGCTTGTTCCGTTCCCAGTCCCATTCTTGGAACCATTGTGGTTATGCGAACTTCCTCCGTTATGGTTATAACCTCCATGGTTATGAACAAGTCCTCCCGAGTTCGGGGTTAGACGAGGCTTCTGCTGAGCTCCTGAGTTGTACCTTCCTTGTCCATACTTCCTTTTGCCGCTCTCAATTTGCTGCTGCTTCCCTTCAATCATAAGAGCCTTGTCTACCAACTCCTGGTAGTTGTTAAATGTTGCCACCTAAACTGCATGCTCATCTCATCGTTCAGCCCTTCCATAAATTTCTCCTACTTCGCGGCATCTGTGGCCACATCGTCAGGGGCATAACGAGACAGCTTACTAAATTCATCCATGTACTGCCCCATAGTACGGTTCCCTTGGCGCAAGTTGCGAAACTCACGCTTCTTCATGCTCATAGCTCCCGTTGAGACATGGGCGGTGCGGAATGCTTGCTGAAACTGATCCCATGTAACAGTGGCTATAGGATAGGTGACTATGTAATTCTCCCACCATGAGGCTGCTAGTCCATCCAACTGATGTCCGGCAAAACGCACCTTCTCATCATCTGTACATCCTGCAGCGGTTAACTCCCTTCCAATCCTGCAGAGCCAATCATCTGCCACTATCGGCTCGGTGCTGCTGGAAAACACTGGCGGTTGTAACCTCAAAAAGCGGGCTAAGTTGCCAACTGGTGGTGGTGGTGGGTTGTTGTTGTTGTTGCCTTGGTTCTAAACTAACAACTGCATCAGTGTATTCTTCTGCTGGATCAACTGAGTGAGCTCCTGTGGGAAAGTGAATCTGGGGTCACGTCTCGGAGGCATCTGAGGGTTTAGAGGGAAGAGAATAGAATAGAATGAGGTCTAGTGAGAAAAACACTACCCATATGCACATGAGACAAACACAATCATATCACTCAATCAATCAAGCAAGGCATACAATCGATCTAACTATCGTTACGGAAGTGCTCGGACTATACTATATACATGGTGTAATACTACTACTGATGTGGTGGTCTACTAGAAATATTGATCGGTCGAAGACTCCATGATGTCTGCTCCAGCTTCGTCTTCATAGTCATCATCGCTATCGTCGGGGTCCGAGTCGGTATCGTCGATGATGATGTAGTCCTCAGAATGAATCTCCTTGGGTTCATCATCTTCTCCTCCTGGCGCGGGGTCTCCCATGAATACTCCTAGCTTCCTTTCCAGATCATCATTCTTCTCCACTAGTACGACGATTTCCTCCTCATAATCTTTGCGAGTAGCCTTGAGTTCTTCCTCCAGTTCTGTGATCCTTGTCATTGCCTTCTTCAAATCTATCATGCCTGCGCACATCTGGTTCTCCTGGCGACGAATGTGCTGGTTTAACTCCTGGATGAAAGCTGCGATTGATCTATCCTTCCTGGTGATGATCATCTCCCATTGCTCATCTCGGTGCCCACAAATCTGGTAGATAGTATCCTTAAGCTCCTTACGGTAAACTTCTCCAATCCGTCCCATGGTGATGTGAGCTACCATACTCTTTCCTAGACTCCAGGTTGGTGCATCAAAGGAAAACTCTATGGGTTTGGTGACTGGCGTGAATGTCCTTCCTAGAACTTGAACTTGAATCATCCATCGCTCCTCTTCTGGTAAAGTGGCGTTGTAAGTCCCGGTGAAGCTTGGTATTCCAATGTTCATGTACTTAGTGACTTCCTTCAAGTGTCGTCCAAAAGGTGCTTCTTTATCCGGTTGTGCAAACTTGTTTCTGGTGTCCGCCATCCTAAAGAGTAGAAAATGGAGAGGAGTCAGAAATGAGAAGAGAGTGGTGATCTAGGGCTTTAGCTTAGTGGCCGTGTCCTACACTTAGTGTGTGCTCTGATACCATCTTGTAGTGACCCGACCTCAAACGGTCAAGTCTCGGTGCTTCAGTGTCATCCCTGGATCGGTAATGCTGACACACACAGTACTCGAAGGATTTATAACAGAGTAGCAATCACAGACTTATTACATCGAATGTCTCAAAAGAGAACTTATTACAATAAATATGGCTTAAGGCCATCTAAAACGATAACAGCGAAAGGCTTGGAAGATAAAGTGAGTCCATCAACTCCAACGGCATAGCTGAGTTGTACGGCAACGACCTAACGAACCTTAATCCTCGTCTGAAAAGTCTGCAACATAATATGTTGCAGCCTGAAAACGGGTCAGCACATGGAATATGCTGGCAATATAACACGGTAGAGCAAGAACAGAATAATGCTATCACTATATGCATATTTGGCTGGTGGAAAGCTCTACGGTTAAAGTTTTGCGAAAAGCCAATTTTTTCCTACAACAAAGGAATAGATTTTATTTACTATCATGGTAGTTGAAACATCATTGAGATGGTTCCTCCAACTCAATCCCAATTAAAATTAATTATCAACCCAACAATATTAATTTAGAGTGATGACATACATATGATAATCCAAGTACTAGATATTCAAGATGTCCATAACTAGGGACACGGCTAACCATGATTAGTTTGTACACTCTGTAGAGTTTTGCGCACTTTTCCCCACAAGACTCGATCTCCTCCGTTGGATTTCTCGCACTACATGGTGTTTGAGAAACGGATGACCGAGACACAGTCTTTCAGAAGCATTAACTCCCTACTCTGGATAGACTATACCACCTACAACCCACTACCTGCTAGTCTACCTCTTCAAGAGCTTCACGCAACTTACTCAACTATGCTAGAGCCCATAATAGCTTGTGGCTGCACACAGAAGTTTCTAGCATGAAATATCTCAGTTCCCTTTGTGCCTGGGTGGCGGACCTTAGGATTATCACACGCGTACTCTGGGATATCCTAGGACAACACTGGATTATCCAAGTGCCCGACAAGCAATCCACCCAGATGTGAATTAAAGTTGCCACCTTGAGTTGAACCATTAATTAACAATCTCACATCTGTCATGGTTTCACTCAAACCCAATCCACATCTACGAGCATAGCATAGCAATATAAGCAACACGTAGAAGTAACTACAAGGGTTTGATAATAACAGGGCAATAGGTTCTACCTCATCAACTACTTCCCAATCCCACATGTTATCAAGTCCTAATCAATCAATGTTTGAGGGTTGAAACTAATGCATAAAAACTGGGTGATAAAGGGATATGATCAAAGTGTTACTTGCCTTGCTGATGATCCGCAAAACCTAGAGACTCGATGTACCACGCTTCACACTCCGGGTACTCTATCGCAATCAAACAAGCATACAATAAGTAATCAAACAAGGGCGCGAGTAAAACTCAAATAAGAGATCTAACCAGAAAGTTCAACTCAAGAACTCCGGTTTGCAAAAAGAATCAAATCAAACGGAGCAACGAAACTCAACTGTGAAAGAAACAAGATTCGATTACTAATCTAGACTAAAGTCAAATTTTACTATGTCAAAATCGTGTTCAAGTTGGTTAAACGGAAAGAGGGTTTCGAGACGAAACTCTAGGCATTTGAATCGCTTGATTCCGATAAATGAGCGAAAAGTTATACTAAAACGAAAATCGGATCGGAAATCACGATCGAAAATAATCGCGGAAAATCCAAGAAAAAGAAAAACTGACGAACAGGCTAACGAACGAACGTTCGCTGTCTACGGCTAAACGGTGAAAACTGTTCGTTAAAGCGAACGTAAAAACGGGTGTTCGCCTAATAACTAAACCGAAAATAAACCGAACCGTATCTAATAAAAATGGATCTAGGGTTTCGAAAAAACCAAACGGTTTTATCACGAAAACCGAGGCGGCTACCTCGGGTCCGGCAGGATCCGACGGGGTCCGGTGACTCCGGCGCGGCGGCGCGAGCGGCGGCGGCGGCAGAGGTGGGCGACGGCGGCGGCGGTGCGGGCGACAGCGGTGGGAGGTGGCGCGGGCGGCGGCGGCGGCGCGGCAGCTAGGGTGGCGGCTAGGGTTAGGGCGCGGGTGGCGGCTGGGCTGGCTCGGGTGCGGCTTATAAGAGGGCCGGCCCGAGGTCTCCTGGCCGGGTCCGGCCCAAAGTCGGTTTGACCTTTTTTTAATAATTTCGACGTGCAGAAAAAGAAAGAAAAGAAATACTAAACGGACTCCAAAAATCCCAAAATAAATTTTCCTCGTCCTCTAAAAATAAGCCGGACAAGATGAACATTTATTTGGGCCTAAAATGCAATTTTAAAAAACACATATTTTTCCTAATTCAAATAAAATAGCGATAAAACTCCGAATAAAAATCTTATTTGATTTTAATATTAAATCTTCGATATTTCTCTATTTTAAGTCATTTTATCCTCTCTCTTTTATTTTTATAAAAGAAATAATCGAAGAGAAAATAATTAAAATCAATCGATCCTCTTTCCAAAATTCGAGAAAACTCGAATATGAAAATAATGAAATCTCCAACTCTCTCCGAAGGTCCTTGAGTTGCGTAGAATTTCTAGGATCAAGCCAAATGCAATAAAATATGATATGCAAATGATGATCTAATGTATAACATTCTAAATTGAAATTTTGGGATGTTACATTCGGTAGTAACTTGATCTGAAGTTTCATGATCATCATTATTAATTTCCTCACTAATTGGTGTAGGCATCACTGGAACTGATTTCAGTGATGAGCTACTTTCCAATTCGAGAGAAGGTACAATTACCTCATCGAGTTCTACTTTCCTCCCACTCACTTCTTTCGAGAGAAACTCCTTCTCTAGAAAGGATCCACTATTAGCAACAAAGATCTTGCCTTCAGATCTGTGATAGAAGGTGTACCCAGCAGTTTCTTTTGGGTATTGTAACATCCCAAATTTTCAATTTGGAATGTTATACACTAGATCATCATTGCATATCATATTTTATTGCATTTTGGTTGATCCTAGAAAATTCTATGCAACTCAAGGACCCTCGGAGAGAGTTGGGGATTTCGTTATTTTCATATTTGAGTTTTCTCAAATTTTGAAAATAGGATCATTTGATTTTATTTATTTTATCTTCAGTTATTTCTATTATCAAAATATGAGAGAGGGAATAAAATGAATTTCCCAAAAATGAAGAAATATAGAGGATTTAATAAAAAATCAAATAAGATTTTATTTTGGTTTTATTTGCTATTTTATTTGAATTTAGGAAAAATGTGCGTTTTCCAAAATTCATTTAGGCCCCAAATAAATGTTCATCCTGTGCGGCTTGATTATAGAAGCCGGGGAAAATTATTTCGGGATTTTTGGAGTCCGTTTAGTATTCCTTTTGTTTTTTTAGCGTAATTAATTTTTTTAAAAAAAAAGAGTCCGAACCGACCTTAGGACGTAACCGGCCAGGACTCCGCCTGGCGGGGCCTTTAAATAGTGTCGCCCGAGGCCCGAGCCAGCCCAAGCCGCGCCCCGCCCCCAAACCCTAACCCTAGCCCCGCCGCCGCCGCCGCGCCACCCGCGCCGACGCCGCCCCGTGCCGTCGCCGCCCTGCCGCCGCCTCGCCCCGCGCTGCCCCGCCGCCGCCGCCGACGATCGCTGGAGGTAGACCTCGCGCCGCCGGTTTTTCTTGAAAAACCGATCGATTTTTCCGTCGGTTTTGTTCGGGTTTTTTAGTTTCGTTTTTTAATAGATCGGTTTTCCGGTTTATTTAATTAGCAAGCGCTCGCCCGTTCGTTCGTTTTAACGAACGCGTTCTTCGTTTAGATCCAGTTACCGAACGTTCGTTCGTTAATCTGTTCATCGTTTTCTTTTTCTCGGATTAAATCTGCGATTTTTCTGATCGCGATTCCTGATCCGTTTTTCTTTCTAGTCTAACTTTTCGCTCGTTTATCAGAATCAGGCGATTCAAGCGCCTGGAGTTTCGTCTCGAAACCCTCTTTCCATTTAACCAACTCAAACAAGTTTTTGCCACTGTAAAAATTGCCCTAGATCCAAAATAGTAAACGAAGCCTGTTTCTTTTGCCGTTTGCCTTTCGTTGCTTCGTTCGATTTGATTCTTTTTGCCAACCGGAGTTCTTAAGTTGAACTTTCTGGTTAGACCTCTTATTCGAGTTTTACCTGTGCATTAGTTGAGTACTTATTGTATGCTTGTTTGTTTGTGATAGAGTACTCGGAGTGCGCCTCTTGCTACTTCGAATCGCTAGGTTTTGCGGATCATCAGCAAGGCAAGTAACACTTTGATCATACCTCCTACTACCCAGTTTTTATTGCATTAGATCAATCCTCAGACATTGCATAGTTAGGATCTAATTAAATTGTGGGTTTGGGAAGTAGTTGAGGTAGTACCTATTACCTGTTATTATCAAACCTTTGGGAGTTCCTTCTACGTTGCCTCTTATGCTATGCTATGCTAGTAGACGTGGATTGGGTGAGTGAAATCTATGACAGATGTGAGTTTGATAATTTAATGGTTTATCTAAGGTGGCAACTTAAATACACATCTGGGTGGATTGAGGCACCTGGGTATTCCAGCGATTGCCTGTTTTTCTTTTGGACCGCCACCCAGTCTCAAAGGGATCATGAGATTATTCATGCTAGAAACTTCCGTGTGCAGCCACAAGCTACTATGGGCTCTAGCATAGTTGAGTAAGTCGTGCGAACTCTTAAAGTGGTAGACTAGTAGATGTAGGGGAAAGTAGGTGTAACGGTCTACCCGATCGTAAGGTGCTAGCGCTTCTGAAAGACTATGTCTCGATCATCCGTTTCTCAAACACCATGTAGTGCGAGAATCCCAACGGAGGAGATCGAATCTTGTGGGGAAAAGTGCGCAAACCTTTGCAGAGTGTATAATCTAATCATGGTTAGCCGTGTCCCCGGTTATGGACATCTTGAGTATCTAGTACCTGGATTATCATGTGAATCTCATCATGTTACTCTAATTAATTTTGTTGGGTTTTGTTTAATGATGATGCTTAATTGGGATTGAGAATGCTGTCAACCATTCTCAATGTTTAACAACCACCATGATAGTTAAATAAAATTTATTCCTTTGCAGTAGGGAAAAATTGGCTTTACGCAAAACTGTAACCATAGAGCTTTCCACCAGCCAAATATGCATATAGTATAGCCTATTTCATTCCATTACTCTCTATGTGTTACATTGCCAGCATATTCCATGTGCTGACCCGTTTCGGGCTGCAATGTTAATGTTGCAGACTTTTCAGATGGCGATTAAGGTGCTTTTAGGTCGTGGTTCTATACTCAATGATGCCGTTGGAGTTGATGGACTCACTTATCTTCCAAGCCTTCTGCTGTTATCGTTATTAGATGCCCTTAAGCCATATTTATTGCAATAACTTCTCTTTTGAGACACTCGATGTAATAAGTGTGTGATTGCTACTCTGTTATAAATCCTTCAAGCACTGTGTGGTGTCAGCATTACTGATCCAGGGATGACACCTAAGCACAGAGATTGGACTGTTTGAGGTCTGGTTGCTACAGGTATCCTATGAAGACACACTTCTCCGATTTGGCTTTGAGCTTATTAGGTTGAAACTTTTTCACATAAGTATCACAACCCCAAACTTTAAGAAACGACAGCTTAGGTTTCTTGCTAAACCACAGCTCATATGGTGTCGTCTCAACGGATTTAGATGGTGCCCTATTTAACGTGAATGCAGTTGTCTCTAATGCATAACCCCAAAACGATAGTGGTAAATCGGTAAGAGACATCATAGATCGCACTATATCCAATAAAGTACGGTTACGACGTTCGAACACACCATTATGTTGTGGTGTTCCAGGTGGGTGAGTCCTGAAACTATTCCACATTGTTTTAAATCAAGAGCAAACTCATAACTCAAATATTCACCTCCACGATCAGATCGTAGAAACTTAATTTTCTTGTTACAATGATTTTCCACTTCACTCTGAAATTCCTTGAACTTTTCAAATGTTTCAGACTTATGTTTCATCAAGTAGATATACCCATATCTGGTCAAATCATCTGTGAAGGTTTAGAAAATAATGATACCTGTCGCGAGCCTCAACACTCAACGGACCGCATACATTAGTATGTATTATTTCCAATAAGTCAGTTGCTTGCTCCATTATTCCGGAGAACAGAGTCTTAGTCATCTTGCCCATGAGGCATGGTTCACAAGCATCATGTGATTCATAATCAAGTGATTCCAAAAGCCCATCAGCATGGAGTTTCTTCATGCGCTTTACACCAATATGACATAAATGGCAGTGCCACAAATAAGTTGCACTATCATTATTAAATTTGCATCTTTTGGCTTCAATATTATGAATGTGTGTATCACTACGATCGAGATTCAATAAACCATTCACCTTGGATGTATGACCACGGAAGGTTTTATTCATGTAAACAGAATAACAATTATTCTTTGACTTAAATGAATAACCGTTTTGGTGTAAACATGATCCAATCATATTATGCTCAACGCAAACACCAAATAACATTTATTTTAGGTTCAACACTAATCCCGAAGGTAAAGGGAGTGTGCGATGGTGATCTTATCAACCTTGGAATCACTTCCAACACACATCGTCACCTCGCCCTCAATTAGTCTCTGTTCATTTTGTAACTCCTGTTTCAAGTTACTAGTCATAGCAACTGAACCAGTATCAAATACCCAGGGGCTACTATGAACACTAGTAAAGTACACATCAATAACATGTATATCAAATATACCTTTGTTCACTTTGCCATCCTTCTTATCCTCCAAGTATCTAGGGCAGTTCAACTTCTAGTGACCATTTTCCTTTGTAGTAAAAGCACTCAGTTTCAGGCTTGGGTCTAGCTTTGGGGTTCTTCATGGGAGTGGCAACTTGCTTGCCATTCTTCTTGAATTTCCCTTTCTTTCCCTTGCCCTTTTACTTGAAACTAGTGGTCTTGTCAACCATAAACACTTGATGCTTTTCTTGATTTCTACCTTTACTGATTTCAGCATCGCGGAGAGCTCGGGAATCATTTTTGTCATCCCTTACATATTATAGTTCATCACGAAGTTCCAGTAACTTGGCGATAGTGACTAGAGAACTCTGTCAATCACTATCTTATCTGGAAGATTAACTCCCACTTGATTCAAGCAATTGTAGTACTCAGACATTCTGAGCACATGCTCACTGGTTGAGCTATTCTCCTCCACCTTGTAGGCAAAGTACTTGTCAGAGGCTTCATACCTCTCGACTCGGGCATGAGTCTGAAATACAAATTTTAGCTCTTGGAATATCTTATATGTTCTGTGCATTCAAAACGTTTTTAAAGTCCCAGTTCTAAGCCATAAAGCATGGTGCACTAAACTATCAAGTAGTCAGCATATCGAGCTTTGCCAAACATTCATAACGTCTGCATCTGCTCCTGCAATAGGTCCATCACCTAGCGGTTCATCAAGGACATAATTCTTTTGTGCAGTAATGAGGGTAATCCTCAGATCACGGAGCTAGTCCATATCATTGCTAATAACATATTTCAACATAGTTTTCTCTAGGAGCATATCATAAATAAAACGGGGAAGCTATACGCGAGCAATTGATCTGCAACATAGATATGCAAATACTATCAGGGCTAAGTTCATGATAAATTTAAGTTCAATTAATCATATTACTTAAGAACTACCACTTAGATAGACATACCTCTAATCATCTAGGTGATCACATGATCCATATCAACTAAACCATGTCCGATCATCACGTGAGATGGAGTAGTTTTCAATGGTGAACATCACTATGTTGATCATATCTACTATATGATTCATGCTCAACCTTTCGGTCTCAGTGTTCCGAGGCCATATCTGCATATGCTAGGCTCGTCAAGTTTAACCCGAGTATTCTACGTGTGCAAAGCTGGCTTGCACCCGTTGTATGTGAACGTAGAGCTTATCACACCCGATCATCACGTGGTGTCTCGGCATGATGAACTGTAGCACCGGTGCATACTTAGGGAGAACACTTATACCTTGAAATTTAGTGAGGGGCCATCTTATAATGCTACCGCCGAACTAATCAAAATAAGATGCATAAAGGATAAACATCACATGCAATCAATATAAGTGATATGATATGGTCATCATCATCTTGTGCCTTTGATCTCCATTTCCAAAGCACCATCATGATCACCATCGTCACCGGCTTGACACCTTGATCTCCATCGAAGCATCGTTGTCGTCTCGCCAACTATTGCTACTACGACTATCGCTACTGCTTAGTGATAAAGTAAAGAAATTACGTGGTGATTGCATTTCATACAATAAAGCGACAATCATATGGCTCCTGCCAGTTGTCGATAACTCTGTTACAAAATATGATCATATCATACAATAAAATTTAGCATCATGTCTTAACCATATCACATCACAACATGCCCTGCAAAAACAAGTTAGATGTCCTCTACTTTGTTGTTGCAAGTTTTACGTGGCTGTTATGGGCTGAGGAGGAACCGTTCTTACCTATGCATCAAAAAACACAACGCGGTATAGTGATTGCTTTTTGATCTTCAGAAAGAACCCTGTTCATTGAATCCGATTCAACTAAAGCTGGAGAAACAGACACCCACTAGCCACCTATGTGCGAAGCACGTCGGTAGAACCAGTCTTGCATAAGCGTACGCGTAATGTCGGTCTGGGCCGCTTCATCCAACCATACCGCTGAATCAAGAATCAACTAGTCACGGCAAGCAATATGTATATACCCACGCCCACAACTCCTTTCTGTTCTACTCGTGCATATAACATCTACACATAGACCTGGCTCGGATGACACTGTTGGGTAACGCAGTAATTTCAAAAAAAATCCTACGCACATGCAAGATCTATCATGGTGATGCATAGCAACGAGAGGGGAAGATTGTTGTCCACGTACCCTCGTAAACCGTAAGCGGAAGCGTTATGACAATGTGGTTGATGTAGTCGAACGTCTTCACGGTCCGACCGATCCTAGCACCGAAGGTACGGCACCTCCGCGATCTGCACACGTTTAGCTCGGGGACGTCCCACGAACTCTAGATCCAGCTGAGTGTCGAGGGAGAGCTTTGTCAGCACGACGGCGTGATGACGGTGATGATGATGCTACCGGAACAGGGCTTTACCTAAGCACCACTACGATATGACCGAGGTGGATTATGGTGGAGGGGGGCACCGCACACGGCTAAGGGATCAATGATCAACTTGTGTGTCTATGGGGTACCCCCTCCCCCCGTATATAAAGGAGTGGAGGAGGGGGAGAGGACCGGCCACATAGGCGTGCCCAAGGGGGGAGTCCTACTCCCGGTGGAAGTAGGATTCCCCCTTCCCTAGTTGGAGTAGGCGAGGGAAGGAAGGGGGAGAAGGAGAGAAGGAAAGGGGGCGCCCCCCTCCCAATTCGGATTGGGCTTGGGGGGGCGCGCCCCCACCTTGGCCACCTCCTCCTCCTTTCCACTGTGGCCCATTAAGGCCCATTGACTCCCCGGGGGGTTCCAGTAACCTCCCGGTACTCCAGAAAATGCCCGAACTCATCCGGAACCATTCCAATGTCCAAACATAGGCTTCCAATATATCGATCTTTACGTATCGACCATTTCGAGACTCCTCGTCATGTCCGTGATCATATCCAGGACTCCGAACTACCTTCGGTACATCAAAACACATAAACTCATAATACCAATCGTCACCGAACGTTAAGCCTGCGGACCCTACGGGTTCGAGAACTATGTAGACATGACCGAGACTCATCTACGGTCAATAACCAATAGCGGAACCTGGATGCTCATATTGGTTCCTACATGTTCTACGAAGATCTTCATCGGTCAAACCGCACAACAACATACGGTGTTCCCTTTGTCATCGGTATGTTACTTGCCCGAGATTCGATCATCGGTATCATCATACCTAGTTCAATCTCATTACCGGCAAGTCTCTTTACTCGTTCCGTAATGCTACATCCCGTAACTAACTCATTAGTTACATTTCTTGCAAGGCTTATAGTGATGTACATTACCGAGAGGGCCCAGAGATACCTCTCCAATACTTGGAGTGACAAATCCTAATCTTGATCTATGCCAACTCAACAAACACCATCTGAGACACCTGTAGAGCATCTTTATAGTCACCAGTTACATTGTGATGTTTGATAGCACACTAAGTGTTCCTCCGGTATTTGGGAGTTGCATAATCTCATAGTCATAGGAACATATATAAGTCATGAAGAAAGCAATAGCAATAAACTAAACGATCATAATGCTAAGCTAACAGATGGGTCTAGTCCATCACATCATTCTCTAAGGATGTGATCCCGTTCATCAAATGACAACACATGTCCATGGCTAGGAAACTTAACCATCTTTGATTGATGAGCTAGTCAAGTAGAGGCATACTAGGGACACTATGTTTTGTCTATGTATTCACACATGTACTAAGTTTCCAGTTAATACAATTCTAGCATGAATAATAAACATTTATCATGATATAAGGAAATAAATAATAACTTTATTATTGCCTCTAGGGCATATTTCCTTCAGGTAGGTCCACAGGGATGACCTTGGGATGCTCTGCATCATCTCCCCTCCCTTTTGAGGCACTTTCTTGGTGAAGTTGTTCTTGTTTTGGAAGGACTTGGCCTTGTGCTTGCGGATAAGCTTGCCACCATTGTCTTCCCTCTTCTCATAGGGGAAATTCACCACAAAGTGACTCACATTTCCATAATTGTAGCAAGTTCTCACATGTTGCTTGCCCTTCGAGGTACTTGAGTTGTTCTTGGAGAAGTTGAGCCTTGAGTTTCTCTTGTTACCCCAATATTGCCTTGATGCAAGATTCATGTGCTCATGGTAAGCATATTTGGTGTCTTCGGGGCAACACTCTTCTTCTTCTTCTTTTTCTTCTTCTTATTCTTCTTCTTCTCCTCCTTCTTCATCTTCTTCTCCTTCTTCTTCTTCTTCTTTCAGGATTGCCTTGGCCTTTAAATTGAGGTTGGGTGAGGCCTTTTTTGACCATTGGACACGAGCTAGAGTGTTGCCGGCGGTCTTGTTCATGATGTTCATGGCAGTAAACTCATCCAACACCTCACTTGAGGACAAGGTGTGGAAGCCCGGCCTTTGATGGATCACGGAGGACATGCCTTGTTGAATGGCATTATGGCCTTGAGAAACTTGCTCTTGATCCAATTGTCATATGTATCCTTGCTCCCATGGACTCGAAGAGCGAGTGCAAGAGTTGTCAATCTTCGATAGAGATCACGAGGATCCTCATCTTCATTCATCACAAACTCATCGGTCTCATCATGAACCACCTCAAAGTTGGAGCGTTGAATGCTTGATCTCCCCTTGTGCAAAGATATAATATGTTTCGAACAATTCTTTGCATGGGAGAAGGGACACAAGTGTGATAGATCTTCAGGGGCAACTTCAGATTGAAGAATGAACAATGCGGAGTGATTGTATTAATTGTCCGCCTTTTCTCTTGGAGTGAGGTTGTTTGTATCATGTGGGTAGAATCCTTCCTAGATGATTCTCTAAAGATATGTTGAGCTTTGATTCAAATGAGACTTGATACGAAAAAACAAAATTAGCGAAATCACCATTCACAAGCTTAGGAGGACCAAGGTTGTTAATATGAGGAGTAGGGACCAGTTCTCCATAGACAGACGAAGGAGGAACAGAGGCATAAGTTCCCATCCCATTTTTACCATAAGGGGAAGAGGTATGAGTACCTTTAGGCACACCTTTGCCGGAATTGGCCTTCAACTCTGATGCAGCAGAATTAACCATAAGCAACGGATTGGGAGAAGATTTCAACCCCTCAAGAAGTTCTTTAACGACGGACTTGACCTTGGCTGTCATCGACGTCCTAAGTGAAGCCATAGCTTCATTTAAGTCATCTCGAGTGATCGAAATTCAACTCCACGGCCTCGGGTACTTCCTCATCCCCATCCCCGTTGTGAACCATACTCTCTGGGTGGTGAAACCCTTAATAAAGAGGTGAGGGTCTGATACCAATTGAAAGGATCGATGTGGTTAGCTAGAGGGGGTGAATAGGCAACTACCAATTTTTAGCTTTTCTTAACAAATTATGGTTAGCAACAAATAGGTTGTCTAGATGTGTAACTAGGTGAGCAACCTATATGATGCTAGCAACAATAAAAAGCAAGCAAGCAAAGGATACAACACAAGTAAAGCTTGCACAAAGTAAAGGTAAGAAATGACCACAAGTGGATCTGGTGGAGACAAGGATGTGTAACCAAAGTTCCTTCCCTTTGATAGGAAGTACGTCTCCATTGGAGCGGCCCTCACACAATATGAGATGTCGTGATTCCACTAGTGGTGCCCTTGAAGGCAGCAATCGGACCTTTACAAACAAGGTTGAGGCTCTCTCTCCACAACCGAATTGGAGGCTTCCAACACCACCACAAAGCTTCACTACAATGGAATGTGGCTCCAAGGTGACCTCAACCGTCTAGGGTGCTCAAACACCCAAGAGTAACAAGATCCGCAAGGGATTAGTGGGGGAATCAAATTTCTCTTGGTGGAAGTGTAGATCTAGGGCTTCTCAAGCAATCCCTAAAGAATCAACAAGTTTGAATGGCTAGGGAGAGAGATCGGGCAAGAATGATCTTGTGAGCAACAATGAAGCTTGGGGGAGGAAGAGGTAAGTCAACTTGGAGAAGATGACTCCCTTATATAGTGGGGAAAGAAATCCAGCCATTATGCACCCACAGCCCGTGCACAAGCGGTAGTACCGCTCAGGTGAGCGCTACTTATGCTGGCACAGAAGTTCCAGCCACTGTGTTCAAATGAGTAGGTCAGGGAGGCGGTAGTGCCGCCGGAGCAATACTACCGCTCCCACTAGCGGTACTTCTACTTGGTGTTGAGCAGTAGGTGGAACCATCGGTAGAAGAGGAGGGCAGGGCGGTAGTGCCGCTACGAACTACCGCTCTACTTCCGGTCAAGGGACAGAACTATCCAGAAAGCAAAAAACAAGCGGTACTTCATGCGGCAGAAGACCGTGGTAGTTCTGCGCGAGCGGTACTTCCGCTTAGCTATATAATGCCTAGTAAACCTGTAGTAGTGGAGTGGACATTCAGAGCCGCAGTACCGCTGGAGCGGTACTACTGTGCTGAACTGCTGCTCTACTACCGCCCATTTACAGAGCACAAATAACAAGTGGAAGTGAGGGTAGCACTGATCTACAGCAATACTGCTGGAGTGGTACTACCGCTTAGTATGCTCTAGAAAGTCCAAGCATAAGGGATGAACAAGCTCAATTGCCGGAGTGAAAGAGGGTGTGATGTAGGGTGGAACCCTAGATGGCCGATCTTTCATGAAAGGAGCGGATCCCGCAAAGAACACGAAGAACACGAGGGGAATCACGAGGGGAAACATGAGAGAAACACTAAAACCAATAAGATGTAGTCACACATATGCTAGATCCTCAAACACATAAGAGATACATGATCCATAGTCAACTAGGGACGATACAAGTAGCAGGATCTTCTCCGTGAGGAGGTCTTGAGGTTCTTCCCATGAAGGGGTCTTGAATCCGCTTGGGGGATCTTCTCCGAGGAGGCGCGATCTCCGAGGAGAAGGTAACCAAGTGGATGAGCAAATCTCTCACACAAAATAAGCCAATCCTTTGCTGACCCTAGCTAGGAGGATGGGGAGGTCCATTTATAGTCATAGTACAAAAAGGGGGTAAAGTGAAGGGGTACATGGGCCTCAGCCCGCAACTGGACATAGCCAGGGGCCGGCGTCCGGTGGGCGTCGGACGTCCGGAAGCTCAGGACAGTCCGGACGTCCGTAGATCTTCGGACTTCCGTAGATTACGCTCGGTTTCCGTGGCGTAAAACGTCCATAGGGCTCCGGTCGTCGGTCGTCCAGTCTTCCTCGGACTTCCGTAGTTTTGGATCGGTTGCAGGGGCGCCGTTCGTCTAGAAATGGACGGTCGTCAGTGGCCTGGGAGTCATCGGACGTCCGGTCCTAGTCGGATGTCCGCCCGTTTTAGTCTTCTTCGGCTAGATTTCCTTGGGCTTCATGCTTGGTGTCCTTGCCGTCTTGTCTGAAGGATGTAGCTGCTCCATGGCTCTCCTCCAAGTACCTGATTTCCGCTTGAGGTAGCAGCCATGTGTCATGCATAGAAAGTGGTAGTTCGGAAAGGAGCGATTTCACCATATCTTCGATAGCATTTGCCCGCGCTCTTGTCATTGGTCCAAGTGGTGTCGTGGGTGATGTAGGTAGGTCCATGGGGATGACCTTGGGATGCTCTGCATCATCTCCCCTCCCTTGGGAAATATCTAACCTCGGATCGAATTCTTCATCACCATGGTAGGGTGAGAGTTCCTTGACATTGAAGATGTCGCTCACGTTGTACTTGTCGTGCGGGAGGTCTATCTTGTAAGCATTGTTGTTGTAGCGTGCAAGCACCTTGAAGGGTCCATCCGCTCGTGGTAGAAGTTTGGACTTGCGTTCGTTGGGGAAGCCCTCCTTGCGAAGGTGTGGCCACACAAGATCTCCAATGTTGAATACCATGGGGTGCTTGTTGATGTTGAGCTTGGTCGCAAGTCGTTGTACTTGGCGCTCGATGGTGTGCCTTGTATCTTCATGCACCTTCTTGAGACAGTTCACACGTGCACTTGTGTCCATATTGATGCGCTCTTGTAGTGGTAGAGGAAGAATGTCCAATGGGGACAACGGGTTGAATTCGTAGGCGACCTCGAAGGGGGACTCGCCGGTAATCGAGTGTCTTGCTCGGTTGTAGGCATACTCGGCAATAGGTAGGCACTCCTCCCACTCCTTGATGTTCTTCTTGATTAGCACGTGAAGTAGAGCTGAGAGTATGCGGTTGGTCACCTCCATTTGGCCGTCTGTTTGAGGATGGTAAGACGTGGAGAAGAGTAGCTTGATTCTGATCTTGGCACATAAGGTTTTCCAAAAGTAGCTTAGGAACTTGATGTCGCGGTCCGAGACTATCGTCTTTGGCACTCCATGTAGTCGTAAGATTTCCCTACAAAAGAGATTGGCAACATGTGAAGCATCGTCTATCTTGTTGCAAGGAATGAAATGTGCCATCTTAGAGAATCGGTCCATAACAACAAACACCGAATCCTTTCCATTTCTAGTTTTAGGCAATCCAAGCACAAAATCCATGCTAATACCTTCCCATGGTTGGTACGGTATTGGGAGAGGCATATAGAGACCATGGGATTTAGCTTTAGACTTAGCTTTGCGACATGTAGAGCATCGGTTGGTGAAGCGGTTGACGTCTCGGAACATCTTGGGCCAAAAATACTTCTTGGAGAGCGTAGCAAATGTCTTGTCGCGTCCAAAATGTCCCATTAGGTCTCCTCCATGAGATTCTTGCAAGCGCAACAAACAAAGAGAAGACTCGGGGATGCATAGTTTGTTAGCTCTCATAAGATAACCATCTTTGATGTAATAGCGTTCCCAAGATGTATGCGTCAAACATTTGGCATAAGGAATAGCAAAAGTAGGATCATGTGCATACAAGTCTTTTATGTGCTGAAAGCTAATGCCATCCAATTCAAGTTGAGTAACAAGCATGCATATGCGGGAAAGAGCGTCCGCCACAACATTTTCCTTACCTTTAATGTACTTGATGACATAAGGAAAAGACTCAATGAATTCACTCCATTTAGCATGACACTTGTTCAACTTAGTTTGACCCTTAAGGTATTTAAGCGCTTCATGATCGGTATGAATGATAAATTCATGAGGACAAAGATAATGTTCCCATTCATGCAAAACTCGCACTAAAGCATATAACTCTTTGTCATAGATGGGGTAATTGAGTTGCGCTCCTGAAAGTTTCTCACTAAAGTAAGCTATGGGGCGCTTCTCTTGCGTTAACACACCTCCTATGCCATTACCACTAGCATCGCAATGAATCTCAAAGGGTTTGTCAAAGTTGGGTAATGCAATCATGGGAGCATGAGTAAGAAAATTCTTAAGATCGTTGAATGTGGTATCTTGGGATGGTCTGTAACGCCCCGGATACAATTTTCCATATTTGTAACTCCGACTCTTGCCTTTTCCGGAGATGCGATAGGAGATTCCCTTCGTGGTTGCTTTTTTGTCTTTCGTTTTGCATTTTGTTCATGTCATGCATTTCATATCATGTCATCATGTGCATCGCATTTGCATTCATGTTCGTCTCATGCATCTGAACCTTTTCCCCGTTGTCCGTTTCGCAATCCGACACTCCTACATGCACGGGCGTCCCCCTTTTGTCTCTTTCATGAGCGGGCGTTAAACGTTCTCAGAATGGACTGAGATTTGCCAAGTGGCCTTGGTATGCCACCGGTAGACCGCATGTCAAATTTAGTTCCATTTGGAGTCCGTTTGATACTCCAACAGTTAACCGGGTAACCGCGAAAGCCTTGTTTGTGTTGCAGCCCAACACCCCTCCAAAACAGCCCAATAACCCATCCAAACCACTTCTATGCCCTCCGTCGTCGGATCACGATCGTGTGGGTGAAAACCGCACCTCATTTGGACACTCCTATCTGCATCTACCTATAAATATGTGCCCCTCTCCGAAATTCGCGTTCTAACCCTAGCAGTCTTCCTCCTCGCGCCGCCAGACATGTCCGCCGCCCGCGTCACTCTGGCCAATCCCATCGCGCCACCTCAGCACCACCGCCCTCGCACCCAATCACCACCGGCCACGTCGCCTCTCCACCTCCCCCACTTTGCCGGGCCCGCCGGAGCCCATCCGCGGCCCGTCGCGGGCCGAGTCACCCGCACCGCTTCGCCGGACCCTCACCGGACCTCCGTCGGTTTCCGCGCGCCGCCGCCGATCGTACCACGTCGCCCGCGCCTCAACGTCGACCTCCACCGCGCCCGCCACGTCCTCGTCGTCCGCCGCCTGCAGCACCACCGAGCGTCGGCCGCAGCTAGCACGCCGCCCTGCTGTCATTCCTCCTCACCGACGCTGCCTTTCTTCCTCGCCGCCATGGAGATCACCGGAGTGAGCCACACCACCCTGCTCCAGGCAAGATCCGGGCTAGGCACCCTCAGATCTGACCCCTTGCACCCGCTCTCTTTCGTCCCCGGCCATCCCCGACCGCCTCGCGTCGCCGGAGTCCCGAAGCGCCGCCGTCGTCGTCTTCTTCGCGTCGTCGGAGTCGGCGCGTCCATCTACCCCGCTCATCCGTCCCGTTCGCCTCCGGTTCACCACTGCTGAACAGGCCTGAACCAGTCGCTCGACCGGACCGCGCCCGGTTCACCTCCTCCTCAGATGGGCTCGGCCCATGGTGAGCAGTGCTAAACCCCGCCCTGTGCGCATCATAGCTATTCCCCGCTCAACTATTTTTTTCGCTAAGTCCCTTTTCCTGCAACATTGTATGCCCCTGTTCTTCATACCATAACTCCATGATCGTAGCTCCGTTTCATGCATATGAGATATCAAAATGTTCATTGTGAGATGCTCTTCATTTCATTGCATTGTGGCATGGTTGTTTCAGTTCACATTGATGCCCAAATCACTGATGCAAGAGTGCTATAAAATGTTTACTCTGCTACTTATCAGATTATGATGATTTGTCATTTTTTCACATTTGTTGTGTGCATCATATGGGCATGAGCTCTACATGTGTTTTGAACTATGCCATGCCATCTTTACAGAGGTGCTTGCCATGTATTTCTATGATCAATGTGGTGACTAGCACAAGCATGCAAAGTAGCCTTCGTGATATTGCTGATTTTCAGGGACTTAGGATTTTACTGTCATTTTCCTGCTGTTATTTTTATGCCATGTAAACATGATGCTACAATGAGATCCATGCTTGTTTTGAGTATCTTCAGTAAGGGTGTTTTGGACATATGGTTATGCTCTATCTATCCATGCCCATGTTTGAAATTATGGAGTGTTGAGGGAGTCCTGGATTAGGGGGTGTTCGGATAGCCGGACTATACCTTCACCCGGACTCCTGGATTATGAAGAGACAAGATTGAAGACTTCGTCCCGTGTCCGGGAGGGATTTTCCTTGGCGTGGAAGGCAAGCTTGGCGATACGGATATGCAGATCTCCTACCATTGTAACCGACTCTATGTAACCCTAACCCTACCCGGTGTCTATATAAACCGGAGGGTTTTAGTCCGTAGGACAACATACACATCAACGATCATACCATAGGCTAGCTTCTAGGGTTTAGCCTCCTCGATCTCGTGGTAGATCTACTCTTGTACTACCCATATCATCAATATTAATCAAGCAGGACGTAGGGTTTTACCTCCATCGAGAGGGCCCGAACCTGGGTAAAACTTCGTGTCCCTTGTCTCCTGTTACCATCCGGCCTAGACGCACAGTTCGGGACCCCCTACCCGAGATCCGCCGGTTTTGACACCGACATTGGTGCTTTCATTAAGAGTTCCTCTGTGTCATCGCTGCCAGGCTCGATGGCTCCTACGATCATCGATAGCGATGCAGTCCGAGGTGAGACCTTCCTCCCCGGATAGATCTTCGTCTTCGGCGGCTTCGCACTGCGGGCCAATTCGCTTGGCCGTCTGGAGCAGATCGAAAGCTACGCCCCTAGCCGTCAGGTCAGATTTGGAAGTTTTAACTACACGGCTGACATCCGCGGGGACTTGATCTTCGACGGATTTGAGCCACTGCCGAACGCGCCGCACTGTCACGACGAGCATGATCTAGCTCCACCGCCGAACGGTGCCCTGGAGGCCGCACCCGCATCGGCTCCGACCCTTAATTCGGAGCCAACTGCGCCGATCGAGGATGGACGGTTGGATGCCACCTCAGGGGCTGCGACCCCAACGGCGATTGAGCCAAGCACCAGCCCCGTACTCTGCGATACTCATGACTCCAAGGAGCCGGACTCCTCTCCGGACTCCGAACCCTCCGCGCCCCTGCCGATCGAATCCGATTGGGCGCCGATCATGGAGTTCACTGCCGCGGACATCTTTCAGCACTCGCCTTTCGGCGATATCTTGAAGTCACTGAAGTCTCTCTCTTTATCAGGAGAGCCCTGGCCGGACTACGGTCAGCAAGGTTGGGGTATGGACGATGAAGAAATTCAAAACCCACCCACCACCCACTTTGTAGCCACTGTCGACTACTTAACCGACATGCTCGACCTCGACTCCGAAGACATCGACGGTATGGACGCCGATGAAGGAGACGATGAAGAACCAGCGCCTATTGGGCCCTGGAACACCACCTCGTCACATGACGTATGCATGGTGGACGCACCAAAAGATGACGACGGGGAGCGGAAGGACGCACCGAATGCCCGTTCCCTCGAAAAGCAGTCAAAGCGGCGACGCAAGCGCCGCCCCAAATCCCGCCCCGGCAGAAACAGCGATCACACAGACCCAGCGCTGGAGCAGGGCGAACCGCTGCCGAACAACGGCAATCCAGATAATCAAACCGAACAAACAAAGCCTATCAAGGATCATGGTCCGGACGACATAACGCCGGACAGACACCCGGAGCAACAGACTGCCCGTAAAAGGCTTGTTGCCACCGCGAGGAGCCTGAAAAAGCAGAAGCAAAGGCTCAAGGCCGTGCAAGACACACTCCAATTCAGATGGAGTAAAATACTCAGCACTGCAGCAAGGTACGGCGACAACCGCCCCTTCAAGAGCTACCCGAAGCGGAAGCTGCTACCCGAATTCGATGAGGAGGCCTCAGAACCCCCACAACCAAATATCGAAGCAGCCACCTGGTCGGATAGACGACCCCTCTACCAATACAGAGCGGCATACAACGCCGCTCACCATACAACACGCAACCAATGCGAGGGCTCGCACCCAAAGGACGGTGTAACAAGATCCATCTATGGACCACGCAAGCGCGCCCGAGCATACAATGCAATACAACAAACATCCGAACAACGCAGTACACCCAGCTACAGGGGTGCCGCACACCCCCTATGTTTCACCGATGAGGTGCTAGACCATGAATTTCCAGAAGGATTCAAGCCCGTAAACATAGAGGCATACGACGGAACAACACACCCTGGGTTCTGGATTGAGGACTACATCCTTCATATCCATATGGCTCGAGGAGATGATCTCCACGCCATCAAGTACCTACCCCTCAAGCTCAAAGGGCCAGCTCGTCACTGGCTCAAAGGCCTCCCTGAAAGCTCCATCGGAAGTTGGGAAGAGCTCGAAGACGCCTTTCGGGCAAATTTTCAAGGGACTTATGTCCGACCTCCGGATGCGGACGATTTGAGTCATATAACTCAACAGTCCGGAGAGTCAGCCCAAAAGCTTTGGAACAGGTTTCTTACTAAAAAGAACCAGATTGTCGATTGTCCGGACACCGAAGCCTTAGCAGCTTTCGAGCATAGCGTCCGTGATGAATGGCTTGCCAGATACCTTGGCCAAAATAAGCCAAGAACGATGGCCGCATTAACAAACCTCATGACCCGCTTTTGTGCAGGGGAGGACGGCTGGCTAGCCCGATGCAGCACCAGCGACCCCAGTACATCTGAAGTTAGAGATGGAAACGGGAAATCACGGTGCAACAGCAATAACAAACGCCGGAATAAAGAAGACGGCACGAAGGGCGCGACAGTAAACGCCGGATTCAAAAGCTCTCGGCCAGGTCAAAAGCCGCCTAAAGGCACCAGGGATGAACTGTCCAGCCTCAACAAAATTCTGGACCAAGTATGTCAGATCCATAGCACCCCTGGTAAACCTGCTAATCATACCCACAGAGAATGTTGGGTCTTCAAGCAGTCCGGCAAGCTCAACGCCGTACATAAGGGGGAGGATACACCAAGTGAAGACGAGGACGAGCCTCCCAAGCAAGACACGGCGGAACAAAAGAAATTTCCACCATAAGTCAAAACAGTAAATGTGTTACACACAATCAAGGGAAAAAATAGTACGGCACTCCCAGGAAAGTATATCCAAGTGCCTATCACTACGAAGTCCTGCCACTGGTCATCTCAACCGATCACTTTCGACCATCGCGATTACTCAGCAAGTATCCGACACGCAGGATGGGCTGCCCTGGTATTAGACCCAGTAATTGGCGGATATCACTTCACAAGGGTCTTGATGGACGGCGGCAGTAGCCTAAACCTAATATATCAGGATACAATTCGCGGGATGGGGTTAGACCCAACACAAATTCGCCATAGCAATACTACCTTTAAAGGAGTAACGCCAGGCCCAGGGGCTCATTGTACGGGCTCCCTCTTACTACAAGTTATATTCGGCTCCCCCGATAACTTCCGTCGCGAGCATTTAACTTTCCACATCGCTCCGTTTCAAAGTGGCTATCAAGCACTGCTCGGACGTGAAGCTTTCGCTCGCTTTAATGCAATACCGCACTACGCCTCCCTCACACTCAAGATTCCCGGTCCACATGGCATCATTACAGTGCACGGAAATATCAAGCGATCTCTGCGCGCCGAAGACAGTGAGGCTGCCTTGGCCGCCGCACACTAAAGGCGCCCGGACAAACGAAACCATCCAATAGGTCGTCAAGACCTCAGATACAACTAATCAAGTCCGGCGCCGCTATTTATACAGAAATAAGTGGTCACACCCCTATTTGTCAATACAAGGGGCTCAACGCGCGCAGACAAGTGGCAATTTCTTATCATCTTGAATTACACATGGTTTCTTTAAAAACTATCTTTTTGCACGACAACTTTTTCACTTAACTTCCTCTCTTTTACAGACGATCATCGTGCTACACCCATCCAGGATACGGAACAACAGAGACACAGGCGTAGACGTGCAGCAGGGACCCGTTCCAAGGATTCTTTTAGATTAAGACCCTGCGTAAACCTTTTTTACTGTCTCTTGTTGATACATATCCACCGTTGAGAAGAATGCTAACGTCTTGGCATGTGGCCACGCCAGAACAATGCACGTACCTGGACACAAGGGGCTTCTTACAAAGGCCATTATTTAGGCCCGGTTTATACCACAAAGACCGAATACCTTAGGGAGTGTTCGGCGTCGCGAGTTTGGCCCTATATGCATCAGCTCCGAATCATTGTCTTTGGTCAAATGTTGGGTTTGCCCGGCTCCTGTGTTTTGGTGCCTTACGTTCCGCTTTACCGGCTAAGGTAGCACCAGGAGAACTACTGCGATTGTGCCCTGGTTCATCCGGATGAGCACCTCAGTAGAGAAAGCCGAAAACTGACTGTCATGATATAGCGTGAGACTGGCCAACCACTCGATGACCTGTGGGAATGTTAGAATTCCTCCGCCTTAACGAAGGGCTGTTTTCCGGCCAGGCATGTACGCACCCCGTAACCGGGAGAGTGCGGAGCCACCAGGGGCTATCTAGTAGCCCCACTGTCAAACTCCTATGGCTAAGTGAAAGTGCTAAAGCATTATAGTCCGGTTGCCTCGCTCGCTCCGCTATCACCTCCTTAATAGGACCAAGACGTTGGGTTAAGTGTGAATGCGTGTTTTTGCGAGCACCTCCACATTATATGCGTGGGGACTGAAGCCAACGACTGCAATCTTTCAGGTTATACACATGTATACATAAACGGCCGCCCAAGAGGCATCATATTACTTTCAGGCAAAAGTATAAAAATAGCCTTATAAAAATTTATAAAAGCATTTCGCTTACAATGAGATTACATATCACTCAAACCTAATATTTTTTTGAGCACTGGGTCTCTATCAAACGGGCACCCTCAAGAACTTCTTCAAAATAGTGCTCAGCAGCCTTTCGACCTATAGCCGAATCCCGCGCTGCAACATTGGTAGCATCCATCTCCGCCCAGTATGCCTTAACACGGGCAAAGGCCATCCGTGCGCCCTCTATGCATGCCGACCTCTTCATCACATCAATGTGCGGCACCACGTCAAGGAACTGTTGCACCAAGCTGAAATAGATGTTCGGTTTTGACCTTCCCGGCCACATCTGATCCACAACAGACCTCATAGAGAGTCTGGACAACCTGTTTAGTTCAGCCCATTTGGCTAATTGGTCAGTCAATGTAAGTGGACGCTCGGGAGAATGGAATTTCTCCAAAACAGCTGGTCTACTCCACGGTCTGTCTGACCCTGGAAGTACTTGGCCGCATCGGCAGCGCTCGCCGCCAAATCCATATACACATCCTCCGAACTCCACAGCCGATCCAGAGGGGCATACCGTGGATCTTCGAATTTCCTCCGCAACATAAAGGATTTCCCAGCTACAATATCCCCGGCTTCCCGCAGCTCCTCCTTCTTTGCCCTCATAGCAGAGCGGAGATCCTTTTTCGTCGCAGCAGCCTTCTCAAGGTCCGATGCTTTCGCTTGGTTTTCCTTTTCGAGAACCCAACAACGGTCGGCGGCGGCTTTTAATTCCACAGCCATCTTGGCCATCTTGTCTCGGGTCTCGCCATGCGCGGCCTTCTCGGCTTGCAACTCTTCGGTCGCCTTCACAGCAGCCGCATTACCTAACCTCGCTTGTTCCTTGGCTCGGGCAAGTTCTGCCCGCAAGGCTTCAACAGTGGCAGCTCCATCTGCAGTCACAACATATTTAAGATACTGGCATCATGCTGCTCTTCCTATGTGGTGTTTACCAGATATTGACACTTACCCCGTGCCTCGTCAAGCCTTTTGCTAACAAACTCGATGTCGGCGTCTGCCGCATCCAACTGCCGTTCTAAATGGGCAAACTCGCTAGTCCGGCTAGCCACCGGAGCTTCCATCACCTGCACATAGTGGCGGTATGGTTATTACCTGGGAATATGATCCTCTGTTTGTCGTCATTTCCGACGACAACCAGAGTCTCAGGGGCTACTATCTACACAGGGCACACCTAGCATGTGCAGGACTATCATACATTCTTTTACGTACCTCAAAGCCTATCAGTAGACTCATAAAAGCTTCATGCAATCCGCTTTCGGCAGACGATATTCTCTCCATCACCGTATTCATCAGCACACGGTGTTCATCTTAGATGGCCGCTCGCCCCACCAACTGCCTCAGAACATCTGATCGCACACTAGACGGTGCCGGACTCTTTTGTCTGCTCTCTTCGGGAGCCGGACATTGGGAGCTTCGAGGGTCAACGGTATTATCTTCTGGCCTCACCGGACTCGAAGAGGCCCTCCGCAATGACACTTCAGGGTCGCCCGCTTCCGGAGCGGAGGAGTCCGGAGGAGGTGTTTCACTCTCCATCATCTCTGGAAGAAGATCCCCCAAAGATGAGCTCATTTGAGAGGGGCTAAGGCCCGAACTGCAAAAATATATGCGGTGGTTATCTTCTCAGAAGAAAAAGATGGCATATCTGTACTATCAAAGGTATTTCGGGTCACTTACGACTCGTGGGAGGATTGATCCCCCCGCGGACTTTGTGCGGCAACAACGCCCCCCAGGGTGGGACCCTCTGTGGGAGACTTCTTCTCCCGTTTGGAAGCTTCGGCTTCCGAATCCCCGGGCGCAGCCCTTTTTCTCTTCTGGTCGCCTTCCCTCATGGAGACGCTCGCTCCCTCGGCTAGAATGGGCAGCGTTGGGGGCTCGCGTCCGCCTGCATTATCCTCCATAGTATCTTCCTTCAAGGGCTCCAGGCAAGGTGCGGTCTGGAGCATCTTTTCCAATACCGGATTTTCCAAACCCTCGGGGAGGGGGGACGAACACCGAATCAACTTCGCCTTTGTTAGCCAGTCCTGGTCAAAAAGCAAACTCTCAGAGATAACTTCGTAACAAAGTAGAGAAAGTATGTTCTGCCGGAAGATGCCTTACCTGTTCGGCGGTGCGGTTGCTACTCAGGCCCGCGTCCTCGGTGATTTCCGGACACTCCGTCTGAGGTCCGAAGAATGATTTGTACATCTCCTCATGCGTCAGGCCGAGAAAATTTTGAATGGCACACGGTCCCTCAGGATTGAACTCCCACAGACGAAGAGGCCGGCATTTGCAAGGCTGGACTTGACGAACCAGCATAACCTGTATCACCGCAACCAAATTGAAATCTCCATTGAAGAGATCTCGAACGCGGCCTTGTAGTATAGGCACGTCCTTGGCTGGTCCCCAGCTCAGGCCTCTGCTGATCCATGACATCAGTTGTGGTGGGGGGCCCGAGCGGAAAACAGGGGGCCGCCCACTTGGCACTTCTAGGAGCCATGATGTAGAACCACTCATGTTGCCACAATTCAGACACCTCTGGGATGGAACCTTTGGGGCACGGAGCTCCCACCATCTTGCATATTGAGGCACCTCCACACGCTGCCTGCTCCCCCTCGACCAACTTCGACTTCACTTCAAAGGTCTTGAGCCATAGGCCAAAGTGAGGGGTAACCCGGAGGAAGGCCTCGCACACGATAATAAATGTCGTGATATGAAGAAAGGAGTCCGGAGCTAGATCATGAAAATCTAGCCCGTAGTAAAACATCAAACCCCTGACGAAAGGATCCAGGGCAAGGCCTAGGCCTCGAAGGAAGTGGGAGACGAACACGACATTCTCGTTGGGTTCGGGGGTGGGCACGGCCTGCCCTCGGGGAGGCAGCCGATGCAAAATCTCGGCGGTCAGGTATCTGGCCTCCCTCAACTTCTTGATGTCTTCTTCCGTGACGGAGGAAGGCATCCATCGGCCTTGAAGGCTAGATCCGGACATGACTGGAGGTTCGGAGCACCTGACCTGAACTTCGGGCGTTTGAGCTTGAGGTAGGGGAAGGATTCGATGGAGCACGGGAGGGAAAAATAAAAGCCTTGTCCCCTTTATAAAGAGGGTGAATATCAAGCGTCCTCTCCGTGTCCGCTTGGACTTGCCTATAATATAGGAGTCCTAGAAGCGGTTGGGTTACCCACGCCCGTATTGATGAGAATACCGGAATAAGGGGACACGATCTCTGCTTTAAGAAGACGTGCCAAGGAAACCGCCTCGCATAACGCGTGGAGATGGGACAGTAAAACGGTTTGAATAAAAGCTTGGTCGTGGTGTGATGTCACACTACGGAGTACGTCAGCAGATTAGATTTGTGTAAATATTATTCTCTCTATGGCAATATGTGGAAACTTATTTTGCAGAGCCAGTCACTATCTTTGTGTTCAAAATCTTCTATGAAGTACTTGGAGGAGGAACCCACCTTGCAATGCCGAAGACAATCTGCGCGCCGGACTCGTCGTCATTGAAGCCTGGTTCAGGGGCTACTGAGGGAGTCCTGGATTAGGGGGTGTTCGGGTAGCCGGACTATACCTTCAGCCGGACTCCTGGATTATGAAGATACAAGATTGAAGACTTCGTCCCGTGTCCGGGAGGGATTTTCCTTGGCGTGGAAGGCAAGCTTGGCGATACGGATATGCAGATCTCCTACCATTGTAACCGACTCTATGTAACCCTAACCCTACCCGGTGTCTATATAAACCGGAGGGTTTTAGTCCGTAGGACAACATACACATCAACGATCATACCATAGGCTAGCTTCTAGGGTTTAGCCTCCTCGATCTCGTGGTAGATCTACTCTTGTACTACCCATATCATCAATATTAATCAAGCAGGACGTAGGGTTTTACCTCCATCAAGAGGGCCCGAACCTGGGTAAAACTTCGTGTCCCTTGTCTCCTGTTACCATCCAGCCTAGACGCACAGTTTGGGACCCCCTACCCGAGATCCGCCGGTTTTGACACCGACAAGTGCCCTAGCATGTCTTAATCTTGCTCTACTTTTGCTATAAAATGTTCCTGGCAGATTGTTTACATGTTAATCAATTTTTCCATGGTTGTTGTGCTTGATCCATGCATGCTATGAACTTTATCTTGCCATGGTTAGCTTCATGAACATGCCCTCTTGCTGTTAGTATGCTTATCTTGTCATGCAAGGCTTTGTGATGATTGGTTTGAGCTCATAATTCTGTTTATGCCATGCTCTGTTTTCTGCTAAGTCTGAAACTATTAATAGAACTTGCTATGTTTACATGGGTGCCATCATATCTTCTGTGCCTTTTTGGCTCATGATCAGTTAGGGACTTTTGTCCTATGCATTTAGTAGATTCATGACATGCCTTATATTGCTACGATATGTTCCTGTAGCATGTTGTTTGCTTGCTCTAAACATGGCTTCCTGATGTTATTCCTGGCATGTTAGTATTTTCACTAAGTCTGTGAAGCTGATATATTTTGCACTTTTGCCATGCATGTTTGAACCTGCTCTTATGTGATTTAGCCATAGCTCAGTGTTCATGTTTTGTCAAGCATCTTGAGTACATCACTGCCATATGCTTTGTTGATATGTTGGAGTGCAGTAGCTTAGTTTCTTGTTGCATTCAAGATGGCATCATGTTGTTAATCGCAGAATTGTGTCATTCTTGTTTTGCTTGCCATTTGCAAACCGTGCATCTGATTCCGGTGATCTTTACATCGATTTCGACCGAAATCATCTCATCTTTACAGCGGCATACTTGGTTTGCCAAGTTGATGCCTTGTTCATCCTTTTCCTTCTGGAGCACGCATATGCATCGCATATCATGTCTTGCATATCATGCCATGTATTGCATCATGTTGCTTGTGCATCGCACCGTGATTGATTGTCGTTCCATTGCTTGTGTTCTTGCTTTGGGTAGAGCCGGGAGACGAGTACTTGATCGAGGAACCTGTTGAGTACGCTAACGAGGATCAAGCTTTCGACAACTCTGAGAACTTTGCAGGCAAGATGACCATACCCTCGAAATCACTTCTATCTTTGCTTGCTAGTTGTTCGCTCTATTGCTATGCCACGCTACCTACCACTTGCTATATCATGCCTCCCATATTGCCATGTCAAGCCTCTAACTCACTTTCCTAGCAAACCATTTTTTGGCTATGTTACCACTTTGCTCGGCCCCTCTTATAGCGTTGTTAGTTGCAGGTGAAGATGAAGTTTGTTCCTTGTTGGAACATGGATATTGTTGGGATATCATTATTATCTCTTATTCACTTTAATGCATCTATATACTTGGTAAAGGTGGAAGGCTCAGCCTTATGCCTGGTGTTTTGTTCCACTCTTGCTGCCCTAGTTTCCGTCATACCGGTGTTATGTTCCTTGATTTTGCGTCCCTTACGCGGTTGGGTGTTATGGGAACCCCTTGATAGTTCACTTTGAATAAAACTCCTCCAGCAAGGCCCAACCTTGGTTTTACATTTGCCTAACAACCTATCACCTTCCCTTGGGTTCTGTAGACTCAAGGGTCATCTTTATTTTAACCCCCCCCCCCGGGCCAGTGCTTCTCTAAGTGTTGGTCTGAACTAGAGCCCCTTGCAGCACCACCTCGGGGAAACTTGAGGGTCGGTTTTAGTTGTACGGATTGCTCATCCGGTGTTGCCCTGAGAATGAGATATGTGCAGCTCCTATCGGGATTGTCGGCACATCGGGCGGCTTTGCTGGTCTTGTTTTATCATTGTCAAAATGTCTTGTAACCGAGATTCCAAGACTGATCGGGTCTTCCTGGGAGAAGGAATATCCTTCGTTGACCGTGAAGCTTTTGATGGGCTAAGTTGGGACACCCCTGTAGGGTGTAAACTTTTGAGAGCCGTGCCCGCGGTTATGTGGCGGATGGGAATTTGTTAATATCCGGTTCTAAAAAAACTTGACACTTAACTTAATTAAAATGCATCAACCGCGTGTGTAGCCGTGATGGTCTCTTTCCAGCGGAGTCCGGGAAGTGAACACGGTTCTTGTGTTATGCTTGAACGTAAGTAGTTTTAGGATCACTTCTTGATCACTTCTAGCTTCACGACCGTTGCGTTGCTTCTCTTCTCGCTCTCTTTTGCGTATGTTAGCCACCATATATGCTTAGTGCTTGCTGCAGCTCCACATCACTACCCCTTTTCTACCCTTAAACTTAAATAGTCTTGATCTCGCGGGTGTGAGATTGCTGAGTCCCCGTGACTCACAGATACTTCCAAACAGATGCAGGTGCCGATGATGCCAGTGCAGGGGATGCTACCGAACTCAAGTGGGAGTTCGGCGAGGATTCGGGTCGTTACTATGTTTCCTTTCCGGATGATCAATAGAGGAGCCCAGTTGGTACGATCGGGGATCTATCATTTGGGATTGTCTTTCTTTATTTTGGTTTCGTAGTCAGACCTTTGATTGTACCCTGGATGATGTATGACTATTTATGTATTGTGTGAAGTGGTGATTGTAAGCCGACTCTTTATCCCTTTCTTATTCAGTACATGGGATGTGTAAAGATTACCCCTCTTGTGACATGCCTACCATGCGGCTATGTCTCTAAGTCGTGCCCCGACACATGGGAGATATAGGCGCATTGTGGGTGTTACATGGTCCCCAAACAAAAGGCGCATTATTCTTACTCCAAGCATGCAAAGGTGAAGCAATGGTGCTAAAGTCCTTCACAAATCTATGGTAGAAACCGGCTAAACCAAGGAAGCTACGCACTTGTTGCAAGTTGGTTGCTTGTGGCCAAGTTTTAAAAGCATTAATCTTAGATTCATCAACATGAACACCCTTAGAAGACACTACAAAACCCAAGAAAACAAGCTTATCAACGCCAAAGAGGCATTTTTCCATATTAGCATAGAGACGCTCTTTTCGAAGAGTTTGTAGCACGGTGCGAAGGTGGGTGGCATGCTCTTTGAGAGATTTGCTAAACACAAGAATATCGTCGAAGTAAACAACAACAAATTCACCAATATAAGGGCGAAACACATAATGCATAAGATGCATGAAAGTACAGGGTGCTTCCGATAAACCCATAGGCATAACTAACCACTCATACAAACCAAACTTTGTTTTGAAAGCGGTTTTCCATTCATCCCCCTCTTGTATGCGTATTTGATAGTAACCAGTTTTAAGATCAATTTTTGAGAAAATAGTGGCGCCGCTAAGTTCATCAAGCATATCATCAAGGCATGGAATGGGGTACCTATAGCGAATGGTGATAGCATTGATGGGTCTACAATCGGAACACATGCAAAAGCTACCGTCTCTTTTTGGCACAAGAATGACTGGTACGGCACAAGGACTCAAACTTTCACACGCATGTCCATGGTCTATGAGATGTTTTACTTGCCTTTGTATTTCTTTGGTTTCTTCGGGGTTGATGCAGTAGGGGCCTTGTTAGGAAGAGGAGCTCTGGGGATGAGGTCGATTTGGTGCTCAATGCCTCGTAGTGGAGGTAGACCCGGAGGTAGCTCGTCGGGGAAAACATCTTGGAATTCCTGCAAAAGAGAAGACAACACTAAAGGTAGAGTGTCTATGACGCCCCGAGACCGTTGCGCCAGGTGTCTCCCAGTTGTTCGCTGTTGTTGCCTTGTCATTCATTTGCATGTCGCATCTTGCCATGTCACCATCTGTATTGCATCATCATGTTTTCAAAACTTGCATCCGTCCGGGTTCCCCCAGTTCCGTCTGTGGTCCGTTCTGAGCCCAGACACACTCGCACGCGCCCGCGGCACCTCCGAAATATTATTTTATAAGTGGCCGGAAAATGTTCTCGGAATGGGTTGAAAGTTGGCATGCGGTCTTGGTATGTTGTAGGTAGACTGCCTGCCAAGTTTCATCACGTTCGGAGTCTGTTTGATGCCCCAACGGATACCTATAGCGGCATTATAGCTGGTCAAACGTCGGACGTTTTCGGTCTCCGGAAACAGTTGCCGGGTTGCTTTCCTCCTCTTTCTTCGCAGCCCAACCACACACTTGACCTTGTCCTTCAAACCCTCTTTGCACGGTGCATCGACCCCCTCGCGCGTCTGAAAGCTGTCCCGAACCCGACCCGGACTGTCGCCACCGTTGTCTCCGGATCATCCCCAAACATCTACAAAACGTCTCTGTTTTCTTATTTGGGCTCCCTAGCCTATTTTTCCCGACCGTCCGATTACGATCGGAGGGACGGATTATCCCCTACCCAAAAATCCTTTTGCTATATATATATATATATACATATATATATATATATCAGACCAAACCCTAAAACTAGGTCATTTGTCCCCCTCGGCCGCCGCCACACTCCAAATCCCCCTCGGGATCCATCCCCTCGGTCGCCGCTACATCCTCCTCATTTTTCTCAGCCACCCAACCAGATCCACTCCCCTACCTTCTCGATCCACCCCCACCGAGCTCCTCTGCTCGACCCCCAGGTCCAGGCACCCAATGTCGCCTCCAGCCACATCCAGCCGTTCACCCAGAGCAAGCAGCAGCCCCGCCGTCGTCAGGCAAGGACCTTCCCGTCGTGCCTTGTTTCTCCTCATCTCCCCTGCACCTCCTTTTCTATTCGGTCTCTCCCTTCTCATCATCCTCGTGTTCTACACAGGTACAACCATGGAGCAGCCCCACGCCCGAGCGTCCCTGTAACACCCTCAATGCGGCTATATCTCCCACGTGTCGAAGCATGACTTAGAGCCATAACCACATTGAAAGCAATGTCGCAAGTGAGGTAATCTTCACACAACCCATGTAATACATAAGGGAAAAAGATACACAGTGGGCTTACAATCGCCAATTCACACAATACATGGATAAGGCATTACATCATCCAGATACAATCAAGGTCCGACTACGGAACCAAAATAAAAGAACACTACCCCAAATGCTGCACAAATCCCCGATCGACCCCAACTGGGCTCCACTACTGATCAAATGGAAACGGAACAACATAATGAACACGATCTTCATCGAGCTCCTCCTGAGCTCAGTAGCGTCACCTGCACGGTAATCGTCGGCACCTAAAACTGGTTTTGGAAGTATCTGTGAGCCACGGGGACTCAGCAATCTCACACCCTCGCGATCAAGACTATTTAAGCTTATGGGTAAGGTAAAGGTATGAGGTGGAGCTGCAGCAAGCGACTAGCATATATGGTGGCTAACATACGCAAATGAGAGCGAGAAGAGAAGGCAAAGCACGTTCGAGAAAGTATGATCAAGAAGTGATCCAAAAACTACTTACGTCAAACATAACTCCAACACCGTGTTCACTTCTCGGACACCGCCGAAAAGAGACCATCACGGCTACACACATGGTTGATGTATTTTTAATTAAGGTCAAGTGTCAAGTTCTCTACAACCGGACATTAACAAATCCCATCTGCCCATAACCGTGGGCACGGCTTTCGAAAGTTCAAATCCCTGCAGGGGTGTCCCAACTTAGCCCATCACAAGCTCCCACAGTCAACGAAGGATATTCCTTCTAGCGGGAAGACCCGATCAGACTCGGAATCCCGGTTACAAGACATTTCGACAAGGTAAAACAAGACCAGCAAAGCCACCCGGATGTGCCGACAAATCCCGATAGGAGCTGCACATATCTCGTTCTCAGGGCACACTGGATTGTCCAAACTTCCGGTAGGCCAACCCAGAGTTGCCCCTGGTGGTCACCAGCTGCTGACAGGTTGGACCAACACTCAGAGGAGCACTAGCCCGGGGGTTTAATAAAGATGACCCTTGGGCTCCGGAAACCCAAGGGAAAATAAAAGGCTAGGTGGCGAATGGTAAAACCAAGGTTGGGCCTTGCTGGAGGAGTTTTATTCAAGATGAACTGTCGAGGGGTTTCCATTATCACCCAACCGCGTAAGGAACGCAAAATCAAGGAACATAACACCGGTATGACGGAAACTAGGGCGACAAGAGTGGACCAAAACACCAGGCATAAGGCCGAGCCTTCCACCCTTTACCAAGTATATAGGCGCATTAATTAATAAGAGATATTGTGATATCCCAACAAATAATCATGTTCCAACAAGGAACAACATCTCCATGTTCCAACAAGGAACAAACTTCATCTTCACCTGCAACTAACAACGCTATAAGAGGGGCTGAGCAAAGCGGTAACATAGCCAAACAACAGTTTGCTAGGACAAGGTGGGTTAGAGGCTGAACATCACAACATGAGAGGCACGATAAGCAAGTGGTAGGTATCGTAGCATAAGCATAGCAAAAGAGCGAGCAAACTAGCGAGCAAAGATAGAAGTGATTTCAAGGGTATGGTCATCTTGCCTGAGATCCCGCAAGGAAGAAGAACGAGTACATGAAGAAGACAAACGAACGTAGCCAAACGGATCCTCAAAAACGTGACGTTATCGGAACCAACCCGAAGAAGCAACACCGGAAACAAAGCACACAACATAGTAAACAACCAACACATAGACATGGCATGGTATGCGGGATGCGGTATGCAATGCGTATGCATGATTCGGAAAGGAAAGATTGAACCTGGCCTCAACTTGGAAATCCAAGAGTGCCACTAGAAAGGGGAGTTGATTTTGGTCAAAATCGATATAAAGATCACCGGAATCGGATGCACGGTTTGGAAATGGCAAGCAAAACAAATATGGCACCGGTCTGCGATAATCAGCAAGTGACCATCTAAATGCATCATGATAAATATGCTACAACACTCAAACATGGCAAAAAAATACATGGCAGGTATCCACTCATGATGCTTGACAAAATATGAACACTGAGCTATGGCTAATTCACTCAATAGCAGGTTCAAACAAGCATGGCAAAAGTGCAAAAGATAACAGGTTTCAGACTTGGTGAAATTAACAGCATATCAGGAATTTATCATCAGGAAGCAATCTTTAGAGCATGAAAACTACATGCTATAGGAATATATCATGGCAAATCAAGGCATGGCATGAAGATACTCAAAGCATATAACAAAAGTCCCTTAGTGACCATAAGACAAAAGGGATCAGAAAATACAATTGCAAGATGTGAACATAGCAAAAACATAAACAGATTCAGACTTAGTGAAAAACTGGAGCATGCAAAGCAGATTAACAAGTAGGCATGTTTACAAGCTCGATTCACTCACTACGAGGCATTGCATGACAAACTAAGCATACACCCATGAAGAAGACATGGCATAGAAGTTAGACATGGCAAGAATAACAACATAGCATGCACGGATCAACAACAACAAGCTTGGCAAAATTGCTAAACATGTCAACAATCTGCCAGGAACATTTTATAGCAAAAGTAGAGCTCGATTGAATCAAGCTAGAGTGCTCTATAATTGTAAACAAAGACATGGATGAATAGAGCACCACAATATTAAGAAAACATCCTTACTGATCATCCTCAAAAGAGGCACGGATCACTAGGAAACAACATGAACATATGGCATAAAAACAATATCAGGACAAGGACTTAGTGAAATTCTAAGTCCCTGAAAACAGCATCATTGAGTAAGCTACTTTGCATGCTCGTGCTAGTCACCACGGAGATCACAAAAATACATGGCAAGCACCTCTGTAAAGATGGCATGGCATACATGAAAACACATGTAGAGCTCAGGATAATAGCATGCACACATTAATCATGGCAAAAATGACAAAAGGCTATTTGCTGAAACAGATCAGAAATAATCATCACATAGCCCTCTTCCAACAGCATTTCGGGCATCAAGATGAGCTCAAATGAAAATGATGCAGTGAGATGAAATGATGTACTCGTCGAGACGAATATTTTGATATGCTACACGCATAAATCGGAGCTACGGATGCAGAGTTATGGCATGTCAAAGATTGCAAAAATCTAGGGTTAGAGGAGAAAAGGTCAACCCCTCGAGATATTTCCAGATCCAGATCTAGCCGGTGGCACTGCTCACCAGAGGAGCCCGAGGTCGCCGGAGGACGGAGAGGCCGGGGCGTCACCGGACTTGGGCCGAAATCCGCCGGACGGGGAGGCGGAGACCGGGCGAGGCGGCGCGGCGAGCTTCAAAGGCGGCCGCGGCGGTTGACAATGGCGGTGGCGGTGGTCGGCGCCGGCGTCTGCAGTGGCGGGCGGCGCCGGCGTCGAGGAAGGCGGCGCGGGGCGACGAACTGGCCTCGGTGGCCCGGTTTGGGCCTCCCGGGCCGGCGGCGGAGAAGGGTCCGGCGGGACACGTGGCGTCCAGCGATTGGCGGAGGGAAGCGGGGCAGACACGTCCGGACCGATCGGACGTATCCGGTGGCTGGAGGTGGAAGAAGTCTAGGTCTAGGGTTGGAAGAGATCCGAAAAATTCGTGGAGGGGTCTATATATAGAGGTAGGGGGAGCTAGGAAGCTCAAAATGAGGTGCGGTTTGCGGCCATGCGATGGTGATCGAACGCTCTAGATGATGCAACAGGTTTAGGTGGGTTTTGGGCCAGTTTGGAGGGGTGTTGGGCTGCAACACACATGAGGCCTTTTCGGTCCCTCGGTTAACCGTTGGAGTATCAAACGAAGTCCAAATGGTACGAAACTTGACAGGAGGTCTACCGGTAGTAAACCAAGGCCGCATGGCAAGTCTCGGTCCAATCCGAAAACGTTTAACACCCGCACACGAAAGAGGTAGAAAGGGACACTGGATGACATAGGGGCGCCGGATTGCAAAACGGACAACGGGGAAAATGCTCAGATGCATGAGACGAACATGTATGCAAATGAAATGCACATGATGACATGATATGCAATGCATGACACGCAAGCAATGACAAGGCAACAACAGCGAATAACTGGATGACACCTGGCACATCGGTCTCGGGGCATTACAACACTCCACCACTACGAGAGGATCTCGTCCCGAGATCTAGAATGGCACCGGGGGGAAAACGAAAGAGGAAGACGAGAGGTAAAACTAAGTTGCTTCTTTGACAAACGAGAGAAACCAAAGAACCTTGAGAGGTTGAGAAAATTGAAAGAAAGAAAGCAAATGCGATGAACGAAGTTGAAAGCACTCTGCTAAGAAAGAGGAAAAGAAAGAACCGATTTGGGTAGTGACAAGGACATGTATTGGGGGTAGGGTAACAGGCCTGACCTAAAGACCCTACCCATGGACACCGTACACTTTGTACTGGGCCCCTGGGCCAGATCGCCATCTAGATGTATCGCAACTTGAAAGTCACTCGGACTGCAACAACCATGCGGAGCACGGCACTCGACTCGACGAGATCATTCCACTCGACCGTGTAACTCACTCGGATATGCGAAGACCAATAGTCAGCATGACGGTTTTGTAGTGGGCAAACATTATGGCATTGATGTTCCACCGTGTAACATAAGGGGTGAGGGGGTGGCGCACTCTATATAAGCCATCCCCCACCACTAGACTCGGGGCTCTTTCTGCCACCTCTCTCTCTTCTTCCTCTCTAGTCTCCGGACTTAGACCAGGCATGGGGATCCGTTCTCCTCGCTCTCACATACATTGTAATCCCTGGATACAGACTCAGATAAACAAAGCCTCTCCGCGGACCCGTTGGAGCTCATTTCACTCGGACACCATGCAGTCTGGAATCCGTCAAGGCAACACGCAGAGATAAGACCGCCGGGTGACCAAAGGGAGTTCATAAGTGCCTCCGTAGCACTCAACTCATCTGGGAATTCACCTCGACTCGACCCGCTCTACCTCGGCCGATTTGGGGGCTAATAACGAGGACATGTATTGGGGGTAGGGTAACAGGCCTGACCTAAAGAACCTACCCATGGACACCGTGCACTTTGTACTGGGCCCCTGGGCCAGATCGCCATCCAGATGTACCGCAACTTGAAAGTCACTCGGACTGCAACAACCACGCGGAGCACGGCACTCCAATTCGACGAGATCATTCCACTCGACCGTGTAACTCACTCGGATATGCGAAGACCAATAGTCAGCATGACGGTTTTGTAGTGGGCATACATTATGGCATCGATGTTCCATCGTGTAACATAAGGGGTGAGGGGGTGGCGCACTCTATATAAGCCATCCCCCACCACTAGACTCGGGGGCTCTTTCTACCACCTCTCTCTCTTCTTCCTCTCTAGTCTCCGGACTTAGACCGGGCATGGGGATCCGTTCTCCTCGCTCTCACATACATTGTAATCCCTGGATACAGACTCGGATAAACAAAGCCTCTCCGGAGCACGAGACGTAGGGTTGTTATCTCCACCGTGAGAGGCCCGAACTCGCTAAAACCACGTGTCACCCATTTGCATCTCGATAGATCATGCTCCTTTATCCTACCCCTCTCTTATTGTCGGAATCGTTCCCATGACAGTTGGCGCCCATCGTGGGGCATGGCATCTATCGAACCATGATGTGAACGGTTTGTAGCAATTCTTACATCTATTCATTATTTTACTTATGATGCGTCTCGCCTTTGCCAAGAACAGGGTCATCCTCAGCCTCGCATGCGAATGTCGTTGCCGCTCTTCGACACATCGTCGCCGCACGTGCGGATGAAGATGCATAGGGATCGATCCCGTCCGTCTCCCGGAGAGGTGACATGCTGCGCTCGCCTTCCCGGCGATGCGCTTGCCGGCCTAGCGTCGTACTCGCCCATCCCGCGGCACACTCGCCGGCCCCGCGCCATGCTGGCCGCCCTGCGACGAGCTAGCCGGCCCCGTGCCGTTCTGGCCGCCCTGCGACGAGCTCGTCGGCTCGCCGGCCCTCTCTCACTTCTCGAGCGGCACGCGCTGCCTCATCACATGCGCCCGTTTCCTCGGTGTCGTCTACATGGGAGAGTACATAACCCTCTAAACCAAGTGCATGTCATTAGCCAGTTACTCCTTTCATGATGGTAATCACCTCATTAAGCGACCAATTAGGCGAGGGTTTCGTTACCTAATTACGGTGATTGATGCCCCCGCTTTTCCTGCAAATTAATGGCTTAATTGCTTAGCTTTCGGTTTCCACACCGATTAATCTATGCATGCTTACACGGCCATCCGTGGTCTGATGGTCTTTACTCCCTGCAAAATACTAGCATCCATGCATGCATGCACGGCCATCTGTGGTTTTTAATCATTGCAAAATAGCATCTGTGCATGGACACTTTAGTCCAGAAAAAATATTTGTGGATGTCGTCGATTGACTAACTCACCATTTATTCCACTCGGCTGATGGTATGGCAACCGGATCGCAGCCCAACTATGCTTCACTCGATCGGTTCACCTTTTCACTCGACCGGCTAATGAACAGGTTCACTCAGCCGGCTAGCCCGGAGATGATTTTTGCACTCTGGACAATTAACGTGCAGGCTACTCGGTTGGTTGGCTTCAACATGCAGTCACCAGCGCCATCTGCCTCGTCGTCGTTTCCGGCTTCGTCTGCGAGGCCATCGTCGAACCTCCACGCACGGCCATTAGCGCCGTCCGGCTTGTCGCAGTCTCCAGCCTCATCTGCAACATCTACAACGAACCCGGCGGAACAAGTCCCCAACCACTCGACAGAGGATTAAGCACCTTATCCTCTCCGATCATTTTACAATTTAGTTCTCAAATTACTGTGCAAATTGCTTAACAGTCCCTTTTCTGTTTGAACCCAGGTTCACTCGGATAGGACTAAAGCACACTTGAATGACCGTCCACTCGAACGATTCGCGCGCATGCTCGGACGAATTTACTTGGATGGTTAACAAACCACTACGACAGTCGGACAAAGACGTTTTGGTCCAGCAACCACTCGGACGCCCCGCATGTCACCACTCCGCGGGACACCTTTATTTTACTTGGATGCCCCGCGCATTGTCACTCCGCGGCACGCATCTACATCACCCTGACGCCCCGGGTGTCGCCACTCTGCGGGACGCGTCTACATCACTCGGACGCCTCGCGCATCGCCACTCCGCGGGACGCGTCTACATCACTCGGACGCCCCACACATTGCCACTCTGCGGGACGCGTCTACATCACTTGGACGCCTCGCGCGTCGCCACTCCGCGGGACGCGTCTACATCACTCGGACGCCCCGTGCATCGTCACTCCACGCCACGTGTCTACATCACTCGGACGCCCGGCGCATCGTCACTCCGCACCACGCCTCTACGTCACTCGGACGCCCCGCTCGTCGTCACTCCACGGGACGCGTCTACATCACTCGGCCGCCCCGCGCGTCGCCATAGGTTGGTCACCTCATAACCACTGGGCCGCCCCGCGCGTCGCCATAGGTTGGTCACCCCATAACCATTGGGCCTCCCCGCGCATCGCCACTCGGTTGGTCACCTCATAACCATTCGGCCGCCCCGCGCATCGCCACTAGGTTGGTCACCTCATAAGCACTGGGCCGCCCCGCGCGTCGCCATAGGTTGGTCACCCCATAACCACTGGGCCGCCCCGCGCGTCGCCACTCGGTTGGTCACCTCATAACCATTCGGCCACCCCGCGCGTCGCCACTCGGTTGGTCACCTCATAACCATTCCGCCGCCCCGCGCGTCGCCATCAGTTGGTCACCTCATCACCACTCGGCCGCCCCGCGCGTCGCCACTCGGTTGGTCACCTCATAACCATTCGGCCGCCCCACGCGTCGCCACTCGGTTGGTCACTTCATAACCATTCAGCCGCCCCGCGCGTCGCCATCGGTTGGTCACCTCATCACCATTCGGCCGCCCCGCGCGTCGTCATCGGTTGGTCACCTCATCACCATTCGGCCGCCCCGCGCGTCGCCATCGGTTGGTCACCTCATCACCACTCGGCCGCCCCGCGCGTCGCCACTCGGTTGGTCACCTCATCACCACTCGGCATCCCCCAGTGGGTGACTTAGCTACGAATCTTTTTCGCCTAAGTTCAAGAAATCCTACCGAGTGATGAGTCAGCCTCTCACCCGGGGGCTTAGCTGCGAATCTGTTTCGCCTAAGTTTGAAAAATCCTACTGAGTGGAGAGCAAACCTCCCACTCGGGAGCTTAGCTGTAGTCCAGTACTCGCCTAAGTTTGAAAAAATCATACCGAGTGGAGAGCAAACCTCCCACTCAGGGGCTTAGCTGCAGTCCAGTACTTGCCTAAGTTTGAAAAAATCCTACCGAGTGGAGAGCAAACCTCCCACTCGGGGGCTTAGCTACAGTCCAGTACTCGCCTAAGTTTGAAAAAATCCTACCGAGTGGAGAGCAAACCTCCCACTCAGGGGCTTAGCTGCAGTCCAGTACTCGCCTAAGTTTGAAAAAATCCTACCGAGTGGAGAGAAAACCTCCCACTCGGGGGCTTAGCTGCAGTCCGATACTTGCCTAAGTTTGAAAAAAATCCTACCGAGTGGAGAGCAAACCTCCCACTCAGGGGCTTAGCTGCAGTCGAGTACTCACCTAAGTTTGAAAAAATCCTACCAAGTGGAGAGCAAACCTCCCACTCGGGGGCTTAGCTGCAGTCCAGTACTCGCCTAAGTTTTAAAAAAACCTACCGAGTGGAGAGCAAACCTCCCACTCAGGGGCTTAGCTGCAGTCCAGTACTCGCCAAAGTGTTTGAAATCCTACCGAGTGGAGAGCAAGCCTCCCACTCGGAGGCTTAGCTGCAGACCAAGGACTCGCCTAAGTAGCCAAAATCCGACTGAGACAAGAGCAAACCTCTAACTCAAGGAGCTGCATCACAAGTATAATGTGTGCTCCATCCCTATCCGCAAGGACACCGAGACGAAGGTCGACTGTCACCATCGCCTCGTCACCACCCGGCCACTCACGCGCCTTTAGACAGCTAACTCATTTTACATTCTGTTATTTTCGTCTTCCCGAGTGTCCCGTAATTCACACATCACGTTCACTCGGAGGCCACGCCACCGAGTGTACCTCTATGATCGGCTGCTTATTTTCACATACTTGCTTAGTACTGGTTATGTGACTCCCGAGTCCAACTTCCATTTTTTCGCATACATCATTCACGAACACCATGTGTCATTCTTCATTTCGAGTTTGCATCGGTCCTCCAGGGCTGCAACTTAGTCGAAACACTACACTTCCGTTTTATTTGAGCCAATATTCCAATAAGTTCAGTCGGATCCGTCGCTTCGACAAGTTCAAACGGATCCTTCGCTCTTTCAGACTCTTGCTGGTTAACCAGCAAGCCCCTTGCAGTCCCAGCGGGTGTCTATGAGTGTTATTCACACAAATCATTTGAGCACACACCGAATTTCCTCGAGAAATTATTTCGTTGGCTTGTGCCATTTTTTTACACAAGTTACGCAATCACTCGACGGCCCTATGCGTCAACTTCATCGCTGCTCGGACTCGGTCACCGTACCGGTCCCAGCGCACCACAACCCCGACCTTGTCGTTCTGTTGACTTCAAATACATCCGACCAACCCCTTTGTGGAATCCTCTTCCTCGTATCAATGATATAGACCTCGTCAGGCATAAGACAGATAAATCCCTTTTATAATTAAACTGCACCCTTCACTCCTTGCGAGTTTGCCTCTTTCGAGCATCACTCGGAAGCTTCTCCTCATCTTTACCCGAGTCCGACTCGATGAATTACAAATTATCCATTCAAAACTATATTTCTCATATTCCGGCACGTCCGTTGTCGAATCCTATAGTATGCTCGGGGGCTACGCCGTGCTCGGGAGCTGCAGCTCATTCGGAATGACACTCTCCTAAGTGGTTGAGTACTTCATCACCAGTCAGACCCTTCACTTCAACAAGTACATTCGATCCGTCACTTTGACAAATTACATAATCACCCAGACACTCTGCGTGCCATCTTCGTTCCTACTCAGACTCAGTTGTCGCGCCAGTCTTGCTGCGCCGCAGCCACACTACACCGACCTCGTCGCTACATCAGCTTCGAAAGCATCTGGCTATCTCCTTCAAGGACCATTTTTGCCACTTGGCTGAACACTTAGTCCTTCACTCGGCCACCTCGCATAGCATCACTTGGCGGCCCCATGCGTCGCACTCGGTTGTGCACATCTTCACGCCTCGACAACCCCGTGCGTCGCCACTCGGTTGTGCCCGTCTTCACCACTCGGCCGCCCCACGCGTCACCACTCAGTTGTGCACGTCTTCACCACTCGGCCGCCCCGCACGTCACCACTCGGATCTGCACGTCTTCACCACTCGGCTGCCCCACGCGTCGCCACTCGATTGTACACGTCCTCGCCCCTCGGCCGCCCCGCGCATCACCATCAGTTGGACATGTCCTCACCTCTACACCCCCAACACAGGAACAACTAAGTTACTCATATGTTCAAACCTCATATCACACTCTGTAGCAAGCTTACCTTTTTCGAGCATCACTCGGGGGCTTCGCACAGCCCTGGGCCATGTCGCCCTCATGGGTTACGCCCATTTGGTCAACCTATTGATCACATCAGGAATATTCTTCTGACCATACATGCTCGGTCCGCCGAAAATCTATAAGGGTAGTATTGTCCACTCGGACGATCGCCCAAGTCATTACCTGAAGTCATCTTTAAGACTGCAAAGGGTGAAAACAATGCTCCTCTACGGATACACTTGACCCTTATCCTAGGCTCCAAGGCGTCAGTTTCCCAAACTTGGACTCAGAGATGGCATGTGCTGGTGTTCCCCCGGGATAATGAGTGACCTCTCTCCGGAGAGTCAGCCCACACACTAGCCTCGCCACTCGGGTTTCATAGCACGTCCATGTCAGACCACTAGTCTATCTCCTCCGGGAGACATACGAGTGCCACCAAGTTTTTCCTTGCAGACAACATACCCCGATCAGTCGGGAAGCATGTCCACTCGGACAAATACCCCTTTCATGCAAAAGGGTGAAAACAAAGCGCCTCTACGGATACAATGTACTCTTGCAAATACCCCTTTCACGCAAAATCTAACGGTCAATATAAGAAGTACTACTGGAACGATTACTCCCTGGAGTGTCCAACTTTTTTCTACAGTCGGCAGTTTCAAAGCCGAATTCGTTCACCGTGCCGAGAGCACAAAGATTCACCTTCTTGATCGAGTTCCAGGCTGAATTTATTTACCGTGCCGAGTGCACGAAGTTCAGTCCGACTGACTCAGCTCCAGGCTGAGCTTATTTACCATGTCAAGTGCCTGGAGATGCATCCGATTGACTCAATTTCAGACTAAAAAGATATTTACCGTGTCGACTGCATGGAGGTTTACCAGGAGACTTAAACCCTCTGCCAGGCTCATCTACTCCGACAGAGGCTCGGGGACTACACCCAGTGGGTGCACTCAGCGTGCCCCCACTGGAAGAGAACTCAGAAAGAAACATTTTGCTCAATGCAAAACAAGCTCCAGAATCACTTGACCTCCGAGTTAGAGAAGAACAAGTTCGATCAGTACCAGCTAAGAAGATTTTCAGTTCTCTCAGACCCCCGCCGACTGCCTGCAGTCGACGGCGATCTCGGGGACTACACCCAGTGGGTGCACTCAGCGTGCCCCCACTGGAGTAACCTCCACTCGGTATGGCCTGACCAGTCCGAGTGATGAACAACAACAAAAAAGACAGGCTCTAAGACTCCCGCCGACTGCCCGCAGTCGACGGCAATCTCGGGGACTACACCCAGTGGATGCACTCAGCGTGCCCCCACTAGAATGGTATCCACTCGGAACGGACCGCCCGGTCCGAGTTACGGCCAAACAACAAAAAAAGACATGTTCCAGGCGTGAAGAAATTCCGAGTAATCAGCTACTCGATGCAGGACGAGCTCCAAACTCAGCGTGCCCCCACTGGAATGGTATCCACTCGGAACGGTCCGCCCGGTCCGAGTGACGGCCAAACAATGAAAAAGACATGTTCCAGGCGTGAAGAAATTCCGAGTAATCAGTTACTCGATGTAGGACCAGCTCCAAATCACTCAAAAAAAATTGTTATAAGGTGATTTTGATGCTCCTCCGCGGACCCGTTGGAGCTCATTTCACTCGGACACCATGCAGTCTGGAATCCGTCAAGGCAACACGCAGAGATAAGACCGCCGGGTGACCAAAGGGAGTTCATAAGTGCCTCCGTAGCACTCAACTCATCTGGGAATTCACCTCGACTCGACCCGCTCTACCTCGGCCGATTTGGGGGCTAATAACGAGGACATGTATTGGGGGTAGGGTAACAGGCCTGACCTAAAGACCCTACCCATGGACACCGTGCACTTTGTACTGGGCCCCTGGGCCAGATCGCCATCCAGATGTACCGCAACTTGAAAGTCACTCGGACTGCAACAACCACGCGGAGCACGGCACTCCAATCGACGAGATCATTCCACTCGACCGTGTAACTCACTCGGATATGCGAAGACCAATAGTCAGCATGACGGTTTTGTAGTGGGCATACATTATGGCATCGATGTTCCATCGTGTAACATAAGGGGTGAGGGGGTGGCGCACTCTATATAAGCCATCCCCCACCACTAGACTCGGGGGCTCTTTCTACCACCTCTCTCTCTTCTTCCTCTCTAGTCTCCGGACTTAGACCGGGCATGGGGATCCGTTCTCCTCGCTCTCACATACATTGTAATCCCTGGATACAGACTCGGATAAACAAAGCCTCTCCGGAGCACGAGACGTAGGGTTGTTATCTCCACCGTGAGAGGCCCGAACTCGCTAAAACCACGTGTCACCCATTTGCATCTCGATAGATCATGCTCCTTTATCCTACCCCTCTCTTATTGTCAGAATCGTTCCCACGACAGGTAGCACTCCGGTTGAAAAGTGATACAAGACTTGATAAGATGAAAAGAACTTGAGCAAAATTGGCACCACACTCCGGTTAAATGGATAAGAATGAAAAGAACAAGATCCTGACAAGAACAAGAAGAAGGTTTGAAGAGAGCAGCAACACAATGCCTTCGGAACAAAAGTAAGAATGGAATGAACGAAGGGAAAACAAGATCTTGAGAGAGCATGCTTACGACAAATGCTAGAACGGAGTTGTTGGAAAACTAACAACGAAAAGAATAAGCTTGATATGGTCTTATGGAATACATCTCAAATTATGAGGTGACAACCTGCCACTCACGGGAAAAAGAATTGGATTGATAAGAACAAGGAGACGAGAAGCTATTTCACCGGGAGGATAAATGAAGAACTTGGATCATTGATAAACACCATAATAGCAACAATCCTTAGGGAAGGCTTTATGTGAAATATGACCCAAGATAACTCCAATGACGAGATTGATGGATTTAAAATATCTCATTCTTAACAGCATGTGAATCATGAAACATGAACTCAAATAATCAAGAATGACATAATACCACCTCAAAAGATGAGATAAGAAAGAATTGTACTCCGGATGCAAGATGAAGAAAACTTGATCTCCTCTGAAAAGAATCTTGATGAACACTTCGATAAGGAATTAAATCCTTGATGAACCAACATGTAGAGCCTCCATGAAGAACTCCGGTAATAAAAGGATGATCAACGAAAAGAAGGATGAAGAATAAGACTGAAGCCTTGCAATGATTAGATGGATCTTTGAAATGATATAATTGAAAGAGCTTGGAACTCCAAGAAAAAAAGATGAAACAAGTGAAACCGAGAATTTGAAGAGCCTCCGGAATAAGGAATTAGATCACTTGAATGAAAACAGTAATAAGAATTACGTTATGCGTATCCTTCACCAATTAAATTGATGACAAACAATGGATTTGGCATACTACTTATTCTCGTTGAAAAGGATTAAGATAGATATGGCGTAAACTTGAGAAGGCTTCAACGAATCACCGGTACGACTGAAACAACGAATGAATTAATATGATAAACAAGGAAGAGAAATCCTGAACGAACCACCGTAAGAATTGAAAATGAATGAAGGAAAGATAAAGAAACACCGGGAAAAATTAGCAAATGAACAAAAAATGCTTGCTAGGATTTAGATACCAGAGAACGAAGAGGTCAAGAACTGATTAGAGGATACTTGAACGATGCACCAGTAAGATTTAGAGAAAGAAAGCTGAACGCTGAGAATGAATAAACCTAAAATGATGGACTTTGGAGAATCAAACTGAAAAGAATCGTGAATTGCTCCGGATAGGTGAAAAGAAATCTCACAATCGAAAACAATTGTGAGAGGATGGCATAACGCTAGAACCATGAATCGCTGAGAGAACGAATAAGATATGGAGGTAAAACTCTTCTTCGGTCTTCAAAATCCGAGAATGACGACGAGAAACACCACCAAGAATTGTTGAGGCACTCCGGAATTAAAATTGGAAAGGTTGAACCAACGATGAAAAGAATTTGAAAGATCTTGGTGAAAGACATTTGACTGATGATAAATCATTCTTACGTCAAACTTGGAGAAGAATTAGAAAAGCTCCAGGAGAATTAGAAGAGTCAGGTAAGATCCTGGAAAAAGACCTGTGGGTTAGGGCCCACTCAAAAGAAACACCGTTGAAGGATTTAAGAGAGAATGCACCGGTAGAATTAAATGTCTTGAATGAGATAATATCATCAAAATAACTTGAACGAATTCATAGAGGAAATGCGAATCTTCTGAGATATCTTGAGCACTCCGGAATAGTTGAATAGCGAGAAATGAATGAATATGAGGTGCACCAGCATGAGAAAACATTTTGAAACGAGGAAAGGATATGATCGACAAAGCTTGAATTAAATCCACCGGAGAAGAAAAGAGAATGGAGAATAATGAACTAGTAGAGCATCTTCAAGAGAGCCACCGGGTAAGAACATTGACGGAAAAGAATGGAGAGACTTCCATCAATAAAATGGATTCTTGATTAAGAATTCTGGGTCCTTGAAGAAAAAGGGTGGGAGGGCGGGAAAAAAAAGCAATTAAGGACGGAAGAAATGAGCACCGGTGAGTAGAACTGATAATTGATCTTGCGTATGTTGAAAGAGATCGGATCCACTTGAAGAGAAACACGCCGGTTGAAAAGAATTGACATGACAATCTCGATGATCAAGAAGGATTAGTATTCCCAAAGATATATGTGAACACCGCTTAGAAAGGGTATGGAATCAGCACTTGACTTCGAAGCAACTCGAATACCACAACTCAAAAAAAACAAAGGATTGGCTCGCAGAATAAGCCGGAAATACCCGCGTGATCCTAAAAAAAATTTAGTGAAAAGAAGAGTCAAAACTCTATGTCAGGATGCCTCACCAGAGCGACGAAGGGACTGAGGAGTAAAAAGAATTCCTATTCTCTGATATATATATATATAATCCTAAATGACTCAAAACATTTTTCTAGACTCAACAACACCAGCGATTCGATCAAGCAGGGGGCTCCTAAAGTCGGGGAAGGCTCTAATTACCAACTTGTAACGCCCTCGATGCAGCTATATCTCCCACGTGTCGAAGCACGACTTAGAGGCATAACCGCATTGAAAGCAATGTCGCAAGTGAGGTAATCTTCACACAACCCATGTAATACATAAGGGAAAAAGATACATAGTTGGCTTACAATCGCCAGTTCACACAATACATGGATAAGGCATTACATCATCCAGATACAATCAAGGTCTGATTACGGAACCAAAATAAAAGAAGACTACCCCAAATGCTGCACAGATCCCCAATCGACCCCAACTGGGCTCCACTACTGATCAACTGGAAACGGAACAACGTAACGAACACGATCTTCATCGAGCTCCTCCTGAGCTCTGTAGCGTCACCTGCACGGTAATCGTCGGCACCTGAAACTAGTTTTGGAAGTATCTGTCAGCCACGGGGACTCAGCAATCTCACACCCTCGCGATCAAGACTATTTAAGCTTATGGGTAAGGTAAAGGTATGAGGTGGAGCTGCAGCAAGTGACTAGCATATATGGTGGCTAACATACGCAAATGAGAGCGAGAAGAGAAGGCAAAGCACGTTCGAGAAAGTATGATCAAGAAGTGATCCAAAAACTACTTACGTCAAACATAACTCCAACATCGTGTTCACTTCTCGGACACTGCCGAAAAGAGACCATCACGGCTACACACGCGGTTGATGTATTTTTAATTAAGGTCAAGTGTCAAGTTCTCTACAACCGTACATTAACAAATCCCATCTGCCCATAATCGCGGGCACGGCTTTCGACAGTTCAAATCCCTGTAGGGGTGTCCCAACTTAGCCCATCACAAGCTCCCACGGTCAACGAAGGATATTCCTTCTAGCGGGAAGACACATCAGACTCGGAATCCCGGTTACAAGACATTTCGACAAGGTAAAACAAGACCAGCAAAGCCACCCGGATGTGCCGACAAATCCCGATATGAGCTGCACATATCTCGTTCTCAGGGCACACCGGATTGTCCAAACTTCCGGTAGGCCAACCCAGAGTTGCCCCTGGTGGTCATCGGCGGCTGACAGGTTGGACCAACACTTAGAGGAGCACTGGCCCGGGGGTTTAATAAAGATGACCCTTGGGCTCCGGAAACCCAAGGGAAAAGAAAAGGCTAGGTGGCGAATGGTAAAACCAAGGATGGGCCTTGCTGGAGGAGTTTTATTCAAGACGAACTGTCAAGGGGTTCCCATTATCACCCAACCGCGTAAGGAACGCAAAATCAAGGAACATAACACCAGTATGACGGAAACTAGGGCGGAAAGAGTGGAACAAAACACCAGGCATAAGGCCGATCCTTCCACCCTTTACCAAGTATATAGGTGCATTAATTAAATAAGAGATATTGCGATATCCCAACAAATAATCATGTTCCAACAAAGAACAACATATCCATGTTCCAACAAGGAACAAACTTCATCTTCACCTGCAACTAACAACGCTATAAGAGGGGCTGAGTAAAGCGGTAACATAGCCAAACAACGGTTTGCTAGGACAAGGTGGGTTAGAGGCTGAACATGGCAATATGGGAGGCCTGATAAGCAAGTGGTAGGTATCGTAGCATAGGCATAGCAATAGAGCGAGCAACTAGCAAACAAAGATAGAAGTGATTTCAAGGGTATGGTCATCTTGCCCGAGATCCCGCAAGGAAGAAGAATGAGTCCATAAAGAAGACAACCGGACGTAGTCGAACGGATCCTCACAAACGCGATGTTATCGGAACTAACCCGAAGAAGCAACACCGGAAAGAAGCAAACAACATGGTAAACAACCATCACATAAGCATGGCATGATGCACAACCAAGTATGATGCATGTCCGGTTTAATGAGGCGTGGCATGGCAAGGCAAAGTGCAACAAACAACACTACAAATTAAGTGGAGATCAATATGCAACGAGTTGCTTATTGCCGGACACCACATTTGATTATTTAGTTCACTCCCGGTTAGGTACTCAACAATATTAAATGTTGATTAACATGGCAAGAGGTGTAGCAAAATAAAACTACCTATCTAGGCAAGGTTAAATGAGGCCGGAACAACAAGCAACAAGTCCGGAAACTCCTCGTGTGCAATTTTTAAGTTTTGGTACTGTTCTGCCCTAAACCATATTTTAGAGTTTTTAAACATGCAAAGTAATGCCACCATGTTAAACTTGGCATTTTTCTACCCATTTACATATAAAGTTTATTAAATTTGGAGCTACGGTTAATTAGCTATGAAATAAAGCATTTTAACATGGCATAGGAGCAAATTTAATCAAACATAATTTTAAACATTTTAAACATAGATGAAAGTTAGATATTATTAAACTAGACAAAATTCTAAGCATATTTCATATTTGAAGTTTTTACATATGATGCATGGTTATTAAGTTATTATAAGCATGAAGATGGAGGGGTTTTCTGCAATTCTGTAAACTTCTAGATAAAAAGATAAATCACTCCGTGGAAAAAAACATGAGTCAGGCCGAAACTGTGCAAAGGCCCAACAGGAGCAGGTGCTGGGGCTGCTCACCCAGCGGGCTTGGCCTAGATCTGAGGAGAGGGAGTGGTCGGTAGGGCGCGCTGGGCCGGCCTGCTGGGTTCGATCGGGGAAAGGTCAACGTGGTCGTCCTCTCTCTCGATGGAAGCAGAGGACGCGGCGCCATGGGGCTTGCAGGCAAGGCAGGGGTACTTGGCGGCGCCAGGCGACGACAGGGAGGAGCGGAGGCGGCGCAATACGACTGGGACTCGCCAGAGGTGTTGGAGTTATGCTTGACGTAGGTTGTTCTAGGATCACTTCTTGATCATAGTTGTTCGGCCGTGCTTTTGCCTTCTCTTCCCGCTCTCATTTGCGTATGTTAGCCACCATATATGCTAGTGCTTGCTGCAGCTCCTCCTCATACCTTTTCCCTACCCATAAGCTTAAATAGTCTTGATCGCGAGGGTGTGAGATTGCTGAGTCCCCGTGGCCCACGGATTACTTCCAAAACAGTTGCAGGTGCCGATGATACCGTGCAGATGACTCAACCGAGCTCAAGGAGGAGCTCGATGAAGATCATGTTCGTAGTCTTGTTTCGTTTCCAGTTGATCAGTAGTGGAGCCCAGTCGGGGCGATCGGGGACCTAGCAATAGGGGTGGCATTTCTTTATTTTGGTTCCGTAGTCGGACCTTGATTGTATTCTGGATGTTGTAAAGCTATTCTTATGTATTGTGTGAAGTGGCGATTGTAAGCCAACTCTGTACCTCTTTCTTATTCAATACATGGGATGTGTAAAGATTACCCCTCTTGCGACATGCCTACAATGCGGTTATGCCTCTAAGTCGTGCTCCGACACGTGGGAGATATAGCCGCATCATGGGTGTTACAGTGTGAGAGGGTGTTAGCTTTTGGTGCCTCGTCCTTGCACAAAAGTACATAGTGTAGGACACTTGATGGGTTCTCACACACTTCTCTTATCTCACTTTTGGTGGCAAATAGAACTAAGTTCTTCTTTTCACTCATCGTGGAGGCACTCAATTTGGGCTTGTGGCAGTCACTCTCTTTTTGGTGGTTTGCTCTCTCACTATTCTCTCCATGATGGGTGGCTTGCTTGTCGGCGATCACTTGGCTTGGAGACATAGAGTGAAGTACGTACTCCTTTCCTTTCATCTTGAATATGTAGTGATTTGTTTGGCCATTGTGGATGACACCTCTATCAAATAGCCATGGTCGTCCGAGAAGAAGGTGGCAAACGGTCATTGGAACGACATCACACTTCAAAGTGTCTTCGTAAGCTCCGATTTTGAAGGAGACTTGCACTCTATGCTCGACTTGGATAGTGCCGGAGTCGCTTAGCCATTGAACTTTGTAAGGATGCGGGTGCTTCGTCTTGGGCAATTGGAGCTTGGAGCAAAGTTCTTCACTTGCTAAGTTATGGCAACTCCCTCCATCGATGATGACCTTGACGGACCTTCCATTAATGTGGGCCTTGGTATGAAAGATATGGCATCTTTGGTCTTCTTCTTGTTGATGGTGAAGAGTCAAGACCTTGGAGACAACAAGAGCGGGACTTGAATCTTCATCACAAAAGACTTGTTCCTCTTCATCTTTGTTCACTTGCCGGTGCATTGCCACTTGCTCAAGTGCTTCCATTTCGCCTTCGCTCATGGAGTCGTATGTACCATCGTCGTTGAGGATCATGGTGCGCTTGTTGGTACACTCAAAGGACTTGTGGCCTCGGCCTCCGCATGTGAAGCATTTGAAGGAACTTGTCTTGATGGTCTGATCGGTTGGGGTATATGATGACGAAGCTCTTGGCTTGAAGTTTGTTGTAGTAGGATGATGACTTGGAGTTGTCGAAGTTTTCTTGTAACTCGACTTGAAATTGTTGCTTGTAGAAGGCTTGGTTGATGTAGAAGGTGTTGGAGTCATTGAAGCTTGGGTGTTGGAGAAACCATAGGACTTGGATGAGAACTTGTCATACTTGAAGTCATCTTGCACTTGATGTTCCACCTTGGTAGCTTGATGCACTAGCTCGATGAGGTTCAAGTATGGTTGGAAGTCGGCGATCTTCTTGATAGGATGATTGAGTCCATTCAAGAAACGTTCCATAGTTTGCTCATCATCTTCCTTGACATTGGCTCGTATCATTGCAATCTCCATTTCCTTGTAGTATTCTTCAACGCTCTTGGTTCCTTGCTTGAGTAGTTGAAGTTTCTTGAAGAGGTCGCGGTTGTAGTATGTAGGCACGAAGCATGCTCTCATGACATCCTTCATTTGCGCCCAAGTAGTGATGGGTGGTTCACCTCTTGTCTCTCGACGCTCAATGACTTGTTCCCACCAAATGAGAACATAGTCTTGGAACTCAAGGGATGCCATCGCGATCTTTTTATCTTCTTCATAGTTGTACAAATGGAAGATTTTGTCGACCTTCAATGCCCATGAAAGGTACTCTTCGGGATCATTGCTTCCATTGAACTTGGGCATGGTGAACTTTAGCTTGCTGTAGCGTTTCTCTTCATTGTGTTGGGGTCGGGGATGATGATGTCGTTGATGAGGAGGATCGTCTCTCTCAACTTGTTCTTGTTGAACTTGAGGTTCTTGGCGAGGTTGTGGACGAGCTTGATGACGATGCACACGTGATTGGTAGTTCCTCTCTTGAACTTCTTCGCGAAGCGCTTCTTCTTGTTCGCGCCTATGGCGGTTGCGTTGGGCAACGCCATGATTCGTGTCGTAGAGTGCACGTTGCGCCTCAAGTGCTCTAGCTTCTCACAATTGTTGTTCTTGGCATTGTGCCTTGGCATCTTGTGCATCTTAGTGTAGATGCACTCGCTCTTCCTCTTCTCATTAGCGTTGTCGTTGCCGTTCTTGTGCTTGCTCGAGAGTAGCTTGGTTTTGATGATGTCGATGTTCTTGCGCGCGAGCTTGCTCTTGAGAGTCATTGTCGTGTAGAGGATTGCGGTTTGCGTGACGATCTTCACGCGCGGCACGGCGAAGAGTGTTCGATGTCGGCGTACTTGAGTCGGATATGGTGTAGGTGGAGTGTCGACTTGAGCGGCTCCATCTTGATGAGGACAAAGTGGAAGAAGAGCGGTTGAGCAACAAAGCACGAATCTCGTCCATTCTTGCGTCATTCTCTTGCTTGTGGCTGTCGAGCTTGTTGTCGAAATAGTCTCTTGTACGTTGCTCAGAGAGTCGCAAGTCGGTGGCAAGGTTATCGATGCGTTCACTCATTGCATGTTTCTCTTGATGCAAAGCACGTTCTGCACCAAAGAGGTGGCTCTTTGTGACATATGAAGACATGTCGTCGTCTTGCTCGAGGAAGAGTGGGTTGGTAGAAGTACTTGGCCTATCCATCATTCCAAACAATTTTGTCAGTGGTAGAAGGTGAAGAACAATACCAAATGTACCTTGACCGAAGTTGAAGATGGATCAATGATCACTCCAATGTGGAACAAGGAAATAGCACAATTGGTACCAATTCTTGTCGGTTTCTCACACCTACACAAGTAAAAGCTTATGGTGGAACTCGGTTAGGATGGTGGCACAAAATTTGATGCAATTGTTAATGAGCTTCAATAATGTAGGAAAAGATTCGCAAGTTTGCAATGCAACAAGTAGACCAATAGCAAAATATGGTACACAGAAACACACACGCAAAGAGATAAATGGGGTCGTGCAACCAAGGATGAGCCAAAATGTGGAAACCACGAAAATGCTCTTGTTGCACAACACTAGAGAGACGCTAGCATGATTGCACAATAGGTGGATACGAAGACTTGTGCACAACCTACTAAGCAAAAATGCAATGGTTTCTCTCCCAAGTATGCTCTATGTATGGTATTCCGATGATATGAGCCAAGATGATCTAGTATGACAATCTTAATTTTGTATGATGCTATGGTTCTTGCTTAAAAGCTCTTTGCTTATCTTTTCATTTTGCTTAAAAGCTTCTTTGGCTCTTTTCTTTTGAGCTCTTTTCTCGTGCAATGCTTCACGAATCAAGATAGCAATTGTGTATGTGATGACAACCTTGTGACACAAGAGATGATACCAAGATATGCACCAATGATATGTATGTATTCTATGGGAAGTATGATCACTAATGTGCACAAGTCACGTTGCCGGCAATACTCAAAGGCTAGTCTCGATGGGTAGGATACGCAAAATTGGGCTATGATGGCTATCAATGTAATGGCAAGAATGATGTATCACGATACCAAGATGAGGTTACCGATTGATGTTGGTTGTTTGTAAGCAAGAATCGGTTGACGGTGTCAAAATGGTGAAGTGGTCGTTGTCAATGACGCGTCCTTGGCGAAGATGAGCGGCGGTGATGTTGATGTCGAACCGTACCTAAATAGCCGAAACACAATAGGACAGAACCGCAACTCAAATTCTCAAAGCACAATATGGCAAAAACGTATCGAAGTGCAAAACAGGTAAGCAATGGTGGTTGCGGAAAGTGGTGGTGGTATGGTGATGCGTATGCGGAAGCGGGGCGGTGGCTAAAATTTTCGGGGGGGATTCAGTTTCGTCAGGGTTTTACGGACGTCCGAGGTTTTACGGTCGTCCGGTCGTCGGAAGTCCGGTGCCTGTGCGAATTTCGGACACGGGATGAATAGGTAGGGTTCGTCGTGGGGAGGTCAAAATCCGTCGAATCCGGGCGATCTTGTGGATGAAAAAGGTGGAGACGAAGGGGAAAAGGTAGATCCACTCAAGGCAAAGCAAATCCACAGATCAAATCCAACAAAATTTCATCACACCAATAAATGACCAAAAAAATTTGGGGCTATTTTTGTGGGGAATTTTTGAATTTAGGACGAAATCAACAAAACAAGGCTAGAAAACACAACGGGGAGGCTCCGAAATCGTGATCAATCTGGTTCTAAATACCAAGATGATGTACGGTCAAACCCTACATGGCCGATCTTTCACGAAAGGAGCAGATCCCGTGAAGAACACGAGGGGAATCACGAGGGGAAACACGAGAGAAACACTAAAACCAACAAGATGTAGTCACACATATGCTAGATCCTCAAACACATAAGAGATACATTATCCATAGTCACCTAGGGACGATACAAGTTGCACGATCTTTTTCGTGAGGAGGTCTTGAGGTTCTTCCCGTGAAGGGGTCTTGAATCCGCTTGGGGGATCTTCTCCGAGGAGAAGGTAACCAAGTGGATGAGCAAAGATCTCACACAAAATGAGCCAATCCTTTGCTGGCCCTAGCTAGGAGGAGGGGGAGGTCTATTTATAGTCGTAGTACAAAAAGAGGGTAAAGTGATGGAGTACATGGGCCTCAGCCCGCAACTGGACACAGGTAGGGGCCGGACGTCCAGTGGGCATTGGACATCCGGAGGCTCAGGACAGTCCGGACATCCGTAGATCTTCGGACTTCTGTAGATTACGCTCGGTTGTCGTGGCGTCGGACGTCCGTAGGGCTCCGGTCGCCGGTCGTCCGGTCTTCCTCGGACTTCCGTAGTTTCGGCTCGGTTGCAGGGGCGCCGGTCGTCCGAAGATGGACAGTCGTCCGTGGCCTGGGAGTCATCGGACGTCCGGCCGCTATAGTCTTCTGTAACGCCCTCGATGCGGCTATAGCTCCCACGTGTCGAGGCACGACTTAGAGACATAACCGCATTGAAAGCAATGTCGCAAGTTAGGCAATCATTACAACATCCCATGTAATATATGATAAAAGGGGGAGATACATAGTTGGCTTACACTCGCCACGTCACATCAGAGTACATAAATAACATCCATCATACAAACACTCATGGCCCGACTACGGCGCCAAAATAGAAGAAAAACCCAACATGCGACAAGGCCCTGAATCAAACCCCAACTAGGCACCACTACTGATCATCGGGAAAGGAAACATAACAACGCTGAGAGTCCTTGTCGAACTCCCACTTGAGCTCGTACTCGTCACCTGGAGCGAAATCACATGGACCTGCATCTGGAATTATAGTATCTGTGAGCCACAGGGACTCAGCAATCTCGCACCCTCGCGATCAAAACTATTTAAGCTTATAGGAATGGATAAGGCAAAGTGTATGTGGAGCTGCAGCAAGCGTCTAGCATATATGGTGGCTACCTTATACGCAAAAGAGAATGAGAAGAGGAGGCAAGGCGCGAGCGGGAATCTAAAGGAACAACCTGCGCAAGCATAACTCCAACACCGTGTCCACTTCCCGGATTCCGCCGAGAAGAGGCCATCACGGTAACACACTCGGTTGATTCATTTTAATTAATTAAGGTTTAAGTTATCTACAACCGGACATTAACAAATTCCCATCTGCCCCTAACCGCGGGCACGGCTTTCGAAAGTTCAATCCCTGCAGGGGGGTCCCAACTTAGCCCATGACAAGCTCTCACGGTCAACGAAGGAATAGACCTCCACCCGAGACACACCGATCAGACTCGGTAACCCGGTACAACAAGACAATTCGACAGGTTAAAACAAGACCAGCAATACCGCCCGAATGTGCCGACAAAACCCGATAGGAGCTGCACATATCTCTTTCTCAGGGCACACTCAGATGAGCCAGACATCGGGTAAGCCAGCCCAGAGTTGCCCCTGGTAGCCTCGGACATCGCCCAGTGGGACCAACACTCACAGGAGCACTGGCCCGGGGGGGTTAAAATAAGATGACCCTTGAGTCTGCAGAACCCAAGGGAAAGGAAAAAAAGGCTAGGTGGCAAATGGTAAGACCAATGTTGGGCATTGCTGGAAAATATTTAATCAAGGCGAACTATCAAGGGGTTCCCATTATAACCCAACCGCGTAAGGAACGCAAAATCCGGGAACATAACACCGATATGACGGAAACTAGGGCGGCAAGAGTGGAACAAAACACTAGGCGAGAGGCCGAGCCTTCCACCCTTTACCAATTATATAGATGAATTAAGATAACATAGCAATATAATGATATCCCCAACAAGTAAATAAAAGATGTTCCATCAAGGAACGGCCTCCAAACTTCACCTGCAACTAGCAAAGCTATAAGAGGGGCTGAGCAAAGCGGTAACATAGCCAATCAACGGTTTGCTAGGACAAGGTGGGTTAGAGGTTTGGCATGGCAATTGGGAGGCTTACAAGCAAAAGGTAGGCATCGTAGCATTGGCATAGCAAGAGCGAGCAAACTAGCATAGCAAAGATAGTAGTGATTTCGAGGGTATGATCATCTTGCCTGCACAGTTGTCAGAGTTGACTGGATCCTCACAAGCAAACTCAACGGGCTCCTTGGTAGTGAACTCGTCTCTCGGCTCTACCCAACAAGACAAACAAGCAACAAGGATACAATCAACCACGTGCAAGACCAAGCAATATGATGAAAAGAAGATATGCTATGCGGGATGCAAAATGCAAGATATGACAGGAAAATACATAAACCTGGCCCCAACTTGGAATTCCAAGTGTGCCACTGGATAGAGGGGATGAAATCGCTTGAAAACGATATAAAGATCATTGGAATCGGAGTTACGGTTTGGAAATGGCAAGCGTTTTAAGATATGACACCGGTCTGCGATTTACAGCAAGTAGGCATCTAAATGCAATGCAATGAACATGCTACAGCCACCAAACATGACAACAAAAGACATAGCAGGGATGTACACAAGATGCTTATCAAAACACTAGCAATGAGCCACGGCCAATTCATCCATTATGAGGTTCAAACAAGCATGGCAAAAACGCAAATGCAAAACAGATTCCAGACTTAGTGAATTTAACACTTGTCTGGAATTTCAGATCACGAAGCCCTCTTGGGAGCAGCAAAACAACATGATACATGACCTGATTAAGACAAGTAAGAACATGGCATGGAGCTACTCAATAAGCTTAACAAAAGACCCAAAGTGACCTGGGGCCAAAAGGGTTCACAAAATATATTAACGGGCACACGAACATGGCATAAAACACAATCAGTTTTCAGACTTAGTGAAAACTGAGACACGCTGAAATATAACTCACGAAGGCATGTAAACGAGCTCGATGCACTCACCACGGTGCAAGTCAGGGCAAGGCAAGCATACATCCATTAAGAAGGCACAAAATACTAGCTAGACATGGCAAGATCAATGGCATATCATGCACGGATCAACTACAATAGCATCGGCAAAATCGCAAACGAGTTGACGATCTGCCCAGATTCACAATGAAGCAAAAGTAGAGCTCGATTGACTCAAGCTAGGTTGCTCCATAATTGCAACCAAAGACATGGATGGATAGAGCATAACATGATTAACAAAACTCCTTTACTGATCATCCTCAAAAGAGGCACGGATCACTAGGAAACAAGCTGAACATATGGCATCATGAACTAAAATATCCCAGACTTAGTGAAAACAACTAAGTCTCTGAAAACAGATTTACCGGGTGCCTCACTTTACAAGCTTGCACAAGTCACCACACACATCCTAAAAATGCATGGGTTGCACCTCTGGAAACAAGACAAAATGCTTAACAAAACATATGAAGGACTCACGGCATAGCATGCACACAATAATCATGGCAAAAATGACAAAAGTCTAAGATGAACTAGCAGATCTGACAATAACTCACGAAGCCTCCTTATAACAGCATTTTGGGAATCAAGATGAACTCAAATGAAGTTGATGCAATGGAATGAAATGATGTACTCGTCGAGGCGAACATTTCGATATATTATACGCCCAAATCGGAGCTATGGATGCAAAGTTATGGGGCCTCGAACATAGCAACTTGGACTAAAAATTTTAGAGACTTAGTGAAAAAACACAACCCCTCTCTTAGATTAGATCTAGGGTTTCTTTACCCCGCGCGCGAACCGAGGCGGCCGGAGCGCCGTTCGCCGACGACGGGCAGGGTGGCCGCCGGCGTGAGGAGGTGAGGCGGGGCCGGCGAACTGGGCGGCGCCGGCGGAGCTTAGTGGCGGCGGCGGAGGTCGGCAATGGTGGCGGCGGCCGGCAGTGTGCGAGGCGGCGGCGCGCAGCACGGCGGGCGAGGCGGCGGAGACGGGCGGCGGAAGGCGCGCCGGCGAGGTGGCGGCGGCCGGCGTCGAGGCCTGCGGGCAGTCGGGCGGCGAGGGGCTCGGCCGCGATGCGGGCTGACGAAGGCGGCGGTGCGGGCCCGATCCGGGTCCCGCGGGCCGCGTGGTGGAGGCGGCGGCTGAGGCCAGTCGGCGGGGCGACGTGGCGCTCTCTCGTTGGCTGGGAGCGGTGCCGCGGCTGATGTGGCGCGCTCCGAATGGCCCGAGCGAGGTGGCAGCGGCGGCTGGACACGTCCGGCGCGGCGTGGACGCGTCCGGCGGACGAGAGGAGGAGTTTTAGGGTTTCGGGAAGGAAGAAGAGATCCGAAAACGGAGGGGTGTATATATAGGCATAAGTGGAGCTAGGAGAGTCCAAATGAGGTGCGGTTTTCGGTCACGCGATCGTGATCGAACGCTCTAGGACATGGAGCTGAGATTGGTGGGTTTTGGGCCAAATTGGAGGGGTGTTGGGCTGCAATACACACGAGGCCTTTTCGGTCCCTCGGTTAACCGTTGGAGTATCAAACGAAGTCCAAATGATACGAAACTTGACAGGCGGTCCACCGGTAGTAAACCAAGGCCGCATGACAAGTCTCGGTCCAATCCGGAGATATTTAATCCCCACACACGAAAGAAAGCTAGAAATGGCCACCGGAGGAGAACGAAGCGCCGGAATGCAAAACGGACAACGGGGAAAATGCTCGAATGCATGAGATGAACACGTATGCAAATGCAATGCACATGATGACATGATATGAGATGCATGAAAACGAAAACAACACACGGAGACAAAGACCCGAACCCGAGAAATAAATATAACTTAACGCCGGAAACGGCAAGAGTTGGAGTACAAATAGGGAAAGTTACATCCGGGGTGTTACATCTTCTTCGGCCAAATTTCCTTGAGCTTGATGCTTGGTGTCCTCGCCGTCTTTTCCGATGGATGTAGCTGCTCCATGGCTCTCCTCCAAGTACCTGTAACGCCCCGGACACACCCGCCGGTGGTCGTTACTCCTGGCGGGATCTAGACTGGCCCCACAAATCAATACTAGTCTTTTCTGCGCATTTTGTCCTCACTCATGCGCACCCGGGAGCAACTTCCCAGTCGGTCACCCATCCCGACACTACTCCAAGCTGAGCACGCTTAACTTTGGAGTTTTGTCCGAATGGGCTCCTGGAAAAGAAGGAATTCCTTATTGATACGAGTAGTCTATCATCCCTAATAAGTCAGGCCATCACAGTACCTGATCACACATAGTGTTTCCGCTTGAGGTAGCAGCCATGTCTCATGCATAGAAAGTGGTAGTTCAGAAAGGAGCGAGTTCACCTTATCTTTGATAGCCTTTGCTCGCGCTTTTGTCATTGGTCCAAGTGGTGTCGTGGGTGACGTAGGTAGGTCCATAGGGATGACCTTGGGATGCTCCGCATCAGAGAGCAAAGTGACTGTGTGCGTGATGATTCCACCCAAACCTTTTTAAAGCGGACCCCTCTCTTAATTTACGGTGTTCCTACGACTCAAGTCCACCGAAAATGAAACAAACGAAAAAACACTGTCTGCGCAAAAGCTCCAAGGGGCAAGAATCGTCTTCTGCCATCTGATAGATTATCTTAAATGCTCAATGCATACGATTAGTTCGCAAAAGCATTGCCATCAATCACCAATGCCACCAAGGGAGAAATATGCCCTAACAAACTTACTAGTCAAACTCATTCGAAGATACACACGATCCCTAGATGTTATCCATCTATCAAGGGGAACAATACTCTTAGTTCATTCCGGGACATGCTTGTGTTCTTGTGAGCTATAACTTTTTTTGTGCCATCACATGATTATATTAGCACAATAGACGATGCTCATGTGACCACTAGAGTGCCGATGTCACAAACTGTAACATACATAGGTAGAAAGCACTACACAAGTCAATATGCTTGCTGCTATTGATTTCGATCTCAAGTTCACACATGTGTTGGCTGGATGGGAATGATCAGGTCATGATGCTAACATTCTTGACAACAATATGAGATCAATATCCCTGATGGTATGTTCTACCTAGTATATGTTGGATATGCACGTCGGTATGGTGTTTTTGCATCCTTCAAGAAAATCCGATGTTTTTGCATCCTTCAAGAAAACCAAATACCATGTCAGCGAGTTCTTTTTTAGGAATTATCATTAAAACTGCCGCTGAATTGTTTCTCTTAACTTTAAAGTCACAATTGAGAGGGCATTTGGTTAAAAAATAATTTTAAGATCCAGGATCAGAAGGACAGTTTACACCTTGCTATGATTAGCGAGTGCTCTGTCAAATGACAACATGAATCACTTCAAAACTAAGGCTATGTTTGATAGTAAAATATTATAAAAACCAAAGTATCAATAAACTACAGTAATTTAGCATGTAGATATAACATACCATGGTTTTGACAAAACAGAGTATTTTGTAGTATTGACGATACAGAGGACCTGTTTGACGCAGCGACCTAAAATCAGTTGCAGCGTTAGCAGTGCAAACCCGTCTCTTTAACTTGCTTTGTATGCAGCAAAGTGATAGGCCAAAGAAAGGCCATGCCATGCACACGGCGATAGAGCATCGTGTTACCATCAGCATGCATAAGAAAAGAAGCTTGCACTAAGTGAACTCCATTGAACAACCATGACCAAAAAGGAAGCTCGGTAGCATGGCGTAGCCGACGGCTAACCAAGCGGCAGAGCTGCACGAGGACGGGTTGCTTGGCCTTCTTTCGCGTCACCATGGAGGTGCGACGGAGCTGCACCTGTAGCATATGGGACAATGGCCAGCCAGAGAGAGGCCTACATGCAGCAGCGGCGAGTTGTCCATCCCAACACGAACGGCGCTGACAAGAAAGAGAGCCGCGCGGTCGCATCTACAAAGACGACAGGGCGGTGACGGCAGCATGCCACGGACGCGAATATTTTTTTGTAGAGGGAGGCAAGTAGTTGAGAATAGCAGGGAAGAAGATAACGAGGTGCGACTCCGTTCTTTTCGTCAGCTCATTTAAAAAAAAGAGGTTTTGGGTTCTTTTTATAATACAGAGAAAAAACTGTGTTTTAGCAAATATTGTAGTATTAAAATCACAATTTTTAGGGGCAACCAAACAGCTCATTGTAAATAAAACTGTGGTAATCTAAAAAACTGTAGTATTCTCAAAATACTTAGAAAATACTTTGCTATCAAACAGGGCCTAAAGGTGCTTTAAGGATTTGATTGAAATATGCTCATCCAGTCGTACAAATATCTCCCTTCAGTGTATGTTAATCCAAAGAAGCTTGGGGGTGGTTACATCAGTAATTATCGGAGCCTAATTTATTTATTTTTTGCTTGTACCAAACAAGGCCACTCTCATAGAAAAACCCATGTAACAGCACCTCCTGAAACTGAGCCAGGGTCAGCCATAAACAGAAGGAACTAGGGAAGCTCCGAAGCCATCCTGCAACTATTAGTCACCGGAATCGCCTTTCTTTTGCCTCAGTGTGTCCTAAATGATGTATAAACTTCTACTTCTGGGTAAAGGTTAGCCGCCGTGGTTAAAACCCACCACCAGACTGCTAGAACCACCTGCGGAGTCTGCGAAATTTGTTGTACCTTTTCCTAGCTAATCCACTGTCACTAAAACTACCACCTTGAACCTGATCTTGAGCTTCTGAAAATTCCTCTGACCATGATTCCAGTGGAATAAGATGGCTGTCGTCCTTTGCCTTCCTCTTCTGCTTCTCAATCTGCTTCACATTCTCAGATATTTGGTGGAGTGTCTTATTTATCTTCGTGAAACTCCTTTCCATGGGCTCAACGACGTGGGAGACTGTGTATCTGACATCATCGACCATCTGAGAAGATACCATAACACAAGTCAGACGAATGTGTGAGAATGATAAAGGAGGTACAGAAAACTGACCACTATTAGAAACTTACAATTTCACCACTTCCTAACACAACATCACGAACACTCTGAGGAAAACTCAACCGCCTGTCTCTGGAATCAGGGCGAGAGGTTTCCATGATTGTTAAATTATCAATCTCTCGTTCTTCTTCAGGATCTGGAGCCCCCAGGGATGCATAATCAGACATGACAGCAGCATTATAAACACTTCTCTCGCCACGCCTGTAGGGCTTAGCTGGAAATACTTTCATATGAACCACTGCCGCCACCCCCATCTGTCATGCAAGGGACATAAAACGTTGTGGGAATAAACTTAAACAGAGACTCTTCTTCTTAAACAATTAGAGAGCAGAGTAGCATCGTTGTCTGCAGTAAATCCAAAAATGTGCAAGCAAATAAAATCACTGGTACAACAAGCGCATTGTATATACACTTGTGATAGTACAAGACAATTCAAAGCAACACATGAACCAACCAATATTGGAAAAGGGGTATGGGAACTTCCCATAACAAGAACCTCCACATTTGTGAACATGTAACATAAAAAATGTAACTCAGAAACAATCTACAGTAAAATCATTCACTAATATGCATACTACAGAAGGTTAAGAGGTTAATATGCATGAACAGACCTGTACTTCTATAGTGCAAACTATCAGAGCTAACTTGTTTCCAAAGTAAACTACAACGTGAATGAAAAAAATGAAGCATAGGCATGTAACAGTTGGACAAATGTTTTGCATGTATTCTGCATGCTCCTATGAGGGTAGATAAAGCATAGAGGTGACTTGCTGAGAAAACAAGTAAAAGCAAGTGAATCAACCCAAGACTAGAAACTGTAAAAAGAAACATAATGGATAAAACATACCTCCAGACATATTATATAATCCTGGATACGTGTTTGCAAACTTTGTGCCAGATGTCCATTAAAAAGCCCAGTTGAAAACAGAAATGCAACAGCAATACCTTGCCACCATGTCAAAAATATAATAGATTTGAAAGTTAGAAACTTGGACAGGGGCTTAATAGGTTCCAGCTTCTCCTTGGTAGCAGTGTAGAACTGTACAAGACAGTACAATGCCCATGTCTGGCTGAAATTTAGGACAACAGCCAAATATGGGTACCTGCAAAGGGATTGACTGACACTGAGAACGCCAAACTTGAAATATTTGCTCATTCCCCAATGCAGAATCGGATTAATTATGCATAAAACAATGAGCATCTTTAAGTTTGCGACCAATATTCAAGAGATTGCTCAGGAAAAACTACAGGCAAAGGAAACAACTCCTACCCATATCTCCATGCAAATTTTCCTTCTCCATAGATACCCAGAAGTTCTAGCAAAATTGCCAAGATAGCACAAATAGGCTTGAGTATCATCTACAGAAAATCATAAACTACATCAGAGCAATTACATACATGAAGCAAAGAGGCACTAAGGTAAAAAGCTTGTCACCATAAAATACATACGTATTGCACAATGCCAATCTTCACGGCATAATAAAAGTCAGGACCGAGGTACCAGTTTCTCATAAACCAGTTCAATGGGAATGGATGTTTCACAATACCATAATCATAATCAACGTCTAGCAAAGGAGAACTATCACTGGGTTGAAACTGATCCTCCATGTATCTGATGGTACTTTCCTCCCCACCTAAAATGATAAAAGATAAAATCAAATGAACAGTATAGAAAATAAATAAGGAAACCTGAGAGCTGTAGGCTAAAAAACTAGGTATTTGGCATATTGACCCTCACTCCAATATAACAGGTCTTATGCACTGACCAAACTAAAGCAGCAAACAGAATAAAGTGCTTCATCAGCATCGACATTCTTATGATTAAAAACTGAAAATGTAACTCCAAAGTCAGAAAGGCAATGCCAACTCAAATTGTAACTTTTCTTATAATTAAATTCAGATTGATATTTCTGCATTACCAGAAAAAAAGAGAAACCCATGTATTATCCGAAATAAGATTAATTAAGTAATCAATCCAATAACTAAAAGGTTAGTTGAAAAAACAGGTTAAAAGTCACAACCGTGTACAATTTGACTTCCAACTATTGGTAAAGAAGACAATTTCTTATAGGAAGGATCCAAATGGAGAAAGTACCAACCTAAGCATGCTATCAGATATCTCTCAAAGCAATACATTGCGAATGCCTCATAACAATCCCGCATCATCTCACAGATGAAAGCAACCTTTGAATTCAGTAATGAGAAGAACTACAAAAAAATAAGAAAGATCTGTTGGCATTGAAGGAAATAAAATCATAGTCACCATATACACAGAAAAATAAGTTGGTGAAAGCCAAAAGGAGGTACGTACAAGAAAGGAACAAAAGCACTAGAGAGTAATATAACTTATCCTCAATAAGCACATTTTAAAATGGAATTACAGGGTGTTATATTAAATATAAAAAGAATAATCTAGACTTACTAGAGTACAAACACTCACAGGGCATACTTAAAAATAGTGGAAGTATGTAACAATGCTACCAGGTATGTGTTTATAAATTATACACATGAATTATGATCACAGAATTATACTAGCAAAGTAATCGTTAGAAAACGGTCACAAACATGATATGGTGAGCACAAACATTGATGCTGTCAGTTTCCAAAATATTGATTGTTCATATGCTCACTCCAAGTATCAGCAATGTGACATCGACACTGAACTAATAAGTGCAATAGCAGCTCATTGTACAAAAAACTGGAACAGAAAACAAGAACAGACAGGTCTACTTACTGATTGAACAGCATATACTGGAACCATCATAATGAGACCAATCAAGAACTTCTGCTCCTGCAATGGACAAAAGGTAGACAACTGAAATTGAAAGTGCAGCAGTCGAAAAGAACAGGGTAGATAGTTGAAAACTTCGAACAATTGCAGCTCAGGGAGGTACGAAATCTTTCATATCAGAATATATTCTTCTAATAAACCAAAAACTGAAATTCTGATAGAAAGCTACCTCAGGTTGATGGTACGCGCAGAGATGCTCGAAAGTTAGAAACAAGGACAGAACAAGTGCAACAGTTACAGATATCCCTGCGCTGAAAATTGGCCAGCTTGACAATGACTTCGCCACTGAGATAAAGCTAGGAGAAAACATTTTCCCTGATCTACCCAAACAGCTGCTCACATGGATCAGCACCAAAATGAAACGGATCACATTTTTCGGAGTCATACTGCCAAAGACTGTATTTTGGTGGGAAACTTGCTTGTGGTCTGTCCTTTATCTATAATTCCGGCTTTCTTCTTCTACAAGCTAGAGAATTCAGGATTCAAAAACTGAGGGGTAAATCTTCTTTTGTGCTTCTTCGATATGCTCAAGCTCTCTTTAGTCTTCTGCAAAACTTTGCTGCGGAGCATACTGGTCCTTCCATACAGATTGACAACGATTGTAAGATAAACACACAAATATTTGCTCTTAAGATATAGTGACAGAACTTACGGCAAAGGAAGGCATGCAAGATAAGAGCACTTTTAGCTTATAAGTATCAGCAATTGTACTTATAGCACCAACGACATGAAAAAACCAACGGCATGAACAACACCCAGGAAATCACAAGAAACCGATCTTTTTCTAATAGTTACGCCATGGAAGGTCGCACGTCTTAGATGCCCATCTCCATTGTGGAAAAAATGGCAATAATGAATTAATAAATTTCTTCCTTTTAGTGTCATGTTCCCTTTGATTCAGTAGGGCATACCCAGTGCTGAAAGCTCCCACACAAGGTGGGGCCTGGGGAAGGGAATTTCTAGACAGCCTTACCCTTGCATAACATTCTGCAAGGAGGTTGGTTCGAACCTAGGACCTCCAGGCCACAAGTGGACAGATTCTACCACTGCACCAGGCCCGCCCTTCATTCCCTTTGATTCAGTAGAGGTAACAAATAATCCAAGGAAAACTACTCAACCTTACACAGATACAACCGTTCAATTACTCTGTGAACGACAAGCCATCCCTCTTGCTAAATCTTCTACATATTCATACAGAACTTCATATAAATAATTGACAACAATCATCATTATTGGAACCAATCTGTTTTAGCTACAAGGTGGTAAGAAGCCAAATCGTCAATAATAAATCATTTCCATCGTAGTAAAACAAAATATGAATGTAATTTTCCTCAGAGAAAAGTAGCAATGTGACACAGAATTCCAAATAACTTGCTTAAAATAAAATTTTAGGCTATTTGCCCCAATTGTGAAGACCATAGTTAAACCCTGAAATTAATGTAAGATCTATTCCAACAGACATAAGCAATCAACCCAGGAATCAATAGAACTCTCTTTCAGTTCAGCCATGGTCAGACAAGGTTATGGTAGCTTTTACTGAGGGGCTAAGTCCTTTTACTCTTGTACATGGAGTGGGAACACAGTTCTGGGGATACATCACGACAAAATGTTAGAGGGCATAGCAAGGGTAGAACAGGAGAGATAGGTGTTTCCTGCTACAATGACTGGAGTGCAACTGTATTTGCTTGACTGCTTGATCTTTTAACGTGTGGGGAGATAAAGAGTTATTCCGTCCACAAGTCAAAACTAAGATAGTCCACAAGTCAAAACTAAGATAGAACGGGAGACTCGAACCTGGGCCAATGGGCAGGGTCATAAGAGAAAGACAATGCTGGCTGCTCTCCTTGGCCCTTGGGTATATTGAGTGACAGAAAAACTAGAGAACACACTGCCAATTACATGACACGATGTGATGCATGTATAGCATGAAAAACTCGCATAAGGTCCGCCTACCCTTCCCAACAACCAGTCAAAAGCTGAACCACCAACCAATTTATCGATATCATGAATTAGGAAACAACACACGCAGCCGCAGATCAATGGGATACCCAGTTTCCAGACTCTGCACTGCCTAAGTGTGCAGAGTAGCAATCTAGCGGGTAACTCGTCAGTAATAATAATAATATAACAGCAGCAATAGAACGGGGTCAAACATCCCCGCCGACTAGATAATTAATTACTACTCGTAGTTCAGTCATCTCACCGGGTCGAAGCAGTTCGTAATAAAACAAAAATTAATAACAGCAGAACCGAGTAAAATAAAAGTGAAGCAACCGGAACCACCCAGAACTAGACCGACGCACCTCGCGATTTAACCCCCACCACAACCGCGCAGACCACCCAGCATTGACGAGAAGTATGGATTAGTGCAACCTGGTGCCCCCTTCCCCGCCGCCCAGATCATCCTACTCCAGAGTCCATACAAACAACACCGATTTCTTGCAGCAGAACAACTAGCGCATCTATGGTATGAAATCAGCCACCTCCGACTGGTCAAACTGGAGGGGGAATCGCACTGAGATGAGGGACTCAGACCTTACGAGTGTGGGGGGGAGCAGATCGCGCCCAGGCAGCTTAGGCCCCTCGGCCTCGGGCGTGGAGAAGGGGCCTCGCCTCGGCCTCGGCTCCCGCTTCCGCTTCGCTTCCAACGAGACGAGAGAGACGAGACGTGTGGGGATATGGAAAATCTCTGGGTTGGCCTAGGACTAGGGGAGTCGAGAGCGACGGGGTTTTTGCACTTGCACGCCTCCGCCGCTGTTTGTATCTGAGTGCGTGTGGGGATATGGGCCCGCATGCCAGTGGGAACAACAGATGACGCTTGGGGCCCCTCCGAGCAGGTGGTGGTGGGTAGTTGACTCGTGGGTGTGCTTATTCTGCGGATGCGCGCAAGCGGTGGTGGCGTGAAAAGGCGGCCAGGTCGTGGGCCCATCAGCCAGCCGCGGGAGACCTGGACTCGGATCGGATCGTCACTCACAAATTTCTCCTCTTTTTCAATGAACAAGATGAACAAGATATCAAGAGATCCAGCTTCCGAGATGTTTACCCTACCCACCCACAAAAACAAGGGAAGTCTGGCCCAAATCTAGGGTGCACGAATTTGACAGTCGAGTCTGACTGTCGCAATGCATTTGAGGCCATCTTTAATCCAAACACATATTAGTAAGCATGCACATGCAACGCACAAAGAACAGTACATAGGAATTTTCTTGTTCATAATTAGCAAAATTCACACATCAAAGGCAATCAACGAGGTGAACTTCTCCATAGAGAACTTATGAAATATTTATTGTGCGTATAGTAAAAATGGAGTCAAATATTCTATGATGTTTCTGTTTTCTAATGAACTTCATATTATAGGACTTATGATGCGATTAAGCATTGTACAAATGAACATGATAGAGACGGAAAAGGTACAAAAAGGAAAAATAGGAACATAGTAAATGAGCTCTGAATGGTAAACTTTATCAAAGGTAATAATTGATTAAGGGTCATACATTGTTGCAAGGCACAAGCAATGTCATTTAAAACAGTGGAAAAAGGTTAAATAATAATATGATTGTTCATGGTTCTTACATGATGAACCACAAATGTTTCTTTTTTTTCGCGAATACGCGCGGAGCGTATCATTCTAGAAGGGTAAAACAAATAGTGGCGAACCTCACTAAGCGTACACTGAAAGGCGCTTATGAGGTTGCAGTGAGCAGGGAAGGGGGTTGCTCAGCCTACATACAACAAGGTCAGTTTACACCAATTATCGAACTAAGCCCTCGAGCACCGGTGTTGGCCCAAGTGCGAGATTCCTCCTTAATGCTATGGGTGAGGAGGGTGGTGGAGGGGGTTGCACCGTCGAAGATGCACGCGTTGCGATGTCTCCAGATGTTCCATGCGGTTAGCGCGACGAGGGAGGCAAGGCCTTTGCGCTCACCAGTCGAGGAGTCATGGAGGGCCAAAACCCACCATTCATAGAAGTCCATGGTGCCGTCCGGAGGAGGCGTAGTGAGACGGCACCAGGAGAGGATATCATACCACACCGTGCGGGCCGCGACGCACCCCATGAGTAGGTGATGTGCCGTCTCCACGTCTTGGTCACAAAGCGCGCAGATGGCGTTGTGGGGTAAACCATGGCGGGAAAGCTGAGCAGAGGTCCAGCAATGGTCGAGGCCGGCAAGCCAGAGGAAGATCTTGATTCCCTCCGGCGCCCAGGGCTTCCAGATGAGGCTCCAAGTCGGGAAAGCAATTGAAGCATGGAAGAGCGCGAGGTAGCAAGACTTGGCGGTGTAGGTGCCGCTCTCGGTCCATCTCCAACGGATGGAATCCGGTGAGTTTTGCAGCGAGATGCCAGAGAGGCGCCGCCAGATATCCACGTATTGGACGGTAGATTCCACTCCCAGGGCCCCATGGATGTCGCCAATCCAGGCCCTGTCAGGGATTGCCTCGAAAACCAGCCGGCGGGAGCGGCGTCGCTTAGGAACAAGGGCGACCAGGGCGGGGGCAATCTCGGCGATGGAGGAGCCGTCGAGCCAGGGGTCGATCCAAAAAGCCATCACCTAGTGTCCAGGAAGTCGAGGCGCGAAAGATCTGTCTCACATCAGAAGCTGCGGGCAGGTGAAGGTGGCTTCCAGGGTCTCGTCGGGTCGGTGGCCTGTAGCCATAGCCAGCGCGCACGTAGCGCAATGCCAGCGCGCTGCAGATCGCGGATGCCGAGGCCCCCAAGCTGCCACGGCCGGCACACCTTTTGCTAGTTGACGGGGCAGCTGCCCGACCTAGCGTCCTTCCTGTCGTGCCAGAAGAAATCCCGAATGATGCGGTTCGCCAACTTCAAGATGGTGGGACAAAGCGCCATGGCAAGCATGATGTGAACGGGCATCGCCGTGAGGACGTGCCGAACAAGTGCCAGTCTCTCGCCACGGGAGAGAAGCGAGGCCCGCTAGGAGGAAAGCTTCCTAGCGAGGTTGTCGATCAAGGGCATGAGGGCCGAAGAGTGGATCTTGCGGATTGAGAGCGGCAGTCCGAGGTATTTGACCGGGAAGGAGGATACTTGGCATGCAAGGGTAGCGCCCATCACAGACGTAGCCTCATCAGAGCACTGAATGGGGGTGACCGAGCATTTGGCGTAGTTGGTGTGAAGGCCGGATGCCTTCCCAAAGGCGTGCATGATGGCCTTGACGGAGGTCAGCTCGTCCTCGTCCGGGTGGCAGAATAAGATAACATCATCCGCGAATACGGAAATGCTCGAGGCGATCCACCTGGGGGTAAGCCAACGAAGAACTCCCATGCTGACCGCGTGCTGCATGAAGGTGTTTAGCGTGTCGATGACCAAGACGAACAGCATGGGGGAGACGGGATTGCCCTGGCGTAGCCCCTTCTCGTGGAGGACCGGTGGGCCTGGTTTCCCATTGATGAGAACTCGAGTCTTGGCCGAAGAGAGAAGGATGGAGATCCACTCACACCAACGCGGCTCGAATCCGAGGTGCTGCATGGTCTCAAGCAGGAAAGCCCAAGAGACGGAGTCGAAATCTCTAGCAATGTCCAACTTGAGCATAGCTCGTGGGGCGCGAATCTGATGAAGGTACCGAGCTGTCTGTTGCACCAGCAGGAAGTTGTCGTGAACCGAGCGTCCAGCCACGAGCGCGCTCTGGTTCGTGGAGACAAGCTCACCGAGCCTCGGAGCGAGGCGAAGCGAAAGCACCTTAGCGAAAAGCTTGGCCACGAGGTGAATAAGGTTGATCGGCCTGTAGTTGAAGAGCGTGGAAGCGTCAGCTTTCTTCGGCAGGAGAACAACTAGGGCCTCGTTGAGCTTCTGGAAGCCACGCCCATTGCCCGTGAAAAGCTTATCAAAGGCCTCGCAGAAGTCGTCTTTGATGATTGGCCAACATGAGCAAAGGAACTCTGAGGAGAATCCATTCGGGCCCGGCGATTTGCCCGTGGGGAGCTGCTTGACAGCATTCCAAAGCTCGTCCTCGGAAAAAGGTCTCTCAAGCTCGGAGAGGTTGAAGTTACGCCTATCCATGATGCCAAGGTTCAGGGTGAAAGGACGCTCATCGGTAGCACCGAAGATGCTCGAGAAGTGCTCAAAGGCCGCGCGAGCAAGGCCCTCCTCGCTGCGGATGACCTCATCACCAACACGCAGCTCGGCGATGAACTTCTTTTGCTGCCTATGCGCGGCATGGATCTTGTGGAAGGCAGAGTTAGTTTCCCCATCCCGGAGCCAGGCGAATCTAGTATGTTGGCGCTGGATAGAACGCTCCAAGGAAGCTAGACCAAGGTAGGCTCGTTTAAGCTCCTGGCGAAGCCAAGATTCCGCCGGGGAGAGGGGGCGAATGTCCTGCGCGGCATCCAGGCGCGCGATGAGCTCGTGAGCAATCATCAGCTAGATCGTAATATGGCCAAGCTTCTTAGCACTCCAGCTCTGAAGGTGCTTGGCAGTAGCTTTGAGACGAGCGTAGATGCGCCGGAACGGGTCCGGATCCGAGGGCACCGAGGCCCATGCCCCAGTCACCACGGCCTGGAAGCCCTCAAGTTTGGGCCAGAATCACTCGAAGTGGAAACGCCTGGGGGCCCATGAGCGCGGGGTGCAGTCGACCACTAGGGGGCAGTGATCGAAAGTGGTGGAGGCTAAGCAACGAAGCATGCAAGTGGGGTGCGCCGTCTCCCAGGAGGGGGTGCAAAGCACTCTGTCATTACGCACAAGCGTCGGGGAATCCTGCTCATTCGACCACGTATACCGTTGGCCGTGAAGGTACATATCATGGAGCTCCATGTCCGCCACAAAGCGCCGGAAACGATGCATGATGCGACGGTTCAGCCGATTGTTGTTCTTGTCCTCGGCGCTTAAGATCATGTTGAAGTCTCCCCCGAGCAACCAAGGGCCGGCGATAATGTCACAGAGATCGTGTAACTCGTTGAGGAAGCTAATCTTATCGGTGTCCCCTTGCAGACCATACACTTCCATAAGCCACCAGTGCTGATCTGCGGAGGGCGAGGTCACAAGGAGCGTGATGTGGTGGTAGCCGATGGAAGGGTTGGAAAGAGTCGCCAGGGTACGTTGCCAAGCAATGAGAATTCCGCCACAGGTGCCGTCCGCGGGGAGAAAGAAGAAATCCTGGAAGCGGGGGCCTAAAGTTTCAATCACAAGATCCAACGAGACCAATGAAAGCTTTGTTTCCTTGAGACAGACGATACAAGGAGGGGAAGCGGAGAGCGCGCTTCAGACGGCCGTACGCTTCGCGCGGTTATTCAAGCCACAGACGTTCTAAAATACAATTTGCGTACTATCCATAGAGAGGGGGGCTGGGAGGTGACGAAGACGTGACAGTCAAATCTCGACGAGGCGTGGCTCGGCCTCCGGCCTGGCCGACGGCGTAATGCTCTCAAGCAGTTGGCGGGGCACCAACCAGCCAAAAAAGTCCGCAAATGCCTGGACAACGTCTGCAGCCAGAGGCTTGGTGAAGAGCTTGGCATACTGCGCAAGAGCCTTGGCAGAGGCGGGCTCATTGTCCTTGAGGATCCCGAGTCGGCGGAGGAGGACGTGCTTTGCTTTTGTCTCTGAGTCAAGGCCCCAGTCCGCCTTGGGAATCCGGTCACTCCGGCGCGGAGTGAAGTCAATCGGGATGGCACGTCATCATTGGGGACCAGGGGATGGGAGCAGCGCTGCGGTAGGGACTTGGACGGCCTCGATGAACTGCTGGAGGGGAGGTGCTGGTGCCTGGTCCTGGACCGTGGCGACAGCAGTAGGCTCATGCATGGCCTGGCTAGCAGGTGCGGCATGCGAGGAGACTTTCCCAGCATTGCATGGGGGCGGGCTTTCCCCATGCATGGAATGTGAGGCAGCAGCAGGAAGCGCCAAAGCAGGTGGGGCCATGGAAGCGACATCCCCATGCACCGCCAGGCTGTCAGGGTGGGTGGTTGCCAAGGCGCAGATCCCGGGGCTCCCGACAGGATCAGAAACACCAGTCTCCAACGACAGTGCGGGGAGGGCAGTAGATGGGGATCCGAGGCCCGACGTGGGAGGGACGCCACCAATCAGCAGCTGGCGCGGAAGCATGGGTGGTGGGCCATGCGCAGGAACCACGCAGGTGTCCTTGATTGGCTCAGTGAGAAAGGGCTGGTGCACTGGCATCAGATCGTCATGGAGCGCGGGCCCAGGCACTGGGCAGCCCGCTGATTGGGCAGGGGCGGCGCGGGAGGGAATCTCCTGGCCGTTCGCGGCACGAGCCAGCGCCGGGTTTCGAATTTTGAAATTAGTCCATGGCGCGGACTGGCAGGTGCTTTGGCGCGGAGCGGTTGCTTTATCCAAAAGCAGCGAGAAGGACAAACGCTGCTGAGGAGGAGGCCTAGTGCTGTGACGTGGGGCGGAGGGGTAGGAGCCTAGCACACCTTGGTAACCGCGAAAGGGGGGATGGCGGCGACCGCGGTGGCGCCGGCCGCCGTGGGCAGCCCCAGCGGCGCCGGAGCCAGAGCGGCGTGGCGGGAAGTCGTGGTAGCGCGGCCACTTGGGCGACAGAGGAGGGGAGTCGCCGGCATCGTTGCCGTTGGCATCACCACCATCAGAGCCTGGCCTGGAGGGTGTTGGTGGCGTCGGCGGGAATCTGTAGTCTTCGGACTGGGAGACATGAATTGCGACCGGGAATCGTGCCAAGGTGAGGGCAAAGCGGCTCACAGAGTCGGTCGAGGCATCGAGAGGCACACCGTCGTCCACCGGAAGAAGCAGCTCGGAAGTCCGAGGGATGGCGTCGGCGTTCAGCGTCCATGCCGTGAGGCGAAAGACGAACATGTCACTGCCACTGGTAGTCTCAGGAGCAAGCGCCTCAATCATGCAGAACGGTGCGAGGAGGGTCTCGGCCAAGGAACGATGCCACCCATGGTCCGGGATCCCGGTAATCTTGATGAACACGCGCATGCGGGCGGTGACAAGCTCGGCGCCGGCGAGGTTGCCCCATGGGCTGAAAAGCAAGCGGAACTTGCGCGTGCGTTGGTTCGTCGCAGCGACGTGAGCACGAATGTCTCCGGAGCGGAAGCGGACCAGGAAATCCTTGGGACGGCCGTGCACGGAGAAGTCGCGTGCGTCCAGGCCGTGTCGTGAGGCGATGGCCTCCGCCACCTCGGAGCTGGAGATGCGGGTGTGGTTGCCCGCGACAGTGACGATGAGCGCGCGGCCCAGGGCCGTCTTGGCATCGCGCACCTCGGCAGACAGCGGAAGGTAGCAGATGGCCCTGGCCGGGCGGAGCGAGGGGTGGCCGGAGAAGGGGATGGGGCCGCGGGCGGAGTCCCGGGAGTTGCCAGTGGCGGACAGCGAAGGAGCAGGGCAGGTCTCCGTTGCCTGGGCTGGTGAGCAAGCGTTGAGGGACGAAGAGGGCACATTGGTGGACAGGGGCGAGGGGGCGGCACTGGCCCCGGAGGCAGACCCAGGAGAGGCAGGGCGACATGGCCCCGCCACACTGGAGGCCAAGGACTCCAGGGAACACGGGCGCGGGCGCTTGGCCGGGGGAGCCACGGCAACGGGTCGGGGCGGGGCCGGGTGCAGGCGCGGGCAATGTGGCCGTAGAAGCCACAGCGACGGCAGTGCCAGTCCCGGCGACACTCGAAACGAGGGTGCCCCGGGTAGAGACACTTGAAGCAGGCGTCAGAATCACGACGCGCCAGAGGAGGAGGGGAGGCCGGGCGACGGGGCCTCGGCCGGTACTGACGCGGGGAGCAGAGCCGGCGGTCGCGGCGACCTCTGGCAACCTCTGGCAACCTCCCAGGGTGCCTCGTCAGCAGACGCGGGCTCCTCCATCGGGGGCACGCGGTGGATCTCCGAGCGCGGGATCCTCCTGGGGGCGACCATCGTCGCCGGCACAGGGGAGGGCGCGGGCTCGTCACAGAGCGCCTGGCGGTAGGAGTGGGGCGGGCTCGCCGAGGGTGGCGGGCTGTCCTCCAGCCAACGCAGCTCGCGGGGACGGCCCCCACCAAAGGGCGTTGGAGACGACATGCCGGGGGGAGGCTTTAGCTGGTGGACGCCGGGGCCGGAGTGGCTGCCGGCGGTGGCTTGGGGTGGGAGCGAGGAGCAGGTGGGAGCAGGTCTCTTACAAAAAAACAGTGAACAAAGTCTGTGCTCGTGTCGTGTGCACGAAAGCGACAATGGTTCTCAACCACAAATGTTTCCAAAAATAAATAGAGCAAAAAGTATCATATAGTTCTCCTTCCGATCCATATTACCTGTCGCTCAAACAAATGTATTTAGAGATATTTCAGTACTTGATATATCCATTTGAGCAACCAGTAATATGGATCGGAGGGAGTATATGATTTTAGAACAAGTTCATGTCATACATGCATGACAATAACGCCCGATTCACAAATCAACATCAATCTTAACACGTAGAGACCAATGACAATTATAACCTTGCGGTGCCATGGAACAATTCACCAACCTATACTGATCACAATCGGTTCAATTTTACACATACTCCCTCTCTCAGTTTAGCGTGCGCGTACCCCTAGGTCGTCAATTTGACCAACCTAATACAAGTCATATATTACAAAAAATATACCAATATAAATTTCAAATGTTCTATTTTCAAACCGTATATTTTTTGTGTTATATAGTTTATATTAGGATGACAAAATTGGCAACCTAGATATGAGTGTAGAACTTGTAAACTGAAACGGAGGGAGTATATGCATTGGACATAGTGCTCCTAAAGGCAATGCCTTCATCTTGGTAGAGTTTTGTCCGATACATACTAGACATATAGAAGCATTTGACACATCAGGTGCATCACCTTGATACTGGCGTGGTTATGGTAACAATAGCGCATTTCCTGACAAAAATAGGAGATACCATAAAAATCACTATCTAATCTTGAACGTGCTTCACGCGGTATCCAGAAGCCAGCTCTTGAGGAGCATGAACTTGATTGGGGTGTAGCTAATGCTCAACCCCTGAACCTTCCTTTTTCAACTATTTTCATGCTCATGGACATGCCCACCTGCACCCTGTAATTCAATCAACTGATCAGAGGTTATAATGTAAAAACAAATTAAGGTCACATTTATATTCAAATATGTCATCTTCTTTAGCATACTATACTTTCCTTTATCTAAGAAAACCGTGTCATACTACACAATCTATAGAGAAAAGGAAAACCAATAAATTCCAGTTCATGACAAGTAGATAGTTTCGTAGACAGAAAGACTCATCCGACACAGATCATAATATAATTTACAGAAACATATGTAGATTCAATGTCCTATATCGGAGAAAATAATAAGTACAGAAGAAATTGTCAAGGTTTCTACATGCAGCATGGATGCAAACAGTTCGTTGTTAGGTACACTAGAAGAACGCCCGTGCGTTGCAACGGGGCCACATTAACTTTAAGAGTTCAATATTAATCATGTTAATAATACATTTAATATTCTCATACATATCAAGTGACACTGGCGACCTTTTTTGTCAATTTAGCAACGGTCTCAATTGCAACGGGCTCTTTATACATATCAGACAACTCGCTACTACTTAAACTACAACTATGGCTACCAATATTTTTTTGTCAATTTAGCTCAGCAATAGTGCCTGGCTTAATAGACTGCTTTGCATTCACCCCCTCAGAAGACAGAGAGAACCAACTCAACATGTCAGAAGATTAACAGAAATTTCATTTGTATGGCATGAACATATAGCAGGAGCACCAACACATAGATCAGCAGAGAGCAGAGCACAGCATGCACACACTCGGGCCATCTATATCATACACACACAGCAACGCACACACGCATCACGCTGGCATACACATACAGAAAAGCAGGCACACACGCATCATGCGCATTGGCCGGTGCGACGCACGCAGAGCAAGTACGTACACACGGAGATCAAGCTAGCAAGCACGCACGCGTCCAACCCCGCTGCTGCATGCGCTGGTAGAAGGTGAGGCAGCAAGGGAGACTGCACATTGAAGCTGTCCATGCAAGGCTGGAGGTGCTGGGCCGGCGACGGCGGTGTCGGGATGGCGCTTGATTCGTTCCCGGTGGCGTGGAGCTTGGGGCGGCAACGCGGCGATAGCTAGTGCTCGGGGATGGGGGTTTGGGGCGGGGGCAGTCGACCCGATGGCTGGCGAAGTTAACGGGCTCGGACGGCTGGAAATTCGGCGGGTGGCGGCGGCACAGCGCGAGGATGGGACAGGCGGAAAACCTAGCGGGCGTTCAACTACCAATACCTACGCCTTTTTTAGGGGAATTGCTTGTGAAAATAACGTGCGACGACGACTTAGCGAGCGGATCCCCTTAAAAAAGACATAGCGAGCAGATTCCCTTAAAACTGGTAGGAATGGATACGATTGATGACGTTGATAAATAGTGGTGAACTATCATCATGCATGGAAACGAATCATCAAGAAAAAGAATACTTCCTATTACTACACTCATAGGAAGCTTCCTAATCTCTGCTACCAAACAGTTTCTGCCCAAACAAGGAAGGAAAGTTATGGACGTGATTCGGAAGGAAACAAACGTTATGAAGATTAATTAATTTAGATTTGATCTTTAGAGATTGATTGTGATTGATTCTTTTACATAAAGATATTACTAAATAATTTGCGTCAGTATGGAAAGTTCTGATCTGTTCAGTTTTTTTCGTTGTGTGAGAGGGTGAAGTGAAAATAAACCGATGAAGTGGGGGAGGCGACGAAAAAAATCTACAACGGTTAACCTACGAAAAAAAATCGGACGAAAGTGGTGGGACGAAAAAAAACCTGGAAGCGAGACTACCAAGTGGTGGCGATAGCTAGTGCTCGGGGATGGGGGTTTGGGGCGGGGGCAGTCGACCCGATGGCTGGCGAAGTTAACGGGCTCGGGCGGCTGGAAATTCGGCGGGTGGCGGCGGCACAACGCGAGGATGGGACAGGCGGAAAACCTAGCGGACGTTCAACTACCAATACCCACGCCTTTTTTTAGAGGAATTGCTTGTGAAATAACGTGCGACGACGACTTAGCGAGCGGATCCCCTTAAAAAAGACATAGCGAGCAGATTCCCTTAAAACTGGTAGGAATGGATACGATTGATGACGTTGATAAATAGTGGTGAATGTTGGCCTAATTTACTATCATCATGCATGGAAACGAATCATCAAGAAAAAGAATACTTCCTATTACTACACTCATAGGAAGCTTTCTAATCTCTGCTACCAAACAGTTTCTGCCCAAACAAGGAAGGAAAGTTATGAACGTGATTCGGAAGGAAACAAACGTTATGAAGATTAATTAATTTAGATTTGATCTTTAGAGATTGATTGTGATTGATTCTTTTACATAAAGACATTACTAAATAATTTGCGTCAGTATGGAAAGTTTTGATCCGTTCAGTTTTTTTCGTTGTGTGAGAGGGTGAAGTGAAAATAAACCGATGAAGTGGGGGAGGCGACGAAAAAAATCTATGACGGTTAACCTACAAAAAAAACGGACGAAATTGGTGGGACGAAAAAAACCCTGAAAGCGAGACTACCAACTGCTCCATTAGGAGTAGAGATACATGTCAAAGGTTTCTTTCCTATTTAAAGCATGCCCATAAATGCAAGCCAATCCAAAGTCCAAGCAGTGCCTTGCATGCATATACTGCAATAGATCATTAACCATGTGCTTCCATATAAACAGGCTTGCCTGACAAAAGTAAAAAACATTCATAGGAAAATCACTAGCACATATGCCCGTGCGTTGCAACGGGAGGAGCAATTTTTCATGCATTTAGGCCCTTTTTGGTTCATAGGATAGGATTATCGCAGGAATAGGAATTTTGTAGGAAATGAGATGGCATGTATCTCAAATCGTATGAGTAGGAATAGGAAACAAGATGTCATTTGGCTGACACCAAAGAAATTTTTCCATTGAGTCTAGGCTAATTTTTATTTTCTTATGAAATATGGAGGATAGGAACCAATCCTATGTAGGAATAGGAATCTATTCCTATGAACCAAATGGCTCTAAAGTAAAAAATCCTATAAAAATCATATCCTCTAGAATTCCTATGAAATTTCTTCAAACCAAAGGAGGCCTTAACTTTAGTGAGAATTGTATGTGCAAGTAGAACATCATGTGCATCTCTATCGAAAAAATGTTAGCACATATAAGAACATATATAAAATACTCTTTCTGTCCCAAAATAAGTGCCGCTAATTTATAGTGCTTAATACAAAGTTGTAATAAATCAACGACATTTATTTGTGATGGAGGAAGACCTAAACAATTACATACGTATTTTCTTTAATAATTATCTATGTGTAAAATAAACAAATAAAGCTAGCACATATACCCGGTATGTTGCAATGGTTTTTGTTTGTTTTATATTCAATCTTAAGCAATTATGCATTTCAAAGCCTAATCAACTACAACCGTCCAAGTAAAATTATATGTTTGGTTTCGAATGCTACAATCTTAATTAAATTGTCTATTTTCGCTAAGAAATACTTGATAGAAGATAAAATCAACCGGTACATATCTAGAGCATAGGTTGAACCACTTATGTGGATTTTGCATCCTATCATACATTGTCCCTTTTTAGGGCATCATACAGTGTATATTTTATTAAACAAAGCTAGCTAGCAAAAGAGGAAGAGATGTACTTGTTTGGCGTCCTTGACGACGATATGCAATTAGAGGCAAGGAGATATCTCAACAGGTATTGGTGGTTGTGCCTGGGGCATGCTAGGTCAAATTAAACTGGTAAGGGATTTGAATATGATGTTGGGAAGACTAATGACTTGTCATATCTGCTTGGCTAGATCATGTTGAGGCGTTCGCGCACCTTCCGGGTCTCCTTGGCGTCAAGGTATGTCAGCGGCAATCCGTGTGCATCCACTCTTTCAAGGAGTTCATCGTATCTCCGTTGTCCTTCTTCTTGCAAAATTCTTTTGCTATAGCTGAAAGGTTCCTTGTTTATTTCAATGTTTAAACTCGTTAACTGTTGAATTATACGAATAGCCTGTAATAATTTATCTCTCTTGATTAAAGGATTGACAACAAAATAAAGAATATCTCCTTATGTGCAAGAACCTAATGCATCTTCAAGCATGTACAAATACACTCTTAACTAACTCCAATTTTCTCCTTCTGACCAGAAGATTCAGAAGTATTTGATAACATGAAGCTGAAGGAATCAAACACGTATACCTTGCATGATCAAAAAATAGCCACCGATTTGTTGAGGTGGACAGCTTCTAAAGACATCTGGATAATCTGACGATCATTCCACTTGTGTGGGTTAGAGCCTTGTTATCATCCAGCACGAGAAGCAACGATTCGGCTTGGCTGAGCATCTGAGCATGTGCAAGTATGGGTTATGAAGGAGCAGCACCAATCAGGAAAAACCTTCATGAACAAAATCATTGCAATCTCTCATGTCTATACAAGCAACTCAGACTTACTCTTGCTAGAGAACAAATTCATTATAACCTCAAAATATGGTCCTAATCTTGCTGAGAAACACATGCACGTACACGAAGGCCGATCCTTGATTCCTACATTGGCCCGATAGTATGTACAAAAGGAAAACAATGCTTGCCAGAGAAAAACACATGTGCATATGAAACCCAAATCTAACGAATGTGGCCGGACACAAGCAAAGATGATTTCTGTGTTGAACCCGAGCATCTCTGTAGTCTTATCCATCTGACCAAATCACTTGCATGCGTGGACTATGGGGATGCAGCAGCACCAGCTGCACCACAGACGCACACTTTGCAATTTCTCGACCATGGCCTCTTCACGTGGCCACGCCTCCGTCTAGACCATCCGCCATCGTCACCCTCGTCCTGTGGTGCTCTACTTTGCTCCTCACGGCGGCCACACAGCCATCGGGTGTGTGGGAGTAAGCACTGGCCTAGGTGCCGGTGGTAGTTAGTATAACGGTTGACTCGGGCATGGTGGACTCGATGGAGCACGAGAAGCTCTAGAATGAGAGCCCGTCATTGCGGACGAACAGGGCAAGCGGGAACATGGGAAGCTGGCGCCGGACCTCGGGTCCGTGCTAGACCATGGCAGTCGACGGAGGCGCTAGATCCGACATGCCACAGTTGATCATGTCGTGCAACGTCGTAGGTTTACTTAAGCGAGGATAGGGCTTTGATGTGCCGCAGCTGTCCATAGGAAGGAGGCCGATGTTGGCGGCATGTTCCGAACGTGAGATCGGGGAATTGGGCACGGGGCAAGAGTCAGGCCAAGGGGAAGAAGGGAAAGGGAGAATTGGGTTTGGGACGGGGCAAACACGGACACGGTAGCCCACCCGTGCGTTGCAGATACCTTTAGTCGGGTTGGACAGATTTTTTTTTACGCATATAGGACAAAGCGGACGAAAATTACTGTACCAAACCAAGAATATTAACTTCTTTTAATAGTAGGTATAGAAATCACCATTCGAAATTATTAAAGACACTTTCTCATCATTCAAATGCTTGATTTACCCTCTCTAGGAGCAGCAATACATAAACTGAGCCCTTGCAAGCCAAGAACTTAATCCTCCACACAAGAATATCAGTTCTTCACAGCAAGAAATTAACCCCACAAACTACAATCAAAAACTGAATCCTTGCAAATCAAAATCAAAATTGAATGCCCTGCAGAACATGTTACATATGCTCAAAACAGATAACTAAATCGACAAGATAGTAGGTTAATCTATCAGGGGGAAGAAGTGGGTGGATCAACTTATGGGGACTGAAATACCAGTGTCTTGGGGTCTCGATTGCAGGGAGTCAAAGGCGAGTGAGGTGGCTGACTAGAGAACATTTGTAATATTTGTTAGACCAAAAAAAGTTTCAAATCAGTCAAGTCATTCCCAATGAAGAAGATGAGTGAAACCTAACGAATCAACGCCTCCATTTTGCAATCTCAATGTAGTCGAATAGTATACTGCAGTGTACAGTGAACAAAGTAACTAACATGGTATTCATGGGAATTTCAGATAGAAGTGTACAAATACGGAAGTAGGATCCAGTGCTGAATTTTGTACCTTTGAGGCTACCTCCTGAACCATCTGTTGTTGATTTGACATGTTTTGGTATATCGAGAAAGCTTCAACTCTAGTTCTTCTATATAAGGCCTACAAAATGATAATTTGACTTAGTGAAATAGTGGTGGTTCTTGACATTGCTTATCAACTGGGGGTCACAAGACGACAAGATAGATCACCATTTAAGGAATTATATTGGTGCTAGAAATCCACGCCCACTAAATAATACAACTGTCAAGAACATCAAATTGGATGCACTTACAGGGGTAAATTGATTGTATTTAGGCATCTGCAGGATAAAGCTTGCACTCTGAAAAAAATTGTGCCTGTTTCTCTGAAATGGAATCTGGAAGTTGTACGTTCTTTGCTAACTGTCCTTAAACACCGCCAGGGAGAACTTTTCAGATAATTTATGTTTCATATGCCCTAATAGTAAGGTTAAAACATCATCTGCTACTTTCTGTATAATGAACATTTTGTAACAAATAATTCTTTCTGCTTACAGTGCTTGACAATGTTTAACTGAAAATGCAAGGAGGAACATATCGATCAGGTTGATGGCTGTATACTTAAAACACAGTCTCCTACTTCCTCTGAAGTTTTGCTAATTCCCTCACCAGATTCGGAAATCACAACCCACCTCAGTTTTCTATTTATAAACAACTGGTGGAACTGCACGTACATGGCCAAAACCAAGATTTCAAGTAATCTAATTCAACATGGTTCTCATTGAGAAAAATAGCATACACGCGAGCTCTAGATTCTGGGTTTAGGAAAAAAAAGATTGCATGTCGATGAGCGCCTGCGGTGCAGGAAGAAACAATGGCGGCAATGCTTCAATCTTTGGCACACCTCCAGATACGCTCAGATCAAACCTTAAAATGCTAAATTGTGAACATAAAACTGAGCACACCTCCAGATCACATCTGAGTCAATCAAATAAATATACTACCCAAATAAAGCTTGTATTGTAGTCATACATAAAGCAAAACTATTTGGAGTTGCATCTTCTATGAATTTCATTAGCCGAAACGGGGAAAACAACAACTCCCTGTTTCAGTGAGTACCTAATAAAGTAGCCTACCTTGATGAACATAATAACCTGAGGTGGTGTAACATCTAGATCGGGGTGGGCGTCCATGCAATGAGTACGTCGTCAAGTGGATGGAGATGGTGTTAAGGTTGGCACGTCCGCGCATGGAGTGGACCGGCGGTGGTCGCGTCCAGGCAGTGAACGCCATGTGAGGAGTGAGGCGTGTTAGAGGAGGATTACACGCAGTTCAGTTCCCTTGAGAAAGATGTGGTAGCGGCTTGTCCAGATTGAGTGGATCCGGTGGGTGAGGTAGCTCGCGGCGACAGAGTGAGGGAGTGTCATGTTGTAGGGCAATAAGCCACGGCGAGCCCAGGACGCGGCGTGCGCGTGTGTGCGTGCGGTGGTCACGTCGGGTGTGGTCCGCGGCCGCGTCGAGCCATTGTCTGGCCATAGTCTGGGTAGTGTCTGACATGTAGATAGTCTAGCCACAGTCTGACTTGGGTCCGACGTGTGTGCGTGCGTGCGTAGTCTGTTGGCGAGTCGTGCGAGAAGATCGCGGGCGATCGGTTGGAGCTCGCCGTGTGCCATTCGCGTCGGAGCACATCATGGACACGAGCGGAGTGTGCGGATCGCGGGTGCATGGGAGTGGGAGGCATGGGTTCGTGCCCTGATGCCGGCTCCGGTATAAAGCCCGTGCGGCTATCGTTGTAACAGGCTGGGAGTTGAGTTCGTGCTCAAGGAAAATACGCCATTCGAGCGGCGGTGGTGTTCGTGCACCGGCAATATATGTGTTTGTTCTTCCTTCTTCCTCCTCGTTTCTTCTTTGGTTTGTGCCAGAGCTGAGTGGCAGAGAGAGAGGGCTCCTGAGAGAGGGAAGGCGAGGCTTCGGCAACAACAAATGTCCTGGGTACATGACCCGTCAGTCTGTAGACTTGGTGTATAAGGAGTGAGGCCCAGAGGGTAGTGTGTGTCCTGGTATACTTATAAGCCAACCATTTATCCAGATGTATTATCGAATTAGTGAATCAACTGAGCTGCTCAAGCTCCTTCGTTCTCGGTCAATCCCCTTCCAATTACCTTACTTCGTCATGTGATTCTCGAGTTGCTGCTCGGGACATCACAATTGGTATCAGAGCCAAGTTCGATCCGTGCGAGCAAGAGCCCAGACGAGCCACATCGTCTGTATCATGGAGGAGTTGCAAAAGTCACTGCAAGATATGTTGGAGCGAATTCTATCGGAGAAATTTGACAAGTTATTTCCCGAATTGAAGACGCGCGTCGGCGCCGGCACCAGTCTTCGCGCGCGAGACGACGATTGCCGCAAGGACCTGGACGTCGTGAAGCAAGAGCAGGTGGCGTCGCCCAGGCCGCAAGCACGCGCTCCGCCTCCGGTGAACAGGGCGGCAAGGTTCGTGTATGGGGGCCCTCCTGCTCCATGGAACTCGGCGGGGGCTACGGTCCACGCCACGGCTGTACAAGGGCTGGTCATCCCTCCTCCACAGGCGGATGTCCTCAGCACGCCCACCAGCTGTTCGACGGGACGTCTTACCCAAGTCAAGGCAGCAACCCAGCAGGTCGGCGCGGACTCCGTGAAGGAGCGGTGGTTCGAGCCGGGGCTCCTCAAGTCTCCCACACCGACTGCCCTCGTCCAAGGGTTCAAGGTGAACATTGATGCACTCTCCGATGCGTCGCGCGACTTTGAGGCCGTCCCTTGGGCGTTGCCGGCTGCAACTGTCGCAGTCCCTCAAGCCATGGTTCTCCAGAGAGTGGACGTTGTTGTGGCAGGCACCGACACCCTCCTGACGGTTAACTCGCCCACGCTCGAGTGCACGACTTATCAGGCTGAGGTATATGATCCACTACCATCATGGGAAAGAAATGGTTTTAGTCCAGGGAACACTTTTGCCAAGTCTGGGCACACTCTAGATTTATTCAGGTGCTCTCTCTGTGCTATTTTGGATTCAAGAGTAAGATGGAAATCAAGTGACGGACCTTTGATTTGCATTGGGTGTAGTCGAGGAAGGCTAAATTATGGACTAGACTACAAAGGGAACGTATGTGGCAGCAAACATGGTGATCCAGATTTGAGTGACCTGGATTCAAAACCTTCACTCGATTATCATGTAGTTCAAAATATTGAACCAGGAATGAGTACAGTGAGCTGTTATGGGATGCCATGGGATTCTGGATTACCCGAGAGTTTCATGATTTGGGATCCTGGAATACAACTCTGTATTTTTGTTAATTACTCATGCCTAGGTTGCTTAAGGAGTTGCACTGGCTATGAAAAAGATTATAATGTTGTAGGAAACCAGTAAGCCACATATTTGGTCAAGGCAGAGGCCAACTTTACATATTACATGGTGGCCTTACTATTGCCAATTGTGAATTTTCTGCTAGAAATTGTTCTGCTGTACTCTGTCGCACAAGATTCATTGATCAGTCATTCTTATGCTCAGTGCAAGAAGGCACACTTTTTTGTTTGCGATGAACAAATAGTGAGATTCCTTTGCATGCAAGAACAAGGAAAGGGTGTTGCGCTTAACAATTCGTGTTCTGCAATGGTGCCCTCGATTGTCCCAATTACATACTCACATTTTCTTCCAGGGCCATGGAAACCAGCAAAAGAGAGATACGAGCACGCAAGTGCAGCTCGTGGCGCCATCGTCGAGCCGCCACTGAGCGCCATCATGCCATCTAACAGGGTTGTGGCTTGCAGTTACAGTGTGATGTTGTAACACCTTCGATGCGGCTATATCTCCCACGTGTCGGAGCATGACTTAGAAGCACAACCGCATTGAAGGCAATGTCGCAAGAGGGGTAATCTTTACACATCTCATGTACTGAATAAGAAAGAGAATACAGAGTTGGCTTACAATCCCACTTCACACAATACAAGAATAAAGCATTACAACAACCAGATATAATCAAGGTCCGACTACGGAACCAAAATAAAAGAAGATCACCCCTAATGCTACAGATCCCCGATCGCCCCAACTGGGCTCCACTACTGATCAACTAGAAACGGAATAACATAACGAACACGAACTTCATCGAGCTCCTCCTTGAGCTCGGTTGCGTCACCTGCACGGTATCATCGGCACCTGCAAACTGGTTTTGGAAGTAATCTATGAGTCACGGGGACTCAGCAATCTCACACCCTCGTGATCAAGACTATTTAAGCTTATAGGTAGGGTAAAAGGTATGAGGTGGAGCTGCAGCAAGCACTAGCATATATGGTGGCTAACATACGCAAATGAGAGCGAGAAGAGAAGGCAAAGGCACGATCGATAAACTATGATCAAGAAGTGATCCTAGAACAACCTACGTTCAAGCATAACTCCAACACCGTGTTCACTATCCGAACTTCGCCGAAAAGAGACCATCACGGTTACACACGCGGTTGATGCATTTTAATTAAGATAAGTTTCAGGTTTTCTATAATCGGACATTAACAAATTCCCATCTACCCATAACCGCGGGCACGACTTTCGAAAGTTCAAAACCCTGCAGCGGTGTCCCAACTTAGCCCATCACAAGCTCTCACGGTCAACGAAGGATATTTCTTCCCCCAGGAAGACCCGATCAGGCTTGGAATCCCGGTTACAAGAGATTTCAACAGTGGTAAAACAAGACCAGCAAAGCCACCCAGATGTGCCGAAAAATCCTGATAGGAGCTGCACATATCTCGTTCTCAGGGCACACCGGATGAGCGCTTCGTACAGCTAAAATCAAACCTCGAGTTTCCCCGAGGGGGCGCTGCAAAGGGCTCTAGTTTGGACAAACACTCAGAGGAGCACTGGCCCGGGGGGGGGGGGTTAAAATAAAGATGACCCTTGGGTTGGCCGACCCAAGGGAAGAAAAAGGCTAGGTGGCAAATGGTAAAACCAATATGGGGCCTTGCTGGAGGAGTTTTATTCAAGGCGAACTATCAAGGAGTTCCCATTATAACCGAACCGTGTAAGGAACGCAAAATCAAGGAACATAACACCGGTATGACGGAAACTAGGGCGGCAAGAGTGGAACAAAACACCAGGCATAAGGCCGAGCCTTCCACCCTTTAACAAGTATATAGATGCATTAATTAAATAAGAAATATTGTGATATCCCAACAATAATCATGTTCCAACAAGGAACAAACTCCAATCGTCACCTGCAACTAGCAACGCTATAAGAGGGGCTGAGCAAAGCGGTAACATAGCCAAACAACAGTTTGCTAGGAAAGGGGGGTTAGAGGTTTGACATGGCAATATGGAGGCATGATAAGCAAGTGGTAGGTATCACAGCATAGGCATAGCAATAGAGCGAGCATCTAGCAAGCAAAGATAGAAGTGATTTCGAGGGTATGGTCATCTTGCCTGAGATCCCGCAAGGAAGAAGAACGAGTCCAAGAAGAAGACTAACGGACGTAGTCGAACGAATCCTCACAACGCGACGTTATCGGAACTAACCCGAAGAAGCAACACCGGAAAGAAGCAAAAAACATAGTGAACAACCAACACATAAGCATGGCATGATGCACAACCAAGTATGATGCATGTCCGGTTTAAATATGCATGACATGGCAAAGGGCACAAACAAAACTACAAGTTAAGTGGAGCTCAATATGCAACGAGTTGCATATTGACGAAGCACCGCATCAATTATTTAGTTCTCTCTGGTTTAGGTACTCAACAATATTAAATGTTGGCTAACATGGCAAGAGGTGAAGCAAAAGTAAACTACACAATCTAAGCAATTTAAATGGGGCCGGATATAACAAACAACGAATCCGGTAAATCCCCATATGCATTTAGCAATTTGAAGCAAACAACAATTTTAAACATTCTTGAAGTTGTTATCATGATGCGGATGACATGCAAGTTTTATGCAATATTTATGAAAAGGTTGGCAAGATAAGATATGAGGCATTTGTCACCGTGACGGAAACAAAAGGGGTGCCACGACGACGATAATGAAACGGTGCCACGACAACGTTCCGGTTCCGACAACCCATCGAGACGTCGGTGCAAAAGAAAGTGACGGGAGTGAGCAAAAGATGGTGGGGTGATCCCGGTAACCGGGTCCCCACGGGTTAGCGGCAAAAGAGGAGGACCGAGCAAGTGACAACTCGGACACGGTGCAAACATAGGGTGCAACTCATACATCACACAACATGCATCCGTTCCGCGGGTCATCGTCTCGGCGGTTATACCTTCAAAACGTGCAAACGGGACGGTTCTCGTTCGGTACAAAGTAGAGGAAGTAGACGTTCTTGAGACGTTCATAGCGGAAGTAGTCGTACACGGCGACGGTAGTTGTACACGGGTCTTCGGCCACGGAAGTAGTCGTACAATGTTTTCATAGATGTTCGGGGTCACGACATGGAATTTAACGTCCACGGGGTCTTTGAGGGTCGACGGTAGTGGTACTCGGGTCATCAACGACGGTAGTTGTTCTATGCATCGGGCATCAAGGTACTAGCCAAGGTACTTGCCATTCTTAGCGGTTCTGAAGACGGCGGTAGATGAACATGTCGCGTCGTCGTGGTACTTGTTGGTCTCGATCGAGGCGGCAAAACGTAGTCGAACTTGAGGTGGCCTTGACGATCCCAAAAACGTTCCTGCTCGAGGAGGTCTCTGTCTTGGTCTTCACCGGGCTGGTACTTGGCGAAAAGGGATCTCCGAAGGTGGCCTTGCATCCCTGGATTCTGTGGCCTGTCGAGCTGCGCAGTGGGCGTGGCCCACGTGACGAAGCAGAGAAGGGCGACCCGTTTAGATGAGTTGACCACGTAGTCAACTGATGAGGGCGCTTGCATCTGCGCCGTTGCAGAGGCAGGCTGCATGGAGGAAGCAGAGCAACTGCAGCTCGCAGGAGGCGATGGGCTGGACGAATCCGGGCAGGAGACGACGGCGACGGAGCGAACCTTGCCGGAGAATAGGTCGGGGACGGACGCGGGAAGACGGATCTGTTCGATTCCCGGTTAGAACGAGTGCAGAACGGCGGCAAGGCGGAGCTTGGCAGAGCCGGCCATCCATGGGGGGGTCCTGTGACAGATGAACAGAGGAAGCTTGAGGGTCCAGAGAAAGGGAGGAAGGAGGAGGGGTGCGGCAGAGGGGCCTGCTGAAGGAGGTCGTCGGCGGTGTGGTTCGCCGGGGCGGCGGGTCGCGAGGAGGAGCGCGCGGGCGCTGTTGCTCCTCTCCTCGTGGAGCTCCTGGACGATGGGGCTGCGGGAGCATGGGCGCGGAGCCGTGCTGGGAGGTGCTGGTGGGTGCTCGAGAGGGAGGAGGGATCGATGGAGAGGGGTGGCTGCGAGCGCGGAAGGAGATGGGGATCGAGGAGATGGGGTTTGGGCGAGGGAGATCGAAGAGAGGGAAAAAGATGATCGAGCGCGGTCTCCTGGCTCGATGCGTGCGTGAGCGGCAGCCTGGAGGGAGACGAGGGAGATGCCAGGGGTGCGCTAGGGTTAGGAGGAGTGGGCCTAGCGGGGCATATGGGCCTGGGAGGCCGGTCGGCCTGGCTGGGCTGCCAACCCCTGCTGGCCTAGTGCTCTCTCTCACCCTCTTCTTAATTACTACTTTATTTCCTGATTTAACAAATAAACCGAGAAATAAGAAATGTAGAGAGAGATAGGAGAAGAATTTGTGCAGGGCACCAATTTTCTTAGACTAGTAAAAAGGAGCTTGATCCAAGAAAAAATACATTTGGCACCATTTGGAAGGATTGCATTCAAACACATTTGACAGATTCAAATGAGTTTGAATTAGGAAAACATTTTTGGAGAGTCCAAAAATGTTCGGAATTTTTGTGGAGAACGGGAAAGCGGTGAAAGAAATTATTGGCAAAGTTTGGGGACCAAACTTGAAGTATAAAATACATGGAATTATTTTGCAAGTGTGTTTGCGGTAAATCCAAATAATTGGAATATGTACTATAGCTCTCTAAATATCGAGAGGATATGTTGTAAAAAGAATCACCGTGTGAATTCCCTCGGTTTAAATGGATCCAAGATCCATGTAATTTATTTAGTGAGTTTTAGAACGGGTTGCATGATGACATGATGCAATGCACATGATGCAAAGATGAAATGCAACGGACCAAACAAATGACATGGCAACGACAGCGAATAACTGGAAGACACCTGGCACATCGGTCTCGGGGCGTTACAGATGTGGTGTCTCTGATGCGTCCTTAAGGCTCCTAAAGTGGTGGTCAGATCCCAATGTGTGCAACCATCTAGTGCAAGTTTTGAAGCTCTTTTTTCTGCTGAACGAAGTAGCACTGGAATCCCCACGCGAGTCTGGGTTGTCCGTTCAGTTCTGAACCTATTTTGGAGTAATGCCGCACCTAGTTCTCTGTTGACGGATTTTCCAGTTGTGGGACATCAATTGAAGTCCATATGGGAAGCAGAGTGTGTACCTTGTTGTTGATAGGTCCTATGGATCGGTTAGGCTAGGATTTCCGGTAGCCCTACCTTCTGCCTGGCCTGACGAGCTCGAGCCGGTGGCCATGGTGGTGCTGTGTCGCATGGTGGTGATGGCAGAGATGGCGAGGTGGTGGCGGAGCTTCCCGTCAGCACTGCACTAACCCTAGATCGGTAGGGGATTTAGGTGGGGTGTGCGGCGTCGTGACGAACCTCTTAATGCGAGCCGCCAGCCCCCACCTCTTTATATAGTGCAGGTGACAGGGGCCCGTCAACCATAGTGGGTTGAGCGCCCCCGATCAGGGCGCAGATCTAAGGGCCCGGTGGGCCGTTGGGCCCACACGATGGAGATCATCCTAACATTCTCCCCATTGATCTCAACTTTTACTTTTGACCTTATACTTTTACTTTACTCATTTCATAACAGATCAATACATAGAACATGTTTCATCGTCATAGCTCAATTGCCGATAGAATCAGACAGCCACAACGTACCTCTCTGTTTTGAAACAAATTCTTTAACCTTGGGCCCTTTTATTGTCCAGAAATTTTAGACTATACCATAAAACCCATGTCGATTGTGTGTTCTCCGAACACACTGGGCGGTAAGCCTTTAATAAGCAGATCTGCAAACACTTGTCTGTTGCCTTTTATGCTTCAAGCATTCCTACATAATTCTGGACTTTCTCCTTTACAACGCATAACTCTGTGTCAGTGTGTTTGGCATCAACACTTGACTCGTTGTCATAGGAGCAAAAGACTTAAAATAGTTATCGCTGTTGTCAACCATTATCAACTCTGGGTACAGGTCTCCTTAACCATTTTGCCTGTCCCTCAGCCTCATATCAAGCAATGACATATCTTTGCATGACATTGATGATAATTGTTTCATTCTTTGGAGCTTTTCCACACAAAAACCTCCAAGTATGAAAGTTAGCGACAATTGTGGATTTCGCTATACATTTCACAAGTCATGTCTTTGTACTCACAATCTTTTGAGAGCACTTATTTCTTTCAGCTTGAGGCCGATATCTTTGACTCCATTCCAGTTATCTATATACGGACTGGACATTGCCAAAACAACCCGGATATGTGAATTGTGTCAGGGTAATGTATTGAGCTTCCAACAACTGAAGCATATGGTACCATATCCGTTTTCAATCTTTTCTCATCAACTTTTGGAACACCATAGTTTCCAGTTCTATTACCCTTGACTATAAGAACAGGCATAGGTTTTCTCGCATGCATACTTTAGAGACCTTTCTTAGCATGTCCATTCGACATCCCTAATACCCCCTTTTATTCTTTTCTTTGTGAATCTCGATACTTATAACGAGAGACACTCTACCGAGAACATTCTTTTGAACTTTGAGGACAAGAACTTCTTTTCTCCTCCTGCAGTAGGTTGATATCACCACTAGCAAGTAGGATGTCATCCACATGCACAGGATTAGGAAATGAATTTCCCATTCTATAACTTTGCGCAAATACAATGGTCCTCTCATTTTCTTTAACCCAAAACAACATTTGATTGCTTTAGTCCATAAAAGACTTCTTCAGGCAGTATCCCCTGTGTTCTTTACTTTCATCTGATGTTACTCAGATCATGATGTGCTACCAACACTCATTATAATCTATTCAGTGCAAAACACGCAAAAACCTTTTGATTTAAGTCGCGTTTTACACCTTTACATATTTCCTTTGGAGTCACGTTGACCTTGTAGACCCTTTACAACCTACTATTTATGCTCCATTGGAAATTACTTATGAGTCCCAAACATCGTTGGGATTCACCAATTTTATTTCATCTCACATAGTCTCTTATCATTTAGATAAGCAGACACTTCTCAAAGCTCGAATGAGCGCTTTAAATGAGGTGGGATCAACCTCCATTTGAATTTCACTAACATAGACTTTATAGTAATCAAAAGTATCTGATTTTCTCATTCCTTGAGACCATCAGTGTCTCAACACTTCTTTCATATGGGGATGTTGTTGCTCTGTCATTGCAAGAGGCAAACTAATTCTATAGTCTTTCATTTCCAAGAGGCAATAGGTTTTACAGGGACCTGTATCACAAGATCCATGTTTACTCATTCATCCTTTATAGAGCTAACAACATGTGTTTTATAAGTCATACAACATGCTCCCCCAGATTACTCCATCTTCACTAAAAAGGCGTATCTTTAAACTTTATAATTTGGGTTTATTCTGTTAAAACTTTCTTCTTTATGGCACTTTAAGCACCGTCTTAGTATTCCTTACTCTGCTTTTGGAACTGTAAAAGATCCAGAAATACAACTATTTCTTTCTCCCCCTCGAAATGTGGCAAGAATTTTTCTGTCACAATTTCGAAAAACCATTCATAACTCTTGTGAATTGAGGAAACTTTGATTATCTACTTCATTTATCTAATTACTTCATGCGTAATGAAGTTATCTGTTAACTGGTATGGGAGTACTTTTTCCTCATTCCATTTTAGAAACTCAACAGAGTTCTTTATCATTAGTACTTTTGCAAGTCACACTTGCATATCGTTCTTATCTTTAGTTTCGTTTGTAACTTTTATTCTCTTCGGATTTATTGAGTGCTTAATGACCGTTACACATAAGATGTATGGTTGATACTAGGAAAGCATAATAACTACTCCATACTTTTCTCCCAGAGTGGGACACATTAAAAGCACATGAGTCATCATGTCTTTCTCCTGTCATACAGGATAAGTCTCAGAAAATTTCTGCCGCCATACGGGCTACGCAGGGATTTCCCCAGACTTTTCCTGCCATGCGGGTTTTATCATAATCATCTTCTCCCGCTATGCGGGTAATTCCCCGTAAGGGACATAAATGCAAGAATTGACTCTTTTGACTGCATTATTCAATCATCAAATTTAGGAATAAATCCTAATGCTCTTTGACACACATGCTTGATCCAACGTCGCTCAAATTAAACACGCATGTTGCTTGTCTCATCTCAAATCATGTTGACTGAAAAAACATCTTCATGTAGAATACATGAAAGCCATTCGTCAACCAAGACTCTCAATGATCTATCTGTTTTCTTTTCTTGGATTAATATCCAAGAATTCTTTTCTTTTGAAGCCATTCTTTAGAGAGAACATACTCCCTCACGTTATGACCTTTCTTGGTCATCTTTCGGGTCACAAGTACCCAGCCATTCGCTTTCACGAATGAAAGCATGGACAACTTTTAGTCTGAGAAAACTTAGCCAATATTCAACAATAATGAGCATAAAAATAACCCCATGTTGGTCTGGTTTAAAAAAATAAAAAAAATGCACATTAAACTATGAAAAACTTTCTTTTATATTTTAAAACACCGTTGGGCAGAACTAGAATAAAACATCATCCTTCTACATTAATTCCATATCACCGTTGGGCGGAAATGGAAATAATGCATATAACTCGTAAATAATGTGATGATAAAATTTCTATTAAGCGACTTTGCTAAGAAAATAATCATCATTATCAACTTTATCGTAGCGGAAAACTTTTAATATACATTTCTCAATCTTTATCAAATGCTCTGAAAATTGGTCACTTTGATACAAAAATTATCAGAGATTTGAACTTTTAACTATAAGACTCATTGAATTATAATATTGTCATCATCAACGTTGGTCAGAAAATAACAATACCATAATTAAACTTTAATCAAATATCTTTCTACTGTCATAGCAGAAGCTATCTGAATCTGATTTCACCCACAAGTGAAAAAAAACTACTCTAAAAAACTGTTCATCCAATTAAATTTTCCCGTTGGTTCCAATTTAATTGGAGGATAATACGTTTTCTTTCTTTGTAAAAGAGTACTATTAATTATTTACATAGTGGAAAAACATGAATAAAAAATTCATGAACTTTTAACTGTTTACAGAAAATTTTTCTTTGACTAAAAAAAAATTCATGAACTTTATTATTTTCTTTATAAAATTCATGAAATTTTCTTTTTCTAAAAAACTTCTATTCTAATCTTCAGAACTTTTTCTATTTATTTTTCTATTTTCTAAACAAAAAATTTCTTTGGAAAAATTTGCATAGAAAAACTAAACTGTGTGAATTTTGCCCCAAAACTGGACAAAAACTATTAAAACGTATATATATATATAAGACGTCGGCTCAGCCGCGCTGCGTCTCGGCCCACGGCCTACTCTGCGCTCCGCGCGAGCCGGCCTCGCTTCGGCCTGGGGCTCCGGCCACAGCCCAGCGCGCGTAGAGCCCGCTGTGAATTAGGTTTTCGATCTCAGTCGTTCGATTGCATCGAACGATCCAGCGAACTTTTCGCTCGAACCAAAACGAGGAGAGCCCCCCGAGAAAACCTAGCCCCCATTCTCTCGATGCTTCTTTCCCTCTTTGTCTCTGTAGTCGCGGGCGACGACAACGGCCCGGCCGCCGGCGACGGCGCCGAGGGCCACCGCTCCGCGCCCGGATCGTGAGACGGCCACCGCGCCGTGCCTCTTTTTTCCCTTTCTTTTGTTCCTTCGTTTCTCCCTCTGTGCATCTCGCCCGCAGCGGCCACTGCATGCCGCCGGCGATGCTCAGCCCGTCCGCCAGCGACGGGGTCGAAAACCTCCGCGTGGCACGAGGCTCTGCTTCCCCCCTTTTCTTTCCATCTTTCAAGCTCCCCATCCACCACCGTGTTGTATGAGAGAGAGAGCCACAGGCAGAGCTATTGTTTGCTCCCCCTCGCGCCGGCGGCTGACGTGCGATACTGTAGTGCCCTCCCTGTCCCCTTTGCTGGCGTGCGCAAGCACCTCCAAGGTGAACGCGCCGCCGTCAAATGGCACGGTGGTGGTGCCCTTTGCCCCTTTCGGGGTGGTTCTTCGTCCGGTGCCTCGGCTTGCCGATGCGCGGCCGGATCGAGAGGAACGACACGGCCATGACGGCGGCGCTACTTTAGGGATTTCTTTTCCCTCTTTTCTCTGTTAGGAGTTAGGGTTCTTGAGGAGGGGGATCTTTCTATCTCTGGTTTTCTTTGTACCGAAGATCCTATAACCAAACCTGTCTGATACCATTGATAGGTCCTCTGGATCGGTTAGGCTAGGATTTCTGGTAGCCCTACCTTCTGCCTAGCCTGACGAGCTCGAGCCGGTGGCCATGGTGGTGCTGTGTCGCACGGTGGTGATGGCAGAGATGGCGAGGTGGTGGCGGAGCTTCCCGTCAGCACTGCAACTAACCCTAGAATTGGTAGGGGATTTAGGTGGGGTGTGCGGCGTCGTGACGAATCTCTTAATGCGAGCCGCCAGCCCCCACCTCTTTATATAGTGCAGGTGACAGGGGCCCGTCAACCATAGTGGGTTGAGCGCCCCCGATCAGGGCGCAGATCTAAGGGCCCGGTGGGCCATTGGGCCCACATGGTGGAGATCATCCTAACAGTTGTGCGTTGGAAAAATCTATCAATGAAGAGAAGTCTAAGAAGCTCTTTCATATTTGTGCAGCAGCTAATCTGGCCATGAGATTATGTTGGAAAGAAATGAAACCGTTTACCCAAGTCTGTCGTCAATTTATTCTGTGTCCACACGACACATTGAAGCACGAGCCAACTTATAGTGCTTTCATTGCATCTTGTAATGGTTACAATCCGAGTTACGCTTTTGTTTTTAACTGGAGGTTTGGTGCCAGCGATTTTTTCGCTATGATTCTGCTTGGTGTTAGTGGAAAATTGTTGGAAATATGAGCAATTTACCAAATGATTTTATAACAGAAATATTAGATAAAGCATGACTAATATAGCTGCGATAAAGCAAGTCATGCAATCTGACGGAGAGAAAAGATAGCATCTGCATATATGAACTTGAACTGAACACATCTAGGACAGACACTAGATCATGTTGCATATATGGAGTAGAACCTAACACATGTAGGGCAAGAACTAGTACGAGAAACTGTGGCAGGACATCTGACAGAAAGAAGAAGAACACATACGGGACAGCAGCAGCAGAAGCACTGGACTTGGGGTCGACATCCTCTCCAGCCATGTCGTTGCTGAGGTAGTCGACATCGGGGAAGAAGTCGTCGTCGGGGAAGTAGTCGTCGGAGTCCGTGATGAAGAAGCCAGTAGTCGCGCAGAGCGCTCCCCAAAAACCTTATCACCCTTCTCCCGTACATGACTCAAAAGGTGCGGTCTCGGAGGCCTACTGTCCCGACGTGCGGTGCACGCCGCAAGCCGGGATGAGGAAGACAACAGCATCAGAGATGGAACCGATGGCGAGGGAAGGAGTATTCTGGTGCGTCTCTCTGGAGGAGCGACCTCCCTTTTATAGGCGCAAGAGAAGGAGGCGAGAGGGCAGCGACGGGAGGCGAAACGAACAGCCAGCAGCCGAAGGGTTGCACCGTTCGCATTCGAACTCCAGTTTCGCAAAAATATTTTCAGCTTCCGTGTGACCATTCGTATACCCGTAGTGCGTGGCAAAAATTTAGATATTGGCTCGGCTCATTCCCGCAACCCGTGGCGCGGCTGGCGGCGAGGAGGAGCGCGCGTGGATATCCTCTTGTTCTCATGCTCGTACAAGTGGGGAAAGAACCTCCCTTATAAGGAGGTCCAACTCCACTAAACTAGCAATGTGGGACTAAACTTTAGTAGTATCCCTTGCCTTGCACAAATGGGCTAAGTGACCCTCTAGGATTTATTAGGAATTTCTGAAATAATTATTGGGCTGCCCAAAATAGACTAAATTCCAGCAAAAATTGCATGGTAGTCCAGTCTAGGATTGGGAGGCAACAAGTTTAAACTATCACACGTTGGCAAAACAGGTGCAAGGAACAATATCTTGGTCAGAATTATGAACCATTTGACATACTCTATTGAGGATCCGCTCAGTGGTTCACATGTGGCTTGGCACTTGAGTTTTGTTCTGTTTGACATGATGAAGATCTGGAAAGTTCTGCCATCTCTGCAACCAAAGGTGACATGGTTCTTATCTTCTCAAGTAATTTTACTGGAAGTGGTCATTGTAATTTCTCCTGTAAGAAAATTGTGCTCCTCCTACGAGAAAGCAGTGTTACTTTGTGTTCATCATGTATTGAAGAAAATTGAGTTATGGCAATGGAGAGCTAGTCCTGGACAATGGGAACTGCACATGTGTGACAGGTTGCATACAATTGCTGTTGTTGAAGGCATCACAAGCAGCATGTTTATTGCAAGCCTACTAGAGCATTTGTCCAGTTATGAGGAGCTAGGATATACCTCTGATGGCCAGTTGTCGAATGTTCCCTATGACCTGGTGCAGATTGGCTTGCTTGCTAGGTTTACTACTTCTACAGTATTCCTGGGAGTTACTTTGCTGAATTTCTATGGGTGTTGTTCGTCAGCATTGGTAGCTACGACCTATTGTTTACTTTACAATAAGAGGTCCTCTTTTTAGGAGCTGAATTGATTGCCTACTCATGAATTTTAGCGTTCAAGCAAGCACATTTCTCTGTGAGACCGTGGGATCCCGGCATTTTACATTTTCTCTCTCGAACTGAGGTCATAACTATCAGGAAAAGAAATGGGTGTTATTATGGTGGACTAGCACATAGTCAGAAGTCTGGTATTGAGCAAGATTGCAACTTGTTCCATCAGATGCTGGTTAACGTGAGTCCCACAACATGTCCAAGTCTAAGAAGTTTCCATTGCCAATAGTTAGCAATTCTTCTCGATGGTCATGCTATTCTGGTGACTTCATGGTTTGTAGTTGCCGAGGCCAGCTTCACTAGAGTATTGCACTTGAGACAAGCACAATTTCGACGGCGGGGAAGTGTCATGTCCTGGGTACATGACCCGTCAGTCTGTAGACTTGGTGTATAAGGAGTGAGGCCCAGAGGGCAGTGTGTGTCGTGGCATACTTATAAGCCAACCATGTATCCAGTTGTATTATCGAATTAATGAATGAACTGAGCTGATCAAGCTCCTTCGTTCTCGGTCAATCCCCTTCCCATTACCTCACTTTGTCCTGTGATTCTCGAGTTGCTGCTCGGGACATCACAGAGGCGGAGGACGCGGTGAAGGGCGGCGGTGGCGGCTCCTTGCTCCCTTGGCGGCGCCGCGCGCAACATGCTGCGGACGACACAGCGGGATTCCAAGGTCACGGCGGCTCCTGCTCCCTCATGGCACGGCGGTGCGGCATGCTGCGGGCGGCACGAGGCCGGGGGCGCGGCTCCTGCACCCTGGGTGGCACGGCGGTGCCTGGGAGGGACCGCGGGGATGAGCGATTTTCCTTTTGAAGTTTAACCGAGGGTGCGTGATTACAAGAGATCGTTGCCTGATTATCCGAGGGGTGGGTGATTTATTTTTTGCGTGCCTCCCGTGATTATGGGGATTTGTTTGCGGATGCGGGACCTGCAATTTCCAGTCGTTGGAAATTGTTAAGTGTACACCATAAAAGTATTACATTAATAATAACGGTTAGATTGAGAGTTGTGGGCCTAATCGTGTGGTACTGATTGGTTCATGCGGTGTTGTGGGACTAATGGTGGGGTGCATTTAAGAAAGTTCTTGTTTGTTTATTTAATGTAAATAAAATAAATAATATAGTAGAGATATGGGAGCATGCGTACCAATCATAGCCGAGTGCTCCTCATGGCACCGAAGTTTGCTAGTATCACTTTTGATCTCCGTAGTAGAGAGGCCAATTCGGTCGGGATGATTTAGCAAAATATTATATTAGTTCTGGCAAGTCTGAAGTATGGAAACTGTCATCCTTGACTTTATTTTTCACCATTATGTAAACGATCTGGCTATCATTTGATGAATAAAGTTTATGATGCTAAAAAAATAAGGGAAATCTGTCCGTCCGATTAAGCGTGGGGCGTCGCCACCTCCCTTACTCAATACGTGGGCTACGACAAACTTCTTCCTCATTTTATCTCTGCAACAACGGTGGTGTTGCAGAACGATGACAACAAATGATGACTGCGCAAGTGCATGACGTGGTCAGAGGTGTTGTTTCAGTTTTTGCAACATGGATCTTGTTGTAGAAATTTAGATGCGGTGGATATGCGTTTGTAACATTTGCAATAAGGGTTTTGTTGGAGAAAATTGAAGAAGAAGAAGAAGAAGAAGAAGAAGAGGTTTGTGTAATATGGGTCTTGTTGCAGAAATTTAGAGAAGAAAAGGTTTTCTAACATGGCTCTTATTGCCGAAAAATAGAGAAGAGAATGTTTTGCAACAAAGATCTTATTAAAGAAAATTAAAGAAATAACGATTTTGTAACAAAAGACTTGTTGCAAGAGGAACGATATGTAACGCCCTCGATGCGGCTAGCTCCCACGTGTCGAGGCACGACTTAGAGACATAACCGCATTGAAAGCAATGTCGCAAGTCAGGCAACCATTACAACATCCCATGTAATAAGTAATAAAAGGGGGAGATACATAGTTGGCTTACACTCGCCACGTCACATCAGAGTAAAGAAATAACATCCATCAAACAATCACTCATGGCCCGACTACGGCGCCAAAATACAAAAGAACCCAACATGCGACAAGGACCTAAATCAAACCCCAACTAGGCACCACTACTGATCATCGGGAAAGGAAACATAATAATGCTGAGAGTCCTCGTCGAACTCCCACTTGAGCTCGTACTCGTCACCTGGAGCGAAATCACCTGGTCCTGCATCTGGAATTATAGTATTTGTGAGCCACAGGGACTCAGCAATCTCGCACCCTCGCGATCAAAACTATTTAAGCTTATAGGAAGGATAAGGCAAGTATATGTGGAGCTGCAGCAAGCGACTAGCATATGTGGTGGCTAACTTATACGCAAAAGAGAGCGAGAAGAGGAGGCAAAGCGCGATCAAGAATCTAGAAGAGCAACCTGTGCAAGCATTACTCCAACACCGTGTCCACTTCCCGGACTCCGCCGAGAAGAGGCCATCACGGTAACACACACAGTTGATTCATTTTAATTAATTAAGGTTCAAGTTATCTACAACCGGACATTAACAAATTCCCATCTGCCCATAACCGCGGGCACGGCTTTCGAAAGTTCAATCCCTGCAGGGGAGTCCCAACTTAGCCCATGACAAGCTCTCACGGTCAACGAAGGAATAGACCTCCACCCGAGACACACCGATCAGACTCGGCAACCCGATACAACAAGACAATTCGACAGGTTAAAACAAGACCATCAACACCGCCCGAATGTGCCGACAAATCCCGATAGGAGCTGCACATATCTCTTTCTCAGGGCACACTCAGATGAGCCAGACGTCGGGTAAGCCAGCCCAGAGTTACCCCTGGTAGCCTCGGACATCACTCAGTGGGACCAACACTCAGAGGAGCACTGGCCCGGGGGGGTTAAAATAAGATGACCCTTGAGTCTGCAGAACCCAAGGGAAAGAAAAGGCTAGGTGGCAAATGGTAAAACCAAGGTTGGGCATTGCTGGAAAAGCTTTAATCAAGGCGAAATATCAAGGGGTTCCCATTATAACCCAACCGCGTAAGGAACGCAAAATCCGGGAACATAACACCGACATGACGGAAACTAGGGCGGTAAGAGTGGAACAAAACACTAGGCGAGAGGCCGAGCCTTCCACCCTTCACCAAGTATATAGATGCATTAAGATAACATAGCAATATAATGATATCCCCAACAAGAAAAATAAATGATGTTCCAACAAGGAACGGCCTCCAACTTCACCTGCAACTAGCAACGCTATAAGAGGGGCTAAGCAAAGCGGTAACATAGCCAATCAACGGTTTGCTAGGACAAGGTGGGTTAGAGGTTTGACATGGAATTAGGAGGCTGACAAGCAAAGGTAGGCATCGTAGCATTGGCATAGCAAGAGCGAGCAAACTAGCATAGCAAAGATAGTAGTGATTTCGAGGGTATGATCATCTTGCCTGCAAAGCTGTCAGAGTTGACTGGATCCTCACAAAGCAAACTCAACGGGCTCCTCGTTAGCGAACTCATCTCCCGGCTCTACCCAAAAAGACAAACAAGCAACAAGGATACAATCAACCACGTGCAAGAACAAGCAATATGATGAAATGATGATATGCTATGCGGGATGCGATGCGGGATGCAAAATGCAAGATATGACAGGAAATGCATGAACCTGGCCTCAACATGGAATTCCAAGGGTGCCACTGGATAGAGGGGATGAAATCGCTTGAAAACGATATAAAGATCATTGGAATCGGAGTTACGGTTTGGAAATGGCAAGCGTTTTAAGATATGACACCGGTCTGCGATTTACAGCAAGTAGGCATCTAAATGCAAAGAAATGAACATGCTACAGCCACCAAACATGACAACAAAATACATGGCAGGGTTTCCCACAAGATGCTTAACAAAAGACTAGCACTGAGCCACGGCCAATTCCTACATTAGAAGGTTCAAACAAGCATGGCAAAAACGCAAATGCAAAACAGATTCCAGACTTAGTGAAATTAACACTAGTCTGAAATTTCAGATCACGAAGCCCTCTTCGGAGCAGCAAAACAACATGATAAATGACCTGAACATGACAAGTAATAACATGGCATGGAGCTACTCAACAAGCTTAACAAAAGACCCAAAGTGACCTGGGGCCAAAAGGGTTCACAAAATATATTAACGGGCACACGAACATAGCTAAAACACAATCAGTTTTCAGACTTAGTGAAAACTGAGACATGCTGAAATAGAACTCACGAAGGCATGTAAACGATCTCGATGCACTCACCATGGTGCAAGTCACAGAAAGGCAAGCATACATCCATTAATAAGGCACAAAATACAAGCTAGACATGGCAATAACAATGGCATAGCATGCACGGATCAACTACAACAACGCCGGCAAAATCGCAAACAAGTTGACGATCTGCCCAGATTCACCACGAAGCAAAAGTAGAGCTCGATTGACTCAAGCTATGGTGCTCCATAATTGCAAACAAAGACAAATACATGGATGGATAGAGCATAACATGATTAACAAAACTCCTTTACTGATCATCCTCAAAAGAGGCACGGATCACTAGGAAACAAGCTGAACATATGGCATCATGAACTAAAATATCCCAGACTTAGTGAAAACAACTAAGTCTCTGAAAACAGATTTACCGGGTGCCTCACTTTACAAGCTTGCACAAGTCACCACACACATCCTAAAAATGCATGGGTTGCACCTCTGGAAAGAAGACAAAATGCTTAACAAAACATATGAAGGACTCACAGGCATAGCATGCACACAATAATCATGGCAAAAATGACAAAAGTCTAAGATGAACTAGCAGATCTGACAATAACTCACGAAGCCTCCTTATAACAGCATTTTGGGAATCAAGATGAACTCAAATGAAGTTGATGCAATGGAATGAAATGATGTACTCGTCGAGGCGAACATTTTGATATATTATACGCCCAAATCGGAGCTATGGATGCAAAGTTATGGGCGGTCAAAGTAGGCATAAAAAATTAAGGGGGAGAGGGAAAAAGTCAACCCCTAGGGTTTTTTGGATCTGGATCTGGCGACGTGCACTGTTCACGACACTGTTCACCGGCGCGGACTTCGAGAACTCCGGCGAGGGCGTGGTGGCCGGAGATGGAGGGGAGAGGCCGGGGCCGGTGGGGACGAGGCGAGGCCGGTCGCCGGCGGGGGCTTGCGGCGACCGGGGAGACGAGGCGGCGGGGCTGGCCGGCCCGGGGCGGCGCGCTGCCCGGCGGAGGCGACGGACGGCGGGCGGAGCGGCTGGCCGGAGCGGGCGGGCGCGGTGGCGGACGGCGGGCGCGGGCGGCGGTCGAGTGGCGCGAGGCGGCGGGGAGGAGTTGGGCCGCGGGGGCCGGGAACGGGCCGGCGGACGGACAACGTCCGGCGTGGCCGGACACGTCCGGTGCGTGGCGGATCTGATTTTTAGGGTTTCGAGAGGGGGAAGACGAGATCCGAAAATGGAGGGGGTATATATAGGCATAGAGGGAGCTAGGAGACTCCAAATGAGGTGCGGTTTTCGGCCACGCGATCGTGATCGAACGCTCTAGGACATGGAGCAGAGTTTGGTGGGTTTTGGGTCAAATTTGAGGGGTGTTGGGCTGCAACACACACGAGGCCTTTTCGGTCCCTCGGTTAACCGTTGGAGTATCAAACGAAGTCCAAATGATACGAAACTTGACAGGCGGTCTACCGGTAGTAACCCAAGGCCGCATGACAAGTCTCGGTCCAATCCGGAAATGTTTAATCCCCACACACGAAAGAAAGCTAGAAATGACCACCGGAGGAGAACGAAGCGCCGGAATGCAAAACGGACAACGGGGAAAATGCTCGAATGCATGAGATGAACACGTATGCAAATGCAATGCACATGATGACATGATATGAGATGCATGAAAACGAAAACAACACACGGAGACAAAACCCGAACCCGAGGAAATAAATATAACTTAACGCCGGAAATGGCAAGAGTTGGAGTACAAATTGGGAAAGTTGCACCTGGGGCGTTACAGATATATACAACTTGCATCAACACATCCGACGGCTCGCTGCCGGCCGACACGTAGCACGCCTCTAAAAACAAACTTATGATTCCTCATTTTGCTTCTCTAACCGCACATAAATGATCTTTCAAACTGTTAGAGGTGGAAACAAAAAATAACAATCCGCGGCAAAAGGTAGCCAACTCTCTCAAATATACTCCACCAATCCCTCTCAAAGTAAAACTTCAGATCCTCTCCCTTCCCGCCCAAACGGCCACCACTTTCTGCCCGCTTCCGCTGCCAACACTGATGCCTTCAATTTTGGTCGGAATGGAACTGCAAGATCCTTCTGCCACCCCACCCCGCCTGTACCAAATAAGAGGTTGGGAAACAAAAACCTCTTTCGGGCAACCACACCGGCAACAAAGGCCGGTAGCAAGGCCACAAACGACATCGGGCGACAATTGGTAGCCCTCCCGCTGCTCCAACTGTCGGCAACCGCGATGGTGCTCATTGAGCAGGAGGCGAACGAGAAGAAGAAGAAGGCTCCGATGCCTCATTCTCGCCAACGTCTCATACCCTGTCTCCGGCCACCCCTACACCCGCTCGTCCGGCGCGATCGACCGTCGTTGCCATCATCATATGTGGCCACCAACTGGTTGATGAAATGCCATCAAGGTAAAAATTGTTTATTTCTGCGGGTGCGGTGTCCCGGCTAAGGGGTCTCTCACCATGTCAACTCCCTGCCTAGTGGGCCGGGTTGAGGACCCCTTGTCGGTACCATCTTGGGCCGCATCGAGCAGCACATGAAACATAAAAGGAAGATCCAAAAGACTTGGCGTATACTACCAGACGCTAGATTGATGGAGGATCCTATGTCCTCGTAAGTAGCTGGCGGTGTCCTGGCCTAGCTGGTCTAGTCCATGGGCCGGACTGACAGCCCGTTGATGAGGAAGGACTCTGGAGGCTTCTAACCTATGGCGTTAGCATATCGGGCTTCACTGAGGACTTGGTGTGTACTCCAAGTATATCTATTATGATCAACGTGTAACCCCTAGATGGCAACCAACCATGTGCAACCTTAGATACCCCTGGTGTCTATATAAGCTGAAGGGTTTAGTCCGTAGAGACACATTGATCATCGTCACCATTACCCTTAGGGTTTAGTCCACAACTTATGATCTCGAGGTAGATCAACTCTGTACTTTGATACATCCACAATATAAACAAGAGCAGGACGTAGGGTTTTACCTCTTCGAGAGGTCCCAGAGCTGGGTAAAAACACTGTGTCCCTTGTCTCCTGTTACCCATCGATCCAATCTCATAGCTCAGGCCCCCTACCCGAGGTCTACCAGTTTTGACACCGACATTGATGCTTTCATTGAGAGCTCATTGTTGGATCACCAAGGATTGATGGCTCACTTGTAGATTGATAGCAGTATTGGTTGCGGTGACATCTTTGTCCCCGACCAGCTTTTCGCCTTTGGCAGCATCATGTTGCACGCTGATATGACCGGCCGCTTGGGCCGTTTTGAGAACTTCGCCCTAAACCAGGTCATCATGTTCGGAAGCCTGGAGTACATCACGAACGCCTGAAGTGATCTAGTCCTCTCAGGACGGATCTTAGATCGGCTCAAAGATCCCTCCGACGTAGGAACTCCGGAACAGATTTCTGACCTGGTCCTCGAATCCGACCTCCTGATGGAACCAACCCTGTAGATAGATCTGGTGGTCACCACCACCAACCTAACCCCTACCTCCTAGGATGACGGCCTTGATCCAAACTTGTCCTCAGACCCGTCAGCGGCCTTTGATGCAGCTTCTCTGCTTGTTGACCAGGGGTCGGCCCTGAGCGGCCGAGATGACGGGCCTGCATCAAGTGGCCCAAACAAACTATTTCACATTAGCCCGAATTATAGCTAGGCCCTTGACACCAAGGAGCTCTCACATATAAATGAGGTGCTAGATCGAATCCAAAATTTGGTGATCTCCTCTGCCGTTTATGATCAGATCGGATGTAAAGTCGATGACCAGGAAATTTTCATCCCTCTCACCACCCACCTAGTCGCCACGGTTGAAGACCCGACTGATATGCTTGACTACGGCTCTGACGAAGCCACTAACATGGAAGAGGATGTCAATGGCGACGCCGGAACAAACCCAACCACGGTCATATCCTGTACGGGGAATTGACCCGCAACGTCTACCTATACGTCTACATGGTCGACACTCCTAAGTATAATTCCTAGGAAAAACCCAAGGAAAACCCTAAGCGTCGTCGCCCTAAGAGGCGACCGAAGGGCAACAACGGAAGCAGAAGTACACCAACACCACTGGTGTGACGCCCCCGATTTGACTATACACTAATCATACACGCAAATGTGCACGATCAAGATCAGGGACTCATGGGAAGATATCACAACACAACTCTAGACACAAATTAAAATAATACAAGCTTTATATTACAAGCCAGGGGCCTCGAGGGCTCGAATACATCAGCTCGAAAACAAATGAGTCAGCGGAAGCAACAATATCTGAGTACAAGCATAAGTTAAACAAGTTTGTCTTAAGAAGGCTAGCACAAAAGTAACAACGATCAAAAAGGCAAGGCCTCCTGCCTGGGACCTCCTAACTACTCCTGGTCTTTAGCGGCCTTCATGTAGTAGTATCCATCGACGGTGGCATCTGGCTCCTGCGATCCACCAACTGGTTGCGACAACCGAGAAGAATGGAAAGGGGGGAAAGAGGGAGAAAAGCAACCGTGAGTACTCATCCAAAGTACTCGCAATCATGGATCTACACTACATATGCATGGGTATCTGTGTAAAGGGGCAATATTGGTGGACTGAACTGCAGAATGCCAGAATAAGAGGGGGGATAGCTAGTCCTGTCAAAGACTACGCTTCTGGCAGCCTCCATCTTGAAGCAGTAGAAGAGAGTAGATGGTAATTTAACCAAGTATCATCGCATAACATAATCATACCCGGCGATCCTCTCCTCGTCGCCCTATTAGAGAGCGATCATCGGGTTGTATCTGGCACTTGAAAGGTGTGTTTTATTAAGTATCCGGTTCTAGTTGTCATAAGGTCAAGGTACAACTCCGGGTCGTACTTTTACCGAGGTACGCGGCTATTCGAATAGATAAACTTCCCTGCAGGGGTGCACCACATTTCCCAACACACTCGATCCCCTTTGGCCGGACACACTTTCCTAGGTCATGCCCGGCTCGAAAGATCAACATGTCGCAGTCCCACCTAGGCACAACAGAGAGGTCAGCATGCCGGTCTAAATTATATGGCGCAGGGGTCTGGGCCCATCGCCCATTGCACACCTGCACGTTGCGAGGGCGGCCGGAAGCAGACCTAGCCTCCCTAATACAAGAGCAGGTGTTCCAGTCCAATCCGGCGCGCGCCGCTCAGTCGCTGACGTCAAGAAGGCTTTGGCTGATACCACGACGTCGAGTGCCCATACATGTTCTCGCTTAGTTGGTTAGTGCTATAGGCCAGTGGCCAGACTCAGATCAAATACCAAGATCTCGTTAAGCGTGTTATTTTGAAGTAACCGCGGATGCCGACCAGGGCCAGGCCCACCTCTCTCCTAGGTGGTCTCAACCTGCCCTGTCACTCCACCACAAAGTAACAGTCGGGGCCGTCGGGAACCCAGGCCCACCTCTACCGGGATGGAGCCACTTGTCCTTTTAGCCCTCTCATCGGAACCACTTGCGGGTACTCTAGCCGACCCGACTTTAGTCACCACATGTATCATGTATAATATGTAGGTAAGTATATACCCGCGATCACCTCCCAAGTGATCACGGCCAGATAGTATAGCATGGCAGACGGACAAGAATGTAGGACCACTGATGGAATACTAGCATCCTATACTAAGCATTTAGGATTGCAGGTAAAGGTAACAACAGTAGTAGCAAAGACAGGCTATGCGTCAGAATAGGATTATCGGAAAGCAGTAACATGCTACACTACTCTAATGCAAGTAGTAGAGAGAAGAATAGGCGATATCGGGTTGATCAAGGGGGGGGGCTTGCCTGGTTGCTCTGGCAAGAAGGATGGTTCATCAACATCGTAGTCGAACTGGGGGTCGCCGGCAGCCTCGGGGTCTACCGAAAAGAAGTAATGGAGGGGGAACACATTAAATAACAGAACAATCAAAGCATCACAAAGCGTAACATGGCAATACGCGGTGCTAGGGATGACCTAACGCAGGGATAGGTGATACCGGAGAATGAGGAAAACACCCGGGAAGTTTTCCCGAAGTTTGGCATTTTCGGACAAACGAACTGGAGGTGAAATGTTGCATGTTCGCTATGCTAGGGACGTGTGGCTGACAAACGGACCGTGTGGCTGACAAACGGACCGTGTATTCGGATTCGTCTCGTCGTTCTGAGCAACTTTCATGTACAAAGTATTTTCATCTGAGTTACGGATTATTTTATATTAATTTTCAAAGATTTTAGTATTTTCTGGAATTACTGCTAATTCGAATTAAATAGGGAAATTGCTATGTGTACCCACTGTGCACACACCCAGAGAGGCTGACATGTGGGGCTAGGGGACTGGGTTGACCCAGTCAATAGGGCGTATGGCCCACATGTCATAGGCTACACCTAGCCAAATTACTAAAAATTAAACCTAATCAAATGGAGCCCACATGTCCTCTGCACATTAGGCTAATTGATCTACTAACTTAAAATCCTAATCTATACTAGTCAAACAAGGGCCGACCACACACACCTCTGTACACACACTCACGCACACACATTACACGCCACACACGGCCATGGCCAGTAGTGGCAGCAGCCGTAGCGGCAGCTTGCAAGGCAGCCCAGCGGCGCTGCCAAGCAGCAGCATCAGCGTAGTAGAAGCATTAGAGCATGTCTACTAGTACCCCTAAACCCTCAAATCTTTAAAAATAACTGTTTTTTTCGGTTTGCAACAAAAAAAATCGTAAAGACTAGAACTCCTAAACCCTCAAACCCTCAAAAAAAGTAAGGGTCCAACCCTCAAACCCAATTCCAACCTGTAGAAGTGAGGGTTGGAGAGGGGCACTCGACCCCAACCCGCACTCCCTTCCCCCGTCGCGCGGGAGGGAAAAATCCCGTCCCCAACCTCTCGCCTCCTTCCTCCCAAGGCGTCGGCCGCCGCCCGCCGCCAATCCGGCCGGGCCCCGCCTCCCCTCGACGCACGCTGCCCGTCGCTGGCTGCGCCACACTCCCCGCCGCCGGACCTGCCGTTCCCCGCCGCCTCCCGCCCCGCGCAGCACCAACCCATGCCGCGCGACCACCGTCGCCGCCCCGAGCTTTCTCCTCGCTGACCAGCCGCCACCCGGCCTCCTCAACCTCTCTTCCACCTCCTCGACCTCCCCCAGCCGCCGCGCCCCGCCCCCGATCGCCCGCCTCAGCCGCCTCCCGCCCCCTCCCCCCAGCCGCCTCCCGTCCCCCAGCCGCCTCCCGCAGCCAGAGGCAGGCCGGCCTCAGGCCTCCTCGAGCTCTCCTTGCCGCCGCGCCAGAGGCCAGGCGGGCCAGAGGCAGCCGCGCCACCCCGAGCTCCCCGGAGGTATGCCTCCTTTTCTTTCTTTTTGTTTCATTTTTTCCTTTCTGATTCATTGTTGGCACTCACAATTTATTGTTTGTTGTATTGTGTAGATGGAGGTGAACAACGACGACATGGATTCGTTGTCCGATTCGTCGGGTTGGTCGTCATCCGACGATTCGGACATCGACGAGTTGTTGCAAGACGATGACGTCGAGATGATGAGCCTCCTCGTCGACGTGCAAGCGTTTGAAGACCACGTGAAGCTCATGGATCAGAGGAGAGGGTCGAAGATGGGGCGAGTCACCATCTACCAGAACCGCGCTCTTGGGCACGAGCATTTGATGAAAGACTACTTTGCGGAGGTACCTACATACCCTCCTCGTCTCTTCCGCAAAAGGTACCAAATGCGTCGTAGTTTGTTTGTGAAGATTGTCACCGACTGTGAGGCGGCCTCCTATTACTTTAAACGTCGTAGATCCGCCGCCGGTATCATGGGGTTTAGTGCATATCAAAAGATATCGGTGGCAATGTGGGTACTCGCCTATGGCGTACCCGCGGACTATACCGACGAGTATCTTCGCATTGGACAAGATACAACCACAGAGTCCGTCCGTAGGTTTGTAAAGTTGGTTATCAAGTTGTATGGTGAGAAGTATCTTCGGACACCAAACGAGGAAGATACAAAGGGACTGATGGAAATCAATGAAAAAATGGGATGGCCGGGGATGCTAGGTAGTCCTGATTGCATGCATTGGAGGTGGAAAAATTGCCCAAAGAGGCAGCCCGCAAGGATATTGAGAGAGCTTTCGGTGTTTTGCAAGCAAGGTTTGCCATAGTTTGGGGTCCAGCTCGGTTTTGGGACAAAAAAACCTTAGTGAACATCATGAAATGTTGTGTGATTCTACACAACATGATCCTAGAGGATGAGAGAGGGTAAAACCTCCCTTGTTTCTATGACAATGTTGGTACCCATGTGCAACCAGAAAGAAACCCTTCTCGCATACATGCTTTTCTTCAAGCACATCGTGAGATTGAGGATGCAACCACTCATGGTCGGCTCCGGGATGATCTAGTAGAGCACCACTGGCAGTTGGATGGGCGGCGCATTGGCCCATGATGTATCTTTGTTTTACTTTTCTATGTCCAATTTGATTCAAACAATTATTGTAATTTGCTCAAACATTGTTGTAATAATTTGAATCATTATTGTTTTATTCGGTGGTGTAATAATAACTAGAATTATTATTGTTTTATGTCAAATGTGATGGAATTTGTGATATGTCAATGATGAAATGTGTGATATGTGAAAGATAGATTTAAAGGTTGGGGTTGAGGCAAAGACTAGAACCCTCAAACCCAACCCTTAAAGCAATTTAAGGGTTGGGTTTGAGGATTCTAGTCTTTGCCCCTATTTTTCAACCCTTAAAAGTGCCAAAAACTGGCACTTCTTAACCCTTAAAACTGCTTTAAGGGTTTGAGGGTTTGAGGGTTCTACTAGACATGCTCTTAGCAGCAAGCAAAAGCAGCTGCAGTAGGCGAGCAGTAGTGCAAGAGCAGCAGTAGGCCGCAGCGCGAAGTAACAGCGGACAGCAGCGGCTGCGGCTGAGCGCGGGCAAGGGCAGCTGCAGGCACGCGGAGGCAAGGCCATGGGAGGGGCGCGCGCAGTGGGGCGTAGGCGCAGCCGGACGCGAGGCAGTGCGGTAGAGCGCAGGGACAGAGCTCCGACCATGGCGTCCGATCTCGCAGGGATAGCGCTACATCGACAGATCGAGGCAGAAAAACGGGGTATTCAACATAGATGCTCACCACAAGCGAGAAGGCGAGGTCAAAGAGGCCGGGGACGGGCCGGAGCTGAGCGAATCGACGACGAGGTTGTGACGGCTGCGCGGAGAAGACCGATGATGGCGAGCTTGACGACGTCCTCGCGACGAACTGAGTGGCGGAGAGGAAGGAGATGACGATGGAGGGGCTCCTGGATGCCTTCTCAGGGAGTGTGGAGGTTCGTGGCCACGACGACGGTGATGGCCATGGTGGCTGCAGCTTCGGATGGAGACGAATGCGACGACGGCGATGCGAGGGGAACGGATGGCGAGGCTAGGGTTGGTCCTTGGGCTCGGGTGAGTTTATCCATATCAGGGGCTCGTTGGATGGCAGACACGGCGATATGCGGCCTCGGCGGGGTGGATGGCCGCCACGCCATGCCCTTCTGTACAGGGATTGAAGGAAGGGAGAGATGGACTGGGCTTGTACTATTCACGGTGGGCCAAAGTGCACAGGAGAATTTCTTATTTTCCTTTGGTGTCAAACTTTTTTGGGTTTCTATTTATTTTAGGCACTAAGTGATATTAGTTCTAGAAGATACTATACATATAATTCAACTACAATATTTTGGGTGCTACACAAAATGTTTCATTTTATTTGGGAAAGTTTACACATTTGTTTATTTTGAAAAGGTCATTTTATTTTCTGATAGACCATTAAATAATCTCCTATGAATTTATTTGTGAGACCAATGAAGTTGATTTCAACATGCAGATGGTTAGGGGAATTTATCGGATTATTAGAACATTTTTAGTTTTACTTTTTAAATCAATATTATTTTTGACTTTAATTAAATTTGAATTTGGCTTCGATTTTAATCAAGTGACAATTGGCAAAGTAAAATGGTGATGACTTGGCATCATTAGGGTGAGGTTACTGTAACTTAACTACCGGGGTGTTACAACTGGCACCGCCGATAACGGTGCTACCCCAACGCGGTTGAGAACCTGGACGAAGGCGATCAAGCCTCGCCCGCCCAACAGAATGGGCCCGTAGGGACACCTATAGAGGATGATCCCGAGGACATGGGCACCTTCAACGATGGTTCGGACAAGGATGGCCTCCCCTACTCCGAGGATTAGGACAGCCTCGGACCCAAAGACTTCGTGGTGCTGATACGTCTCCAACGTATCTATAATTTTTGATTGTTCCATGCTATTATACTATCTATCTAGGATGTTTTATATGCATTTATATGCTATTTTACATGATTTTTGGGATTAACATATTAACCTAGAGCCAAGTGCCAGTTTATATTTTTTCCTTGTTTTTGAGTATCGCAGAAAAGGAATATCAAATGGAGTCCAATTGACCTGAAAATTTACGGAGATCATTTTTGGACCAGAAGAAGCCCACGGAGCATCAGAGATGGACCGGAAGAGTCCCGAGGCCACCATGAGGGTGGGGGGCGCGCCCCCTACCTCGTGGCCGCCTCGTGGACCCCCCGACTTGTTCCCGACGCCAATGCCTCTTATATTCCCCAAACTTCCATAAAATAACCTAGATCGGGAGTTTCGCCGCCGCAAGCCTCCGTAGCCACCTAAAACCAATCTAGACCCGTTTTGGCACCCTGTCGGAGGGGGGAATCCATCACCGGTGGCCATCTTCATCATCCCGACGCTCCCCATGACGAGGAGGGAGTAGTTCACCCTCGGGGCTGAGGGTATGTACCAGTAGCTATGTGTTTGATCTCTCTCTCTCTCCCCCTCCTCTCTCTCTCTCTCTCGTGTTCTTGATTCGAACGATCTTGATGTATCGTGAGCTTTGCTATTATAGTTGGATCTAATGATGTTTCTCCCCTCTACTCTCTTGTAATGGATTGAGTTTTCCCTTTGAAGTTATCTTATCGGGTTGAGTCTTTAAGGATTTGAGAACACTTGATGTATGTCTTGCATGTGTTTATCCATGGTGACAATGGGATATTCACGTGATCCACTTGATGTATGTTTTGGTGATCAACTTGCGAGCTCCATGACCTCATGAACTTATGCATATGGGTTGGTACATGTTTTCGTCTTGACTCTCCGGTAGAAACTTTAGGGCACTCTTTGAAGTTCTTTGTGTTGGTTGAATAGATGAATCTGAGATTGTGTGATGCATATCGTATAATCATACCCACGGATACTTGAGGTGAAATTGGAGAATCTAGGTGACATTAGGGTTTTGGTTTATTTGTGTCTTAAGGTGTTATTCTAGTACGAACTCTGGGATAGATCGAACGGAAATAATAGCTTCATGTTATTTTACTACAGACTCTTGAATAGATCGATCAAAAAGGATAACTTTGAGGTGGTTTTGTACCCTACAATAATCTCTTCGTTTGTTCTCCGCTATTAGTGACTTTGGAGTGACTCTTTGTTGCATGTTGAGGGATAGTTATATGATCCAACTATGTTATTATTGTTGAGATAATTTGCACTAGTGAAAGTATGAACCCTAGGCCTTGTTTCAACGCATTGCAATACCGTTTTCGCTCACTTTTATCATTAGTTACCTTTCTGTTTTTATATTTTCAGATTACAAAAACCTATATCTACCATCCATATTGCACTTGTATCACCATCTCTTCGCTAAACTAGTGCACCTATACAATTTACCATTGTATTGGGTGTGTTGGGGACACAAGAGACTATTTGTTATTTGGTTGCAGGGTTGTTTGAGAGAGACCATCTTCATCCCATGCCTCCCACGGATTGATAAACCTTAGGTCATCCACTTGAGGGAAATTTGCTACTGTCCTACAAACCTCTGCAGTTGGAGGCCCAACAACGTCTACAAGAAGAAGGTTGTGTAGTAGACATCAAGCTCTTTTCTGGCACCGTTGCCGGGGAGGTGAGTGCTTGAAGGTATATCTTTAGATCTTGCAATCGAATCTTTTTGTTTCTTGTTTTATCACTAGTTTAGTCTATAAAAGAAAACTACAAAAAATGGAATCGAGGGTACCTCATATGCCTCATCTTTTTAATATCTTTCGTGAAAATAAGGATTCCGATAATTGTGCCAAAATGCTAGAAGAAGAATGCATTAAAATGTTTGGCACTAAATCTTTGAATGATGAGCATGATTGCAATGTTGTTAGTACAAACTCTTTGAATATCCATAGTACTAAGGATGATTGCACTAGTCATGATGAAAATTTCTCTTATAAGCATGTCAATTTTTGTGGAGTGCATAGAGTTTGCAACTACACACCAAATAGGGAAGATAGATTTTGCAAGAGGCATAAGTATTTAGAAACAAAATGGTTGCAAGAAAGGCTAGATGTTTGTGCTAAAAATTTCAATTTTCTTTGCCATCCTTGTGAACTTTGCAATGAATGTGGTCATTTAAATATCCAATGCAAATTGTTTCATGATCGAATCGTGTCCAAAAATTGTGATGACTTGATTTCCCTTACACATCATAATGAACTTAGTTTGCTTGTGGGTTATGAAGAAATGAAACATATAACTAAGGATCTTCCAGAATTTGTCCTTGATAAAGTTCTTGATTTTGATCTAGAGGAAATTTATATGTATTATGTGGTGAATTTCATTGAAAATCCTTATATTGCCAATTACATAAAGACAAGAAAACAAATAGAAGATGAAGAGAATACTAATGAAAGGGAAGAGACTTCCTAATATCCTCCTATTAGTTCTTATGATGAATCAGGTAACGAGGAGGAGCCTTCTATTCGACCAATCTCATTAATAAGGAGCTCCAAAAAGAGGATTAAACCCACACATAATGTGAAAAAAAAGAAAAGACGGATAAGCAAAGGTACAAAGGTATCCCTCCCAAATGATGTTGCTCCTATTGCTCATTGTGATGATGATAATTGCTATAATATTGGTGCTATCCATACTATTAATGATGAGAGTGATTATGCTTATGATATGAAAAGGCCCAAGCTTGGGGATGCTATGTTTAATGAAGATGATATTTTTGGTCCCCCAAGTTTTGATGAGCAAATTTATTATGATGATAGCATGCCTCCTATTTATGATGATTATATTGATGAAAGTGGGTTTGGAAGAGTGTCAACTTTAGGAAGTAATGATCCCATTATTTTGGAGGATGTTGAATCTTATTGTGATAATTATAAAAGTGGATTTGGCGAGGCCATGACTTTATTTAGTAATGATTCCACTATCTTGGAAGAGGTTTGAATTGATTATGACGAGAACAAAGTTGCTACTTATGATGATTATTGTGATGATACTTATGTTATAAAAAGTAGTGATGATTATATTTACAAAACTTGTCATTATTATGATTACCCTTTTTCCGAACATTACTCTTTTAATGTGGAAACACTTTATAGTATTCGAGTTTCTTATGATACTCCCACTATTCCAAATGAGAAGAATTTTGCTTATGTGGAGAGTAGTAATTTTTCTGTGCTTGTAGATCATGAAAAGAATGCTTTATGTGATGGTTATATTGTTGAATTCATTCATGATGCTACTGAAAATTATTATGAGTGTCGGGGTTCAGGAACGACATCTATGGGATCACGGGGAATCCCTTCTACAGTTGCTGGGGCGTGGTGCTGTAAAAAAGAGCGGGTTTAGAAGATCAATGCGGGGGAGTTTATCCAGGTTCGGGCCGCAAGTGATGCGTAACACCCTACTCCAGCTGGAATGTGTTTATCTGGTGTTCTTGGACTAGCTACAAAGTGTGCAGGGTCAAAAAGTCCGAATCCTCTCACAGTATGCCGCGAGCCTCCTTTTATAGTCAAAGGGGCTGCCACGGTGGCACACAGGAGGTGGAAAGTTGTACAGTAGTCGATTTTATCGCCTGTCATTACGGGACAAAACACATTAAATGCGCTACTTAGGTGTCCTCTTGCTTTATCGGGGACGGTAACGAAGCCCGTCCCGTCTGTCACCCCTTTGCCTTGCTCCGACACGCATCCAGGACAACGAGGCACGTAGCGCCATGTAGGCTGGCAGGCTGGTGAGCTGGTGTGGTTGCAGGGTCTTCACGAAGATCTGCATGCCACCACATAGGTGCTTGACTAGTTGGCCTAGGAGCCACGTACTGCCATGTGGGCACCTGCTTAGTTGGTGGGTCGGCCGCTGAGCTGGGGTGGTGATGGGGCGGCAAGGCCTTGCCGCGGTCTTGCTGATCTTCCCGGCAAGGGTCTTGCCAAGGCCTTGTGGGCGCCATCGGCAAGAGTCTTGCCGGGGCCTCGTGGGCATCCTCGGCAAGGAGCCTTGCTGTTGTCTTGTTTCTTGGTTCCTATCTAGGCCTCGCATGCCCTTTGTCTTCACAAAGGTCTGCATGCCACAATGGAGGCGCCTCCCGAGCCTTGGTTCCGATGTGGTTGATGGCGTTGGGACTCTTAGACTCAAGGGTGGCAGCCTTGTTGGTGTTGGGCAAGTCGCCCCCGGCAAGGCTCTTGCCGGGGCCGTGAAGGCCACCCCGGCAAGGGCCTTGCCGAGGGAGTTTCACCTCACCCCTCTGCTCTTCATGCCTCTGGCCTCGAGCACGGCTTTGGTAGTCTAGTGTCTTTGCTTACTCTTCTGTCCCGCCAAGCGCGGCCGCAAGCGTGTGGCTGCGACTGCCCGTGCACAAGTAAAGGGGTACAAAAAGGACCCCTACTTTTGTACACTGATAGGAGCCCCTGGGCCTAGGTCACATATAAGCGCGGAGCGTTATTGGGCCAGGCCCAGAATGGTGCGGGGGCGCGCGTGCGGTGGAGTTTTACCGCAGTAACTCCCTCGCCAGTTGTGCTTCCCCATGACCCGCGTTGAATGCGTGACGTGGGGGTCGTGCGTGGGGCGGTTGCTGCACGCCTGCGTCACATCATGGTAAATGGTAAAGAGACAGCGCGTGCCTTCCCCATAAAAAAGGAGAAAACGCAGGGGCGTGACTCATTTACTAAGTGGACTCGGTTCTTGGCCTTCAAGGCGCCCGCGCCCCACGATCACGGGGTGGAAAATAGTCGCTTCACTTGTCTTCTCGATTCTGGCATGCTCGCCACGTGTCCCCCATGCCCCAAGGAGGGTAGGCGGCGGACGCAGAGGGCACGAGCCTTAGTGGGGAGGCGGGAAACCGGGTCGCCGCTGATTGGAGAAGCGGGTCGGTCCCGATTTCCTGTGCCCCTGGTGGCCGGATTGGTTAAGTGGGGCGGCCGAGCCCCAGCCCCGCCCCTTTATAAGAAGGGGAGGGGGATGGCACCCTTCAATCCTCCAACATCCATCTCCTTCCATCTTGACTCCTTCCTTCCCTTCGCTATGGCGAGAGGGCGCGCCGGCGCTCTGATGGCAACGATGAGAGTCTCTCCTCGACAGCGTGCCCCCCTCCCCAAGAGCTCGTGGCGGCAGAGTCGGCCGCGAGAGGAAGAGGGAGGGGGCGAGGCCGAGGCCGCCGTGGCGCTCGAGGGAGAGGAGGACAGGGCGGCGCACCGGCCGTGCCTCCGCCAGCGGCTCTTCCCCCAATGGAGGGCCATGTCAGAGACCAGCCTCACGAATTCTTCATCAGGCTGCACAAGCTAGTGCGTGGTCGCCTTCGTCTCCCCACTCCGTTCGCTCAGGAGATGGAGCTCGACCCGCCACAAGCCTTGAGGTTGCATATGAGGGGTTGCGGGAATGGCGGCATGTGGGTCGATGTCGACTTCCCCACCCCTCATGTCATGTATCTCCACCGCGGGTGGAAAGCCTTCATCCGTGCCCATAGCCCGTCGGAGGGGCTCGTCCTCCACTTCAAATTGATGGAGAACGGTCTGCTCTCCGTCAAGGTTTTGGGGCACTTGGGAGCTCGCCTAAGGTGCTGCGTGGAGAGCTCCACTGACGATGAAACCTCCTCCTCGAGCGGGAGCGACGAGGAGGACAACGACAGCGGCGACGAGGGCGTTAGGCGGGAGGACGCCGACTTCGACTGACCGCGCCACCCTCCTCCCTCGGCCACACGCCCTACCGAGGGTCTTCCTCATCAAGCTCTCCATCGGCGCGTTCCCCACCGCTTCCTTTTTGCCTTCACCTGCCGCACTTGGGAGGAAAGGGGCAAGAACAGGGATTACGGGGCACTTATCTTTTTTTAAGCCCGCGGGCATTTGTCAGATTTAAACCTTGTAATCCCCTTGCTCATGTTTACATTCCATATGAGTTGTACTTGTTTGCAACGTATTAACGAAAAACGGGCCTTGCCGGGTTCTTTTGTGCGTGAGCAAGGCTCACACCAAGGAACGAGTCCTTGTTATCTTAAGATAAGCACTGTTGCCCGACAGTAGACCTTGCCGTCCTCCCACTTCATAGCTTAACCATACTCACGCTCTTGGCGGAGGCAGGGGCGAAGTAGGATTAGGCCCTTCGTTTGTTTCCTTGTCACCGCAACTACAACCAAGTTCCGACCCAAAGAAGAGTTCTTGGGCATAGGAAAGGGGGAGCATGGTGGCCCAGGAACAAACGAAGTCTCATACATCCAAGTCCCATACGAAAATGCATAACAGGAGATAAAAGACTTATCTAAATCTGCAGCCCCTGGCAACTTTGGCTTGCCGTGGTCGGATACTTGAATCCGCAGCCCCCGGCAATGACTTGTCGGGGTCGAAGATGTCGGTCCGTCTCCTTGCTCTTAAATGGTTTGGCAGAAACACCTGTGCAGCCTACAAACCAAAGAAAGGACTAGAAAGGACAGAAAGACACACACTCGACCTCTATGCTAGGGGTTAGTTGCCGCTGAGCACTATCAACCCTAACAAAGAGAGATACTCAACATAGCATGCATGCTAAAACTTAGGGCGCCAGCGCTTCATTTATTTGTGCTCAGGGTCCGCGTCTGGCTCTGTACAAAGGGTTACATGCCTTGCCGGCAAGGCTTGTACAAAAGGTGGTTTGCCGGGATGCCCGGCAACTACGCCTCATGGGTAAAACTTACGAAGATGTTCAATGTTCCATGAGTTGCTCACTGGAATACCATCTTCGGTCTCCAGGCGGACTGCGCCAGGCCTGGTGACTCGCGTTACCCGATAAGGGCCCTCCCACTTCGGCGTCAACTTGTTGGAATTCTTGGCCGACTGAACGCGCTGAAGAACAAGGTCGCCTTCCTGAAAACTTCGGGCATGAACATTGCGGCTATGGTAGCGGCACAAGGCTTGCTGGTGGCGCGCAGCTCGCACAGCCGCCCGAAGACGATCTTCCTCAAGGAGCGTCGCGTCATCTTGCCGCAACTGCTCTTGCTCGAGCTCATCATAAGCGAGCACTCGAGGTGACCCGTATGTGAGTTTCGTGGGGAGAACTGCTTCTGCACCGTATACCAGGGCAAAGGGTGTCTGGTCGGTGGCTCGATTTGGCATCGTTCTGATCGACCAAAGAACTGCCGGTAGCTCATCAATCCAGTGCCTTCCACACTTGTGCAACGTGTCAAAAGTCTTTGTTCTCAGGCCTCGCAGTACTTAAGCATTTTCCCTCTCCGCCTGGCCGTTGCTCCATGGGTGCACCACTGAAGCGAAACAGACCTTGCTGCCGAGGTCTTGGATGTACTGCATGAAGGTGCGGCTTGTGAACCGCGTGCCGTTGTCGGTGATGACCCTGTTTGGCACACCAAAACGGCAAACTAGCCCCTTGAAGAACTTTACGGCTGACTGTGCTATCACCTTCTTCACCGCTTCCACTTCGGGCCACTTTGTGAACTTGTCGATTACGACGTACAAGTACTCAAAGCCCCCGACAACGCGGGGGAAGGGGCCCAGTATGTCGAGCCCCCCGACCGAAAATGGCCAGGAGAGAGGGATTGTTTGAAGGGCTTGAGCTGGTTAATGAAGCTTCTTTGAATGGAACTTGCACGCTTCACACTTGGTTACTAGTGCAGCTGCATCCTGGAGGGATGTGGGCCAAAAGAAACCTTACCGGAATGCCTTGCTGGCAAGGGCTATCGACCCTATGTGGGAGCCACATACACCTCCATGTATCTCTGCCAACAGCTCTAGTCCGTCCTCTTGAGGAATGCACTTCAGCTTCACACCGTTTGGCCTCCTTCTATACAGGGTATTATCCACAAACTGGTACATGTTGGACTGACGGGCTACTCTTTCTGCTTCTTCCTGTTCCTCGGGGAGTTCCCCTGTTTGGAGGAAACGGACGGTGTGTTGCGCCCATGCCGGAGCCCGGGGCTCGACGGCGAGGACTAAAGGCTCATCTTCGGCCGTAGGGGCAGCTGTATCTACGGTCAGGGCCTGAGGCCTTGCCGAAGGTGGTTGCCCCTCGGCAAGCTTGGTGTACCTGGCAACCTCTTTGCCGGCGGCTCCTGGGAGCTCGGCATGAAAGTACGTGCCAGTGCCTGCCTTCCTTCGCTTGTTCTGTCCTGCTGATGGCTCGACGGACGGTTGAGTTAATTGAAGCACAAAGGTACCTGGTTCCACAGGCAACTTTAGGGCAGCGCGCTTCGACAGGTTGTCAGCAATGCCATTCTCCGCTCGAGGAACATGCTCTGCTTGCAATCCGTCAAAATGCTCTTCCAACTTCCTCACTTCATCCATGTAGGCCTCCATCAACGGGCTCTAGTAATCCTTGTTAACTTGCTTGACAACGAGTTGTGAATCACCTCTGATGATGAGCTTCCTGATTCCGAGGTCTGCCGCGATCCTGAGACTGGCAAGCAATCCCTCGTACTCCGCCGTGTTGTTTGTTGATTTTTCCCAGGAAAGTGCATCCGGATCACTGTAACGCCCCGAGACCGACGTGCCAGGTGTCTTCCAGTTATTCGCTGACGTTTCCATGTCTTTCGCT